>NC_045956.1:76570305-76881555 GCF_010909765.2 Amblyraja radiata
AGGTGTGCAGTGTTCTGACTCTGTTAAGTATGCTTTCCTGTAACAGACAATTGTATAAAGACTTGTTTGGAGACTGTGAAGTGAAATTTTACAACAAAATAAAGTGAATTTAAAACCATAATTTTACCCGATTATCCACGTGATAAACATATTCTAGGTTCTTCCTCATTTTCTTCCATCTGCACTGATGTTTTAACTAAAAAATTGAATTCTTATGTATTTTTATTTTGAAGTTAATGAAAGCTGAATAAATTAAGTTCAGTATAGCTACAGTTTTGAATTGTTCGATTTTTCAACAAATCGCCGCCACCTTCCCCATTACATCCATAACTCGAGGTACATTTGTCCACCCAGTGATATGACGTTTACGCAGCTTATACATTAACAGAAAAGACAGACATTAGTCTCACCTGGTGAGGTAGCTTGGATTCTCCTGCCTGGCCTGGCTCATTGGAAAACAGACTCTGGACTGAGGCTACTGCTGATTATTCGTGCTGGTTTACAGCAATTTCAATTTCATGAAAACTTAAAATGCAAATTACTTGCATTAACATCCAGTTTTTAAACATCTGTGTCTTTTTACAATACTGGAGAGATTTTGAGGAACAAGATTATTATTCTTTTTTTTTACACCAATACACTGTTCTCAACAAAAAATTGTGTGAAACCTTATAACAGATATAAATGAGATAACTTCAAGATCAAAAGTCAAAAAATGTTTCATCTGTTTCCCACCAATTTGGACACTAAAAATGTGACATTAAAAACTGGCACATTTAGTCATGAATATTTAATTCATAAATAAACTTCATGTGGCCCCTCATACATATACATTTTGATAATGATCTAGGGAAATATCTTCATCAATACTAGGAGAAAAATACAGTAATAAAGATAATACAGTACAGTAAAGATCCCGTAACAGTCGTTGTGCTTGGTGTCCATTGTCACGACAATTATCGGGGTCGGTACGTCCGTAAGTTAAATCACAGAGGCTCCAAACCTCTAATGCTTTTCAAAAACCCTTACCCTATGGTAGTAGCGATTTTTGGGCGAGTTCATTATTTTTTCTTATTTTCCAATTTATTATATCACAAACATCGTCGTGTCAAAAACGCAAAGACCGTTTACGATATATTTTCCGACTTCTTAAAATCAATTTAAAAATATGTGGACATAAATCGGTCATCAAACCTAAGAAACTGAGCCAATCTTCAATTTGGCAGCACACTGTCTGTTGTTTACCTGTCATACGGACCAAGTCGCTAACTTCATTCCTTCGTGTCAACTTCGGGAAGCTCCACAACGACAGTTACAGAGACATTTAACTTACTAAAAAATCAGCCCAAATCAAACGATCTGACGAAACATCGGCCATCGATATAGCTCAAATCCCAAGGTAATGTACTGTTTAGATCACATTGGTGAAAATGTTTGGTTTTTGCTAATAATGTAGCGTTCGTTTTCTGGGACCAAACCTTTTAATGTCCACCGCACGTTTGTCTGTATGATGTGTAACGCGTGTTGCAGTGTCCACTCAGATGGATGCAGTATTCTACGACATGATCAGGTGAATGAAGTAGAGACGGTGTTTGCAATTTTATTGTTCCATATGGTGTGCATAAACATAGAAAGGAATAAGAAATACGTGTACTTACTGCGCCTACCAGGTCACTGGTGGACACCACGCAACAACCGTTACACATAATGTATTTGTGTCTTCTGATGCTATTTTCGGAAACTTGCCATCAATATGCTATCTTTTCTTATATTTGTTGTTGATACTATGTTAGCCACGAACCGAATAAAGTGCTTGTCAACTTTTTTGAAGGAATTTGAAATTTGACCCCATATATCACATTTTTGTGTGCAGTATTGTAAAAAGACACATTTACATTTTTCAGACACAGGACCTTCATCTTATAGGTGGCACTGAAGCTTTTGCTCTATCCCTATTTTTTTTTACTCCTGTGTTGAAGTAAATGTTCTTACCTAAAAGGTGTATCAGCTCCTTAAAGGAGCTGTTTAAGAATGGTTGACATCTCTGAGCCCATTTCCAAGGAAGCTTTGCGCAAGCTCAACACATTATGTTGCAACATATCGCTATGTATGTAGGTAACCTTAACATCTGTGATAGTAAAGTTCCTGGAGAGAATATTGAGGGATAAGGCATGGCATGTTTGGGTACAGGGATTCATTAGGAATAGTCAGTATAATTTTGCACTGGAGATCGTGTCTCACAAATTTGATTTTGGCGTTTGAAGTTGTAACCATGTGAAGATGAAGTTGATTAAGCAGGATTGTAATCTATTTCAAGGTCTGCACAGTAGGCTACTCTTAAAGGTTGAATCACTTGAGATCCAGCTAACTTGATACAGTTGGCTTCACTGTAAGAAGCAGAGGTGAAAGTTTTTTGAACTGGAGGCCTGTAGTGTACCTCAGGAATTGGTACTCGGCCCATTGCTGTTTGTCATCTATATCAATGATTTTTGATAAAAAGGCACAAGGCATGATTAGTAAGTTTGTAGATGGCACTGAAATAGTTGGGCATCATAGACTGTGAAGATAGTTTAAGAATTACAGCAAGATCTGGATCAGGTGGGCCAAGGATTGGCAAGTGAAATTTAATTCAGATAAGTGAGAGATATGACATTTCAGGAAGTCAAACCAGGGCCCCAGGGAGTATTGTAGAGCAGAGGGATCTGGGAATACGAGTACATTGTTTCCTAAAAGTGGCGTCACAGATAGGGTGGTGAAGACAGTCTTTGGCAATGTGGCCCTCATCAGTCAAGATGTAAAGAAGTTACGATATTATGTGACAATTGTAAAATATGTTGGTGCTCCCATACTGGTGGTATTATGTTCAGTTATGACCCTGCGATAGAAAAGTGTAGGATGTTGCCAGGACTCAAGAAAATACAGTAGCAAGTTACAGGTGCCATTCTTGCAAGTTTACAATCCAGTTGCTATGACAAATAGTTTAACAGCTTGGTGCATTTCCTCTAAAAACAACCTGCATAATATAAAGCATTTGCCTAACAGTTGTGAACGATCTGTAAACTATTTTCTGTATGCAAGAAGGAGCAATCTAAAACACTAGATTTGGTCAAGGACAAATTTTATTGCTGCCAGAAGCACCTCAGCAGTACAACTGCAGTTCTTCAAAGTATGCAATACCTTTTTCAGACTGTGGAGAGAGCACTGTGCCCATCAGGTCAGATGATTTAAGAGATAAGTATGAAAAATAAACAACAGTTTCCAGGATCAATTAATGCATGGTGGAGCTAAAGAAAGTGTAACTTTAAGTAACTGCCCCTATAGAATCATTATTGATCTTATGTGAATTCCTGGTAATCCAATCAATCCACTGTGATGTGAACTGTTTGCATTTTTCAATATAAAACTTATAAAGCTCAGAATTGTGTGTAAGCAAAACTGATGCACATCTATGGCAAGTTCATGGTTTCCCTAAAATGGTACAACTCAATTAAAATACAAATAAATAGGCATATTCTAAACAGTGGTACACCACTTCAGTTATCTGATTCTAGCATTAATTTATAAAATACAGAATTCACATAAAATCAATGACATCCTCCTTTAAAAAACTGACTTCAGATCCAAAAGAACAGTACATCTTCCAAATCATCAGAAATAAAACTCTCAAAAGTGCTGGTTCCATTATAAAACAAATTAGCACGGCCTTTCAGTATTAAAAGTTCTTGTGCATAACCAAAACTTCCGCACAATTCAGCTCTTTGGGAAGTTTGCAGTTTGTTAGCCACCCAAGAATATGTATTTGCTTGACAAATTTTGTTTAACATTATATCTCAGAAAAGCTCCGTAAGCTCTCCTTTCCAAAAAGGCTCAGGATGTAGAAGACAACATGCACATCAAACATATCTATAAGCACAAGGAACTACAAGTCAAAATGAGACAGTAAGCAACAATTTATGAAATTGAATGTCACACAGTTAATTGTGGACTTGCAGAGGGAACAGATGACACAACAGATTTCAAGATTTGGAAATGGATGCAATTATACTGACAACACAAGAGATAAAACAGTTTAAAATTGCTACAACTTTTTTTGTTCCAGTTTTTGGGTCTTTTAATTTTTTTAATATCATTTTTTTAATACTTTTAACGAGTGCTTGAATAAATGGTTAGACTAAAATTAGCAGCATGAAAATGTTTGGCTCACTTCATTTCAGCCTGGTAAGGTATGCCCTTCAATAAATCTGCTTCGTGTTACGGCAGTTTCAGACGTAAACTTTTATCGCTGCCCAGTTAAATGACTGTAACAGGATGAAGTGGAGGACATGGGGAGATACTACCCTCTTTAATCTGCAGATTTGTGCTACAACTAGAGGTTACAGCATCCATACCCACAACTTCTTGACTGCTCTCCTCATTATACAAACGTTTTATCCCATCATAGAAGTCATCTACATCCATTTCCTCCACTTTACGTTTTGCCGAGGCTTGCTTGCAGTTGGATGAAGCAGGCAGGCGTCGGTGCGGTGCTGCTGTACTGCCAATTCTTTTGGTGGTGTCCTTGATAATCTCTGGCTCTGTGGTAGGGGAGGAATAAAGCTTAAGCACTCCCCTACCACACGAGACCACGGTTTGCTTGCAGGGGTTGTAGATGTACACTGCGTTGGGTGGTTGAGAAGGCAGAAGTGTGGAAAGGTGTCGCGCCGCAAGCTCTCGACATCGAATTAACTGTAAGCTATCAATCTGAAAACGTACAAAAAAGTGGTGTTACTGAAAGATTCGAATATGTGAAAAAACATGCAAGTTGTACTGAACACTCATCATTAATTGAGTATTTTAAAACCGTCCCAGATAATGAAATTACAATATTGTTACATGATTAATTGCGTTCAAGCTCTCAAAATGTTCTCTTCCAATAGGTTCAAGAGATAGACTACCTGACATTTGAAGCAATGAACATTTCACACTAAAATACAAGTCCACCACCAATTTTCCAACACACCTCCTTTAATCGGGAGAAAATGTGACTATTATATACTATATGGTCAATTTGGTTCTACAAGTAGTAATTAAAAATGTACATTTATGCTGTGTGATAAGCCCGAGCTCCAGTGCAAATCACATTGGTCAAATGCGCCATTCCCTTCGGACAGAGCATCTCAGTATAATCGTAGATGGAAGGTTCAGCTAATCTGCGTCGGTGGAGGGAAGAACGTTTCCACATCTCTGACATCGGTGCCATCTTTCTACACCTATAAAGACATCGCTTTTCCCAGCTTGGGGAACAAGGATCGCACAAGTAAACACAAACTATTCCGAATGAATAGCCGAGGATTCATATTAATAAAATCTTTTATTAGTTCCTTGTATCTCTAAAAAGTCGATATCCTCTTGCGAATGCAGAGTAAGTCTGGTGTAAGTAGGTTATCAGTACTGATAAACCCTCTTGGATGGGTGATTTTTTTCTGGACTGGAAAGGGATGTTAGAATAAAAGTCACAAACATGCACTAAACCAGTTTGTGGGTAATGATGTGACTATCCATGGCACAATTTGCTGCGACGGAGCCAAACACAAGCGATGATCTGGACATGAATCAATGGGAGCAAACGGAAGAAGTAAGCCCTACATTCTCGGGTGGCACTGGGTCGCCTTTTGTCAGCCATTCCAACTCAGGATCTTGACACCATTCAGTCTCAGACCTTGTCAACCATGGCCAAGTCATTCCATGCAAGCTTCCTCACCTGCAGCCACGTCTAACCCACGATATACACACACCATTCTCCCCCTTCATCATCGCCCAGGAGAGGAAACTAGCAGTCTGTGCTTTGTCACTGCCAATGTTACTTCCCAGGGGTCAGGAACATTCACCCAAACTGCTATGTCCAGCCCACAATTTGGATATCTTAATGTTTGCATGATTATTCCACTAATCCATTCATCATAACTACTATGTTTTGAGAAGGTATTATTGATATTAAGAAATTATGCACAATCTCAAAGGTCAAAATCTGTATAAAAATTTGACCTTTCCAAGGAGAATTTCAGAGTAGTACTGGGACTTTGCTGCTCTCCTTATGCACAAGTAAATAACATGTGTCTGGAAAATGAATGCAAGTTGGCAGAGTCCAGTTCATGGCTGATGACACCGCCCTCCCCAAAGTTTTCCACGGATGCTCTTCCCCCCACAGCTTCATGAAGAGGGTCCAATGCCTGAATTAGTACTGTTGGTCCAGCAAAATGGATAATCTGGCAAGACTCTGAACTCCTGGTGCCGGAAAATCGTTGGTGGACCTGTTCTTCTTTGTTGTTCGAAGAAAATCAAAACATAAAATCCAAAGTTGTTCAATGGGTATTTGAAATGTTCTCAGCAGCCATAATATGCAATGTTAATATAAAAATGTGTTTTTTTTTCTACATTATGAGCCTGCTGCGAACAACTTATGTTCATCCTCATTTTCTACCGATGCTGACTGCAGCTACAGAGCAAAATATTGCTGCAGCTACTGAGACAAATTTATAAATCAACCAGGAATGTGCAGTTATTGATTATCAGTCTAAATAACATAAAAAACATGTTTACATTATGCACACATGCTATTTTTTTTTAAACTGGACATCCCCAAAATAAACATAGCTGGTATATCATACCTTTGCTTTTTTCATCAGATCAATAGTGAGAGCTAGCCAATCAGGAATTGATGTTTCCAGCTTGAGGCTGATGATGGCCAGTGCAAGTGTAGAGCCCTTGAATTGCAGAAGCTGGTGACAGGCCACACATTGCTGTAGCTGCCTGGTAAGGAGTGCAATATGTCGGGTTGGGTTCATCTTCAGCTGGTTGTTGAGCAACTGAGGACGGCTGGACATCAGCATAGCATGAAACTACAAAAATTCAAAAGAATCACGATTCATTTTAATTAATGAAAATGTTTTAACGAAGATGATCAAAAATAAAAACTTTAAAGATTCCCAGGTTTCAAATAAACATTTCAATCCTTACTATGCAATTGTTTTCCATCTTGCTATCTGTAATGCCCATTCTTGCATCTTTGGTTAACAGTCATGCCCAACTTCTGTTAATTACATTTTGTTTCCTCAGTGCTTTGCAAATCTTCCATTCACCTCTCCTGAAAGCACCGACTTCTTCATGTACTGGTCTTCTATCACAGTGAGTCTTGATTAAATTAGCACCTTGTGTAAGCCTAGCCAAATGCTAGCAAGCTGGTTGGTCAGAAAGCTTCATTATAGATGTCTGCAGTAAACTAAATTTATTTTCACCCGATATCCATGCAGACTTTAACCAGAAGTCACTTCACTGTCATGAAGGTATCCAATTACATATTTTCCTACATGAGGAAACAGAAGCAGGAATAGGCCATTCAGTCCCTTGTCAAAGCTTTGCCATAAAATCATGACTGTTCTTTCAACTATGTAACAGTCCTGCATTAACCTCAATTGGTCGATTCCATTAATGACCAAAAATCAACTGAGCTGCCTTGAATATCCCAGTGCAGTGTGCCTCTGCAGCACATTGGGTGGAGGGGTTCTTTAGGTTCTCCTCCGTATGAATAACGAGACACGTTACAGTCCTGAATGGGCCAACTGAAGCCATGACTCCAGCCAGGAGAAATATCCCCGCATCAACCCTGCAAGTACTGCAAGAATTGTGTATATTTCAATCAGATCATTATCATCCTTCAGAAATCTAGAGATTAAACCCGGTATCCATAATTTCTCCTCAAAGCACAAATTTCCCCATCCAAGGAATAATTCTCATGATCCTCTGATGCAGTCATTTTATTGTATGTGTACACCGACCGGTAGGGGAACCAGGTGTGTACATTATATTACAGCTGCAGTCTAAACATGGCTCTTGCACACAAATCCTCTTGCAATACATGCTGACATATTATTCACCTTCCTATTGGTTGCTGTACTTGCATGTTAAACTTCTGGTGATTCTTAGTCATAGCTATACAGCATTGAAACTAATTATTTGACCACTAAATTCAAGCACCCGCGTTAATCCCATTTTCCAGCACTTAGCCCATGGCCTTCAATGCCATGGCGATTCAAGTTGCCATCTAGACACCTCTTAAACACTCTCAGTGACTCTGCTTCCACTCTCTTCCTCAATACATGCTAATCACTCTGAGTGAAAAAGGTCCCCCTCAAATCCTTCCAAATCTCTTACCCCTTACCTTAATTCCACATCCTCTTGTTTTATTCACCTTTAAGTTTTCTTTCATCTACCCTGTCTATACCTCTCAATTTTGCATAGCTTTATCATGTTCTGTTTTAACCACATGCATCAAGGAAAACTCACCTTCCCTCTCATAACTAAAACACTCCTTCCTGGACTAAAAATAAAATGTCCTGATGACTTTTCTGTAACCTCTCCAACACTACATACGCTTCCTATAGGGTGGTGACCAGAAATGCACACAATACCCCACCTGAGGTCTGACCAATGTTTTACAAAGTTAGAGCATAACCTCCCTGTTCTTGTATTGAATGCCCTGATTAATGAAGGCTTGTACCCATTTAATCAAAAACCACCTTATCGACCTGTGCTGCTGCCACCTTCAAAGATTTTGGACTTAATGATCCTTAAATCACTCCGTGTTCTACTGTGCATGGTTATGCCTCAGACTTATTAGTACTCCCAAAGTGCATTACCTCATACTTATCTGGATTAAATTCCATCTATTTCTCAACACATCTCATTAACACATCATTATCACACTGTAGCTCAAGACTACCCTGCATACTTCACCAATCTTCAAGACATCTGCAAATTTACTGATCACACCTCCTATATCCACATCCAAATCATTTACATACACAAATATATCATAAATAGCACTGGTCACGTGGAACCCCACCAGTGACAGGCATCCAATCACAAAAACAACCTTCTACTATCTTCGTCTCCTATTGCCCAGCCAAGTTTGGACCTAATTTACCAATGTGCCCCCGATCCCATGGGGCCCGACTCTTTTGAACTAGTCTCACATAAGAGGACAGGTCTCAAAATCCTTATTGCCAAGTAAACCATGTCTACTCCATTATCCTTATCAATACACTTTGTTATCTCCTCAGAAAGCTAAATCACGTTAGTCAAACCAAGATCTGCCCATGACAAAACCATGCTGGGTATCTCCAATTAGTCCTTGCCTTTTCAAGTGATCTCTAATCCTGTCTCTCAGATTTTTTCCAATACTTAAATTAGGTTCAAGGCTGTTATTGCCAGATTTTCCCCGCAGCCTTTTTTGAGCAAGAACATACTGGTGTCTGTGAATACCAATATTTTTTAATCTTTCACCTATTAATAAACTTTTTTTTCCTGACAACGTATTTCTTCAAACCACCTTTCCTTGCTGCACTATATCCCATCTGTCGTGTCCTTGGCCATGCACTTAGGCTATTCACATTCTCCTCATACCCAAACTACATTTAGTCCGCCTTATCCAAATTATTATAGTCTGATTAGCTGGGGCCTCAGCACTTTATCCTGCAGCACCCTGCCGATCAAAGCATCCCAACCAAAAATAACCCACTCATTTGTACTGTCTATTAATCAATACTTAATCAATAAGTGTCAGGATACTATCCCCATTCTCATGTGTTCTAAATTTGTACTGTTGAGATAGTGTGGCATATTATTGGGGACCAGTGCTCTTTTGTGGACAAAAAGGTGCTGGTATGATAAATGGGGTCAAGGAAAGAGCGACCTATTTCCACCAACCTTTCCACCACCCCGCACAAGAAGTGACAAGACAGACACCATTGTATGTAGATGCTGAGATGCCGATGCTCTGGCTGCACAACTTCTAATCTTGTGTGTGGACTCGATAAGAAGACGACCTTTGATAAACGTGTATCATGTGGCCAGAACACAAAACAATGATGTTTAACTTCTTAAGAGGTGCCGGGACGCTATCTGAAAATCCAAAGTATACTAGCCACTACTGGTTTCCCCTAATCCTGCTAATTACCACCTCAAAAACAAAACCAACAGATTTCTGAAATCCGATTTCCCTTCCACAAAGCCATGTTTACTCTGTCCAATCCAATCATTTTTGTGTCCAGTTACCATTTCTTTAATAATAGACTCTGTTATTTTCCTGCTATTGATTCTTGCATTCTCTCTCCCTCCCATATAATAGTAGAGTTTATATTTGCTATCGTCCAATCTGTGGGGACCATTTTAAGATCTGTGGCGTTTTGGTTGATGACAACAAAATTAACCACTCTCCAAATTCACCCCTTTCAAGCCCTAATATGCAATCACAAGGCCCTGGGCTTTCAGTCTCATTCATTACTTCAATACACTCATTTCTTTCAGGCTCTCATTCATTCACCCAATAGTTCTGTTATTTCTGGGAGTCAGCTCAAGTTCCATTATCTTTACTCCTGGATAGTGAGGTTTCTAATGATTCCCAAGATTGACTAACAAAACAAACTTCCTAAATTAAATTTATTTTTCCTATTTGATCTCCACATCTTTCGATTCCTCTAGGGTGCCACCCCTTATCGGAGCAATGAATTCAATGCCATAGCATCCTAAAAAACGTTCCACATGGCATGACTAAATTTCTGCTCTTACATTCTAAATTCCAGGCGACCATATTCTGCAATTTTGCTTCCTAGATCTAGATTCTTTGTAGACTCTAGTCATTCATTATAGCAATTCCTTTCAAAAGATCACTGCTCATTCACCTGAAATCAACCTCACCCAAATTAGCATAATGCCAGCCAGATTTCCTTACCCCTTGCATTAACTGGTAACTTATGATTTGTCTATAAAATTGGTTGCAGTACTACCTTTGTTTATTTTTTCTGTTTCATGAACCAGAAAACCATGATCCCTCTGCACTACAACACTGTGCTCAATTTGACTATTATTCTCAGTTCTAATCACCTCATTTTCTAAAGGACTTGATCATACTTGGGATTTAAAAGAGTGGCTCCTGGGACGAGGGACTATAATTACAAGGATAGATTGAAGAAGCTTTGACTCTTTTTGGAAAAGACTGAGGGGACCATAGAGAAATATATAAAATAATACAGGGGTCTGGATAGAGGTCACTGGTATAAATGCAAATTAATATAAATGGCAGCTGTTGGTGAAGGGATTGAGGACTAGACGCCATGGAAATAATGAAGGAGAACTAAATTGCTAATGGCATGAAGAAAATATTTTAATGCAAAATGTGGTTAGAATCAGGAATGCGCGGTTCTATACGAAGGTTCTATTGTGGCCTTCAAGGAAATTGTATAAATACATGGCAAGGAAAAATGTGCGAGGTTAAATGGCTAGTGGGGGGTGGGGGGAATTGTAAATTGATCTGTTAGCACAGTCAAAATAGGTTGAATGACCACCTACGCTACACTTGTTCTGTGATTCTATTTATCAGTTCTTCATCATTAAAAGTATTTCATTTTTCTGTCTTCCTACTAAAACAGATGACTTTCAATTTTTGCATCTGGTTCTTGTGTCCATTCACAAATCTACCTATTGCTCATTTGCCCACCTACCCTTCTACCATCAAACATGTAGGTCTTCCATTTATTATTTAATACAGATTGTGAATGTCCAATGATGCAGTGCAGTCTGGGTAACCCAATATGACAGACTGCCAATCAGAACACTGTCATTTATCCTTGTTTCTTGTCCTTTAACCGATCATCTATCTATTCTAATACCCCAGCCTCAACCCCACGAGTCACATTGTATGCAACAACCTTTCTTGTGGTACATATATACTGCCTTTTAAAAATATACTTAAACTACTTTCAACAATTTAGCCCCATTTCCTAAAATAAATCAGAAAATGCAGGAAATACTCAGCAAGTCAGGCCGCTTCTATGGTAAGATAAACAGTTGATGCTTCGTCATGTATTTCCAGCATTTTAAAAAATATTTTAGATTTCCAGCACCTGCATTTTTTATTTTTTATCTCATCTTTCCTGTTAAGCACTGCCGCAAAACACTCAAGTTTTTATCAAATACGATTTTCACTTCATAAAAATTACATTTATGTCAAAGCCATACACCACGGAAATAGGCTCTTCGGCCTAACCCATCCATGCCGACGGCAATGCCCCATCTAAGGCAAGCTAGTCCCATTGCATGCATTTGTCCCATATTCATCGAAACCATAATCCATGTACTTGTCTTAGTGTCTTTTCAATGCTGTTATAGTACCTGCCTCAACTACCTCGTCTGACAGCTTGTTACATATACCCATGATTCTCCAAGTTGCCCCTTAGGTTCCTATTAAATCTAGTCCCTTTCACCTGAAACCTGTCCTCTGTTTCTTAATTTCACCTACTATACCTAATCAGATAATTTTGTAGGACCCTAACCATCTCCAGCCCAAGATATCACAGCTGCAGCTTCTCAGGGAAGTGCCATCTTCAGCTACTCCATTAATGTCCTTCCCCTCAAACAAGTGCAAAATGGGGATTTTTTGTTGTGGATGACATTGTTCCTTCCCTGCTCAGTGGAACTTGGAACTTCCTTTAGCATTACATTCAGACCAGCTGCAGCAGTGATTTACCACTACTTTCTCGAGAGCAATTAGTGAGGTCCAATAAATGTTGCCTTCCCAGTGATATCCACATCAGCTAAAAATTAAAATGGTGACCTTATGAATAAACCTAGCACTAATCAACCACAAAATATTTTAAGAAAACTCACAATGCTTTAGCTATGTGAGTTTTGAGTATATATTCTAATGCTGTTTGCTAAAACCACAGGAAATTCTAAGAAAAATATATTTACAATGTGAAGGAAATCCAAAGGTGTTGCTGTATGCAGATCCCAGTTCAGTTTATCCAGTATAATCCTTTCCATTCGCAAAATATCTGCAGACGAACAACCACAGTTGCTATTCTTTACCATATCCTTCAAAGATGGAATGATCTGTAAAGGAGAAATACATGAATATACCCCTAATAAAAGTTAAAATATTTGCATCAACCCACTCCTCAGATGCATCTGTAATCCACTTTCCTATTCTATTCGAGCATTTAACATGTTCTTATACATCTGAGCCACTTCAGAAATGTAAATTCCACGTGTCTATCGAAAAGCCCAAATATAATTTAATGAACCATCTTACATTTAATACCTCCAACATCATCTCTCTGAGCACCGGCTCCCCTTAGGGCTGCGTCCCGAGTCCACTGCTGTTTACCCTGATGACCCACGACTGTTGTGCCAGGTTTAGTACAAACCACATCATGAAGTACGCAGATGACACAACAGTGGTGGGCCTTATCCAGGACGACAATGAACTGGCTTACAGGGAGGAGATGAAACAACTGGTGGACTGGTGCAACACGAACAATCTGATCCTGAATGTTGACAAAACAAAGGAGGTCATCGTTGACTTCAGGAAAAACCGGCACAGTCACACACCACTACACATTAATGACATTGATGTGGAGTTGGTCAGAAGCACTAAGTTCCTGGGGGTGTAGATCACTAACAGTCTGACCTGGTCACAGAACATCGTATCACTAGTTAAGAGAGCGCAGCAGCGGTTGCACTTTCTGCGCCGGATGAGAAGAGCTCACCTCCCCCATCCCGTCCTCACCACTTTCTACAGGGGCACCATAGAGAGCATTTTGACCAGCTGCATCTCTGTCTGGTTTGGGGACTGTAAAGCCTCCGACTGGAAGTCCGTGCAGAGAGTGGTGAGGAAAATCATCGGGACTTCTCTTTTGTCAATCGGGGACATTGTGTGCAAACGTTGCTTGTCTAAGGCCAACAGTATTATAAAGGACCCCACACATCTCCATCATGGACTGTTCACTCTGCTGCCCTTGGGCAAAATATATCGTAGTACAAGGAGTAGAACGGCCAGGTTTTGCAACAGCTTCTTCCCCCAAGCCATCAGACTCTTGAATGCCATGTAATGTGCCGCCATTATTATCTATTTTATCTTTTTATCCATTTTATCCTTTTGCTATTTTATGTTGAACGGGGAGCCAGATGCAACGAAATTTCGTACAGATTTGCATTTATTGATGTACTTCTGAATGACAATAAAGTTTTGATTGATTGATTGATTGATTAAATAGGTTATAGTCACCGGAACAGAAATCAAAAATAAAACCACAAATATGTAATAAACTGGTTTTCATGTTACAGATTACTTACGTGACCCATCCCCATCAGATACATGGTAACTACCAGAGTAATCCCATCGGTCCCATTTGCTTTCTCCTCCATTCCCTATAGTTTTGCAATACATTTTCTCTTACATGGCCATCAACTCCCTTTTCGATTGTCTTGCAACTTACCTATACTGTGACAATTTACCTTCACCAATTTATCTACAAGCACATCTTTGGAAGACGCAAAAATCCACAAGTCCATGGGGAGATTACACAAACTCTATGCTGACAGCACCCAAATTCAGGATCAAATCTGGTTCCTAGAGCTAAGGCAACTACAGTGCACCTCAGATGGTTATTAATTAATGGTTCAATTATTTGTTTAAACGGTGTCAGGCTTTGATGGGAAGATTCCTTTTCAAAAGTTCTCAAAAGCAAACATCATTTTTTCTACTCTTATAAAAAGTTATTTACCTACCTCGTCTTCTTCATTAGTTTTAGCTGCCAAGAAGAAACAACTGATGGCTATGCACCGCAGATATTTTGGACGGGCCTAAAAATAAGATAGTGTAAAGTTAATTATTCATAGTAGTAAATTAAGAAACATATTTAAGTAGTTTAATTCCAAGCAAACTACCATAGTGTGCCATATGGTACACAAAAATGCTGGAGAAACTCAGCGGGTACAGCAGCATCTATGGAGCGAAGGAAATAGGTGTATTTTTTGACATGTATTTCAGAAATAGACCTTTGGGCTTAGTGAGTCTGCACTGATTGTCATCCACGGACTCATTTGCACTAAACTAAGCATACATTAATCCCATGTTTTTCATTCTCCATGTTCAAGCCAGGAGAAACAATTTTCAACTGATCATTATGGGAGAAATAAACATATGGGACACTATGTTTTCAAAAAGGAACTGCAGATGCTGGAAAATCGAAGGTACACAAAAATGCAGGAGAAACTCAGCGGGTGCAGCAGCAGCATCTATGGAGCGAAGGAAATAGGTGACGTTTCGGGCCGAAACCCTTCTTCGGACTGAAGAAGGGTTTCGGCCCGAAACTTCACCTATTTCCTTCGCTCCATAGATGCTGCTGCTGCACCCGCTGAGTTTCTCCTGCATTTTTGTGTACCTTCGATTTTCCAGCATCTGCAGTTCCTTTTTGAAAACAGGAACTGCAGATGCTGGAAAATCGAAGGTACACAAAAATGCAGGAGAAACTCAGCGGGTGCAGCAGCAGCATCTATGGAGCGAAGGAAATAGGTGACGTTTCGGGCCGAAACCCTTCTTCGGACTGAAGAAGGGTTTCGGCCCGAAACTTCACCTATTTCCTTCGCTCCATAGATGCTGCTGCTGCACCCGCTGAGTTTCTCCTGCATTTTTGTGTACCTTCGATTTTCCAGCATCTGCAGTTCCTTTTTGAAAACATAGTGTCCCATATGTTTATTTCTCCCATAATGATCAGTTGAAAATTGTTTCTCCTGGCTTGAACATGGAGAATGAAAAACATGGGATTAATGTATGCTTAGTTTAGTGCAAATGAGTCCGTGGATGACAATCAGTGCAGACTCACTAAGCCCAAAGGTCTATTTCTGAAATACATGTCAAAAAATACAAACTACTGCAGTTAGTGACCAAGAATTTGGATACTTACTACAGTGCAAATTGGGAGAAATAATATGTCTGTCACATCAAATAATTTAAAACTCCTTTACAGTTGGAAACTGGAAGATGCTTGCGTACTTTGTTTTTAATACGGGTTGTGGCACATCAGCCTTCACACAGATTCCACCTCCAAGATCTTGATTCAATATCAAGAAGGTCCAGAATAATTGGAGACCAGATTTTGCTGAACAGATGTAACACACATGCAAGGATACATACATGAACACCTACTCACACTCAAGCTATTTTTATAAATTAAAACTATTCAAAGAAATGCAACTGTAGTCCAACATTAACTGTGCTTTTCAATTCTTTCCCTTTCAAAAAAACCTAGTGCTTGGTTTGTACTTTCCCCGAAGTGTCCTTAATAATGAGCATCATTTTTATTAATGCACACACCTTTTGCTTTTCGTGCACCGAAATCCCAGTTCTCTTTTATCCATTTACACAATTATCTAAGCAGAAAACATTTTCATTTTTCCAACTATGAAACTCAGTAACTCTCCCTTTGAAGTTATCTGAAATTAGGTATGATTTGAGTGGAGGAGGCCAATTATGTAAATTGTTAACTTCAGCATAATCCTCATAGAACATACCACTCACATTGTGCCAATCTGAGGTGCTATCTCTTAAACTTACTTTTTACTGGTCAGTTTTTCAGTTTCCAGATTATATGTCGGTCATCCATTTATTTGTCTATTTATATATATATATATATATATACTGTTATGCCCTAAATATGGTGTAGAACTCCACCATTCATTGCCCTCCAGTCACTGAAATTCCAGGCAAAAATTACCTTCTGCATTCTGCAACTTTCAATTCAACTTGGCAGCTTTCCTTGATTTTTATTTTCTTAATCAATCACCAATGTATATTTTTGTGAAACACATTACGAACATCCAAAAGACATCTAACACCCTACCTTTAACATCACTCCTATTCACATTCAAAAAAATCTATTACATTTGTCAGGCATAACCTTCCCTCAACAAATCTTTCTTGACTATTCACGTATCTTCACCCTCTTCAGCCAGACTTTTACACATTTTCTCATTCCAGTCTCAGATTGTTATTTTGATCGTAAATAACAGCCACTCTTTATCTCCCTATAGGGGATCTGCCTTTTCCTTTCAAGAGTACCGAATCACTCTGAATCTTCTCAGTTTAGTAACAATCAGCCTTGCACCAATTTAGAACTTTTACTGCTGTCCATTTTTGTCCTTTCACCAAACTGCACTCAATCAAAACTCTGCTGCCCAATACGCTATCCCACTGCCACCATTTCCACTTGCCCAGGTTAATGCTCAAAGCCATGGTGAGAGATCTTAGAGTCTTACAGACATACATCAGGTAAATGGGCCCTTCGGATCACCAAGTCCATGCTAACCATCAAGCACCTATTTTACACCAATCCAATTTTATTCTTCGCACATTCCCATCAACTCCCTTGAGATTTTACCACTCACATAAAATATCAGGGCAATTTAGAACAACCACCTAACCAACCCATGAGTCTTTGAATGTGGGTGGAAATCTAAGATGACCCAGAGAGAGATGTGAAATCCCCACACAGACAGCATCGAAGAGCAGTGGCAAACCTGTGAGGGAGAAGCATTATTTACTGTGCCCCCATGTTTAGTACCATGTCATCTCTGTTGGTTTTGTTACATACCAAACCTGAATATTTTGCTTCTTCTACATTCCTTACTGTGGTGCAGCCCTAACTAAAATCAAGTTGGTTTAAATCTACAACTATTCTCCATGGGATTGTTAAACCCAAGTAAATTGCCAATATATTTGGCTATGGTAAATTGTCCCTAGAATACAGGCAAATGGAATTTCTAGAAAATGTTGATGCAAATGTGGAGTAAATAGGTTCTAGGGGAAACTAAAGGAGTGGGATCGTTATGTGAGCTAACATAAACTCAATGGCTGAAATGTTCACTTATGTTGTGAGGAAAATATGGAAGAAAACATGGATTAACTTGTTGCTATGGCCACTAGGATGATATAACTACAAAAACTACATTTCAGATAGATGAACCTATTCCAAATCTGAAATTGGATAGGGTCTGGATAGAGTTTTAAGATTATATTTCAACTGAGTTCTGAGTTCAGTGCAGCCTTTGGCATTACTTAATTTCAGCCTCAGTGCCTAAAATGTCATAATTGTCACCAGTAAACAAGGTCACAGATTGAATCCTTTTATGTTAAAAGTGAATGGTTATCAAAAATAAACCTAAAATACCACAAAATTACTTTAATATTCTTTGTGACACAATATTCACAGATTCCAAGTCACTACTTGCAAGACTGTCAAATAAACTTGATCAAAAGGGTATAAAAATTTAAGCTGTTTCAAAACTACAAAATTTCAAATCAAACAACAAATTTCAAATCAAACAAAAAAAAACAATTAAAATGAACAATATTACATACAAAAAAGGTCAAAAGCATCCAAATGAGAGCTTGGAAAACCTCTTTCACCCGTGAACAGGGTTGGTGCAATTTCAGGGTCACTGTTTTTCTTAATCTATTTTTTTGCCACAACAGACAGAAGGAATGACATGTTTATTGCACATTATTTTATGGCTTCCAATCCAATGGAAGAATGAACTGGAAAATATTAGCCATATCCATTATGGATGACAACTGGAAAACAATGAAAGGGGCCCTGTCAAAAAAGCTGTCTTCTTTCAGAAACAAAATCCACTTATATGTAAATTTGATTAAGACTATCAATAATAAAAAGGTGCAACTGATCAGTTTTATTTAGATAGTTATTAACAGTAATAAAACTCCTATATTTTTGACAATTTTCAGGCCAGGGAAGCCCTGTCAATACACAGACTTTAGCCGTAACGTTCAAGACATCCCAAAATAAGTTCTATAAATATTAATTTATTTCAGGTATTTTTTTTAATCCTTCCTCAAATTCTGTGAATATTACTTAATACTGGAGTGGTGGGAACAGATACTCCCTTTGCCTGGCTGGCATGGGCCAAGCCCGATAACACAACACAACAGTCATCATTGCTATATGCTTAGTTTAGCTTAGTTTAGAGATACAGCGTGGAAACAAGCTCTTCGGCACACCAAGTCCGCATCGACCAGCGATCCTCACACATTAACACAAGCCTACACACACTAGGGACAATTTACACTGATGCCATGTATACAAATCCAAGCCAATTAACCTACAAACCTGTATGTCTTTGGAGTGTGGGAAGAAACTGAAGATCTCGGAGAAAACCCACGCAGGTCACGGGGTGAACGTACAAACTCTGTACAGACAGCACCTGTCGTCGGGATCGAACCCGGGTTTCTGGCGCTGCAAGGCAGCAACTCTACTGCTGTGCCACCATGCTGCCCCTGATGGCCAAAAAAGTAGGCATATCTTATTGTCTGACAAGGATAACTAAGCTCAATGAATGAGATTGACTAGGTACACCAAGTACAGCCCGGACAAACCAAGATTCTACTAAGGGGGTTTAGTTCACAAGTAGCCAAGTTCCACATTCCACCATACCGAACTCTATGTAAGTCAGGAAATGCCAATTCCCCCTGGAAAGATGTGTCCGTCAGAGCTCAGAGAACTTAATGCTATCGCAGAGTAATGCAGCACAAGGCTAGCACTGGATCACTCAGAGATACCAATCAATGCTTTAATTAGCATTGCATGTGTTGACAAAATTATATGACAAATCCAAGATTTAACACTAGTTCTTTACCTTTATCAGAGCCAAAAACCTGTCCAAAATAGTGATGGCAAGAGAAAGGGTTTCTGGATAAAAGTAAAATATGCTGTTCAGTTCAGTCAGCCATTGAATCACCTCATCCCGCTGTGCTGGAGAGACATCTGTGTCCTGCAGAGGTAAATGAAACTGGATGTCAAAAGGCTTCCAACAGGCTCACAAATCACATTCTTATTTTACTTTAACTAAATTCCCCAAACATTGTTTCAAATAAAACAAGAAAGTATAAGTAACAATGGATCGTGTCACAATCCTATCTTAGACCAGAAATGAACCCACATTGCCAGAAAGTGAATCATGCCACAAATGAAAATAAATATTTGACAGGAGTAAAATTCAGCATGAATACAATTACCATCAATTGTACTGTCAATATTTATCCACACAGGGAATTGGAATATTCAAAGGATTTACATCTGAGAGTTATGGATGCTAAAAATGTATTGAACGTTGCTACTGAAAGACTTTTGGACACAGTGGGAATCGAGGAAAATGGAGAGGCAGCATTCTTGAGGTACAGAATATTTGAAGCTTTCCATCCACAAATATTGTTAAGATCTTCGTTTTTTTTTTTTTTATTGATTTAAGCTGGGAAAATACTACCCTAGTGAACCATGGCAACAGTTTCTCGTTGGTGAAGAAACGGCAACTCCCATGGAGCAAACAATTTCCTACCAACACAAGCAGGTTTATTTTTTTCCTTCTATTTGCTGCGAAAGGAGGAAAGATTAATCAAGAGTAATTCCCACCCGGTTCTTTCCTGTGAACACCTCAGCTTGGTGGGCACCCATTTCTCTCACTATCTTTCCCTCTTTCTTCCTCACCCTCCCTCTGAACTCTTCCACATATCATTCCCTCTGCCTTTATATTTCACTCCACTCCTCTTTATTAGACACCTTTGTATCTCCTTTTCATCTCTAGCCTTTCTCCATCCATCTGCCAAAGACGCCCCACCCCTCACCTATATCCACCTATCACTTGCTTATCCCACCTCTTTTCCAGATGTCTCCCCCCCCCACTACAATCAACCTGGTGCCCCTGACCCAAAACATCGCCTATCCACCCCCCCCCCCCCCCCCCCACCCCCACACATGTTGCCTGACCCGCTGAGTTACTCCAGCACTTTGTGTTTTGCATGAGATTAACTAACAAAATAGTGCTAGACACTAAGAGACTAACAAAAGGTATAAACACAGAATAATCATCTGAAATTACCAATGGAATGAGGAAGGAATGTTGGAATTCCCAAAAGAAAAGCCAGAAATGCTCATTATCTAGAATGCTAAAAGACTCATGTGTCAGAGTGGAAGACAAAGACTTGATCCTAAAATCAATGTTGAGTTTAACTGAAACTGTGTGGGAAACTGAAAATAGAGATCAGAGTGGGTGAATTAAAATGACAGACATGGGGAAACTCAGCATCACATTGGTAGACAAGGTGTTCTGTAAATTAGCCAGCACATGTCTCACCAACAGACAGGAACCCACAGTGAGCTGCAAATGCAGTATCATAAAATGAAACCATAATAAATCAGTGTCACATGAAAAGAATTAGGGACCAAAGGCAGTGGAAATGCAGGAGGTAAAAGAACAGATTATCACTTGTAGCTGCATGAAGAGACCCAAGTAGTGGAATGGATGTTGGTGGAGATGGAAGGATACTTCAAAAAGAACAATGCTGATGGGAAGAAGCTTCTTGTGGTGGAATGAAGACATTATAAACTGCAGAGGTTAATTTGTTGAGCATGATGGTCTGGAAAGGGACAAGGAGAACTACATTGTGGTTGTGGAAGGGTGGGGAAGAACTGACAGAAGTGCAGGAAATGGGACTGAGAAGGCCTAGCATTTGTCAACTGTAGTGGAGTGGAAAAATGGAGCAATTGAAAGTAATGACAGAATAGAGGGCATTGTGAGAACAGATACATCAAAGAAATTAACAATGTAATAGTCCATGCCACAAACAAGACAGAAGGAAGCACAGTCAAAGCTGTGGGAGTCAGCATTTCTGGCACATCCAAGCAGCAACAAAAAAAACACTACAGAAGATGAAAATCTAAAGTGCAAATAAAAAATGCTGGAAATATTCAGGTCAGACCACACTAAAGGAGAAATGCCTCATTATCTGCCACCCTCCCTTTTCTTTGCCAGTTTTGATGAAGGGTCGTTGAACTGAAACATTAACCACTTTTCTCCCGAGACATAGCCTTATTTGCCAAGTATTTCCAGCATTTCCTGATGTTATTCCTTCTACATTCATTTAATCAACCAGATAAATATTCTGCATTTACACCGCCAATACTATTTTTACACTAATACTCCTTTTGTCATTTAATCTCAGACTTCCACCCTATCAATGACTTTGCTTTTTGTTTGTACTCCTCCTCTTTATCTCATAACTAATATCATCTCTACGTCGAGTTTCCCACTCAACAAATGTTGCATTTTCTATTTCTAACATTAGAAATCAAATTTCTAGATTAGTACGGGTGTCAGAGGTTATGGGGAGAAGGCAGGAGAATGGGGTTAGGAGGGAGAGATAGAGCACCCATGATTAAATGGCGGAATAGAATTCATGGGCCGAATGGCCTAATTTTACTCCTATCACATGATTATTTTTTAATTCAAATTTTTATTAACTACAATTTCATGGTTTAATATCCGATATCATACGTGGAAGGTCGTGTTTTTAAAAAAAATAACCTAATCTAAAAGAAAGCAATAAAATGTCAGGTAATATTTCTCATTTCATGAATTTAGTTTTAATAAATTAATTAACAAAGGCAGCTTGTAAACAGAATCCAGAAAGTTTACTACTGCATACTACAGATACATACTACTGCAGATGCTGGAAATTTCAATTAAAAATAAGTCAATGGATATAACAACTGAATATCTACAGCATATTCCATTTTTCTTTCAAATTTCTAATATCCATTAGTTTGCTCTTCCACACCTCATTTTTCCTCAAAAATATTATTATTACTGTTTAAACAACAAAATGCCTTGGACCTAATTTTTTGATGTCATTGATGCAGCAACTTAAAACTCTTGTGTCTATAACAGATCTTATTTAATGTGCAATTGAATGGTATTTTTGACATGCAGAACACAGCCTTCATCAGATCATTTTTGCTGGCCAGTTCAAATTAATCTTAGATTGAGCACAATATTATCCATTTATCAATTTAGGTTGGGAAGAATGTAAAACCAGATATTTTCAATATACAATAAACACCCACAAACAGTGTGTGAAATATTGTGCAACTTTTCAAAGAATATTAATTAGACTGAACACATGCAGCTTTCTTACGATACGATACTCTCCAGTACAAATATTTTTTATCCTCCATTAGATTTTACAATTAACAATTTAACAAGTCTTGCATTGAAAGACAAGTAAATTATACTAATTAAACAGAATTAATTATGTAGAGATTTACTTCTTACACCTCTGAATATATTTGAATCATCTTATAGTTTATGGCATCGCACAATTAGATGCAATAAATTAATTACCTGATTGGTTAGATATTTTGGCACGTACACTTTCCACGTCCATTCTTCCCTAGAAACTGCCTTCTCCAAAAAGATGGGCAGCTTCTGGCTCTCCAAGGGTCCTGAAAACTTCATGACACTCCTTGGATATGCCAACCTCCCAAATGTATACAGCTACCTGTAAATTATAATTCATCATATCAATACAATAATTCTGCTGAAGGACTCAGTCAGCCTAGCTACACCAGGTATACCCATTTTAAAAACTTAAACATTATGGCTTTAGTCATCTTCATTTATAACCACATTCTGTTGCTTAAATACACAGATTCATAAGACTACTCTGCATTACAGGATTTGGTACTTAGAATTAGTTGGAAAACTGGTTTTCGATTAAAGACACCTAGTTTAAAAATAGTATTCATAAGCATGTTAAAAACTGATGGGATAGAATGACAAAATTACTCAGATATTCCTGAGTGCAGCTGTTCAAGATTCATGAAGTTTGGGACTTGTGCGCACCAGTACAAATGTTACAATCTTCCTGACAGGTGTTTGTCACCCTGATTGTGCTTCAAAGGGAGTCCAGTAGGAGGGTCAAAAATATGAAGAAAATTCAGATAGGGATCCCATTCCAGAAAACGCTAATGCTAGCAGAAGGCAGCAAGAAACAATAATAAAATCGTGCTAGCCAACAACATTAAACAGAGCACACAAGTTCATCCAGGTTCATATGAAAAATATTCACTTAGGTAAGGTACACAATATGGTTAGTAAGAAAGAACTGCAGATGCTGGTTTAAATTGAATGCTGGAGTAACTCAGTGGGAAAGGCAGCATCTCTGGAGAGAAGGAATGGGTGACATTTCAGGTCGAGACCCTTCTTCAGACACAATATAGTTAGTTTTGATATAAAGCCTAACATCCCTCACCCAGAAATCACAAAAGAGCCTAGTGCAGAACAGCTAAAAAACGAAAAGCAACACAAATTGACATGTGTACCCCCATACAGCTAGAAGTTTACTTGTAACGTTAAACTTACTTCAAATGTATTGGCATTGTTTTACATGCAAATCAAGGTTTCCAGTTCAGTTTATTGTCACATGTACCAATTAAGGTACAGTGAAATGCTATCCATGCAAATCATACCATCAGTGCGAAAGAGAAAATAAATAAATAGACAGAATAGTGTTATAGCTACACAGAAAGTACAGATTTTAAAAGTCCAAAAAGGGGAAAATGGCAGATATTCTGGAAAGGCATTAGTTGTCCTTTTCCTCTTAGTCATCTTGAAATCGGCCACTATATTCTTTACAAAAATTATCAGTGAAATTGGAAACTTTTTCCAGCATCTTAGTCGGAACAAATGGTTGAATCTCTGAAATAAAGCCCAGAAACCCCCTACCTACCGGAAAAAACCCTATTGTTGCCTCATACAGCATGCAGACTCCAAAAAGGACACAAGCTGTACAAAAACATGATTCCACCATTCAAGACACAATAGTTTTAACGAATAGTGCACCGAGGAAGTTATTTGCATCTCTAAACCATTATGTTTTTGTGCACAGATTACAAATGTATATTTAAAACATATTTAGCAAATTATATAAATGTAATTTTTGTAAAGTGTTCCAATGCTACGAGCCACTAATCTGTCAATTCTAAAATATCAAAATTCTGCAATCAAATTACAATTTTTCATTGAACTAACGAGCTCATTTTCAAACAAGCACAAGGAGGATTAAAAAATAGGCATGGGAACTTTAAATAAATCATGTATTCAAATTACAGCTACATTCACAAGGAACAAAGAAAATAAGCTCCTTCAATAAAAACATATGATTACGTTCAATAAAAATGCCAATACTTTTGAAGTAAGTTTCACATAACCAGTAAGTTCAGTTAGTTAAGACTGAAGATTTGATCCAAATATATCTGGCAGTTAGAAAAATAACACATTCATGTTCCATTACATGAATATATTTGAACAAAAGTACTGTGTTGTTTTCAGCCGTAATTTCTATTTACAATGAAGCAAATGGACAATCAGATAGCATAATGCCCTTTGGAAGCAATACATCAACCAAAATCTTTACCTCCTGGTGTTATTAAATCTCCAGCATACCAAATGCAGTGGGAAAAGCCTTGACATCCACGAAAGTAAACTTTCAAATGCAGAACTCTTCTCAGTTTTGTTTCATAGCTAGATGCTCTATCCTCCTTGATCAACACTGACAATGATAGATTAAATGTAGCCTTATGCTGGGAATCTGGCTGTATCCCAGGATAAGGCTTCAGGATTTGAATGATCTGCAGTTTTGTATCAGCTGTATGGACTCTGAGCTGGGAAGACTGAATTCCGACAGGTCTGTTGCAAAGTAAATCTCCAGAATTACCAGAACTCTCAGCCATATAAATAATCTAGCCCTTTTTCAAAGACATTCTACAACAGAAAGTGCATAGCGATATCCTGAATGTAGAATCTTACAAGTCTGCACAACTTGTTATTTCTTTCCATTTTTAATTTCTACATCAAAGTTATAATGGAAACTACACAAGTCAGTCACACAAATACAACCTCTTTGCAATGGAGGCGTGGTAGTACCATGACAGGCATCGCAATACAATTAACAGGATGCTGCTGGCAGTTTTTATAACCTGGAAACACAAGTTTACAATAAAATTCAGGGCAGAATACTCTCAAATGAATTTCTGAAAAAATCTTGATAGACAACTTTATGTTGCAGACTGAATTGTAGCTCAGCTCCAGCTGATAAATCTCCTACCACTTCTCTCAGAATACGCTCGCTTCATGCTAATAAAAAGATTATTTTATTCCACCAGTAGCTGGTCACAGAAAATGAAAAATATTGCATTTATCAAGCATCCTTAAGCATGGCATTCCAAAATGTGTCACAAGCTATCTCAAAGAGTGACATGCTGGGATATAGAACAGCACGCCACTAGTTTTACAGGTAAATAAAAATATTTTTATACTGCCTTGCCTTCACTAACATTGTTGAGAAGATGATATATCAGAATTAGAATCAAAGCACAACAAGAGATCATTTGCCTCATCGTGTCCATGCTGGCAAAATACATTTTTAGGTTAATCATACTTCCAAGCTCAAGCCATTGCCTTGTAGATCATGGTTCAAACGTCATCTTCATACTTGTTGAACATGGGAAGACACCTTCACTCTTTTCAGGCAATGAATAGCAAATCCCTCTCCCACTACCGAGTGATTTTTCTCCCCCTCAACTCCCCTCTGATGCTTCTAATAATTACTTTGTCCAAATCCGTTGGCCACTGATCTGATGTGAAATGGCTCATTCCTGTTCACTCTGCCTAGATGTCTTTTTTTATACATATACTCATACTCAAAGCTCCCATCTGTTAATTTTGTTCAAAAAAAAGTCTAGCCAATCTCAACTATAATCCTTCAGCCCTTGCAACATAAAAAAAAATGTTTTCACTCTCACCAGTGATATCACACCATTTATTTAGCAAAGAGAATACAACGTACATAATAGTTAGTTGTGGCCTTACGAGTGATTCACACAGTTCTATCAAGACCTTATGCTATAAAAAGGAACTGCAGAAGCCTGTTTATACTAAGGATAGACACAAAATGCTAAGTATCTCAGCTCGGGTCAGGCAGCATCTCTGGAGAAAATGGATAGGCGGTGTTTTAGGTCGGGACCCTTCTTCTTATCTATCTAGCACAACCTTGTTGTTTTAATATTCCATGCTTCAGTCAAGAGACAAGAATCCCATCCCTTTTCTTGACCACCTTTTCTACAATCATACTATTTTTTACCGTTTTCAGCACTTTAAGCACCTTCCATTTATCTTGTATTTCCTCACTTTATTGCCATACACCTGAATTCCATTTTGCCTTTATATACCTGTCTAACAGACCACTGATATGTTTAGTGATATAGCATGGAAAGCAGTGCAGACATTTATTCTACTTGCCAATGTTGCTGTCAAAACTCTTTATGGTGCCCCATAATTAATTTAAAATCAGGTACATACACCACAACAAACAAGGCACTTGGTACTATCAAAATATGAACTGTATTCCTGTCACTGTTACTCTCCAGTCCTGCTGAACATTTGCTTTCTTCCACTGAGCTAATTTATAATCCAATTTACAATTTTATTTTAATTCTCAGTCTTTTATTTTCTTGATCATATAGGATGAGCAAATGCCTTGCTATAATCCATGTATATTAAATCAAATACTCTATCCTCTGACTTCCTTGTTACCTCCTCAAAAAAATCATTTATCTTGAACAGAAATTACGTTTCCTTGACAAATCCTTAACAAGTATCCTTGATTTATGTGCCTATCAAAAGGCTGCTTTGTCATCTGAGATTTTCCACAATTTGTCCAACATTTTTTCCACAAAAGAAATGTAAAACTTTTGTAAAGCATGATTACATAACAATTATTAGTTCAATGATTGAAATTAACAATTTTGCACAAAGAACCTTACGTTTAGTTCATTTGAAATAGGTGAAAGCCACAAAGTGTTGGATTGGATTTGCTACTACTATAGCCCACATCTTAAAATTATATATTGATTTTTTTGAGCAGATAATAAATGTATTAGAATGCTGAATTAATTATGAATGAATATTATGACTTTAAGAATGATAAAATGTCAGTATCCTATGAAATAAGATATTATTTTGCTTGTACAGTGCATTTCAATCAACGGCAGCATCCCGAGGGACTCGAAGCCGGACTTGGTACACTAAGTGAACCAACAAAAGGGATAAACCTACTTGTCCTTATTGATAGATGTAAGCCCTACATGGTCCTCTTGTAGATAAAGTGCAGTTATCATACCGAGGACACCTTCCTTCCCGGCAGATGGTTCTTCCATTCTCCCAGGATTCCACAAAATAAAAGCCAGTCCTCTGCAAATTCCATTCACTCCAGGAGACATCAAGAATCATCTGAGAGCATGGGATGTAGCAAAATTATGGGACCAGACAATATCCCAGCTGCACCACTGAAGACTTGCTCTCCAAACCGAACTGCACCTTTAGCTAGGCTGTTCCACAGCACTCTCAATGCAAGCAGCTACCTGATAACTTGAAGATAGACACAAAAAACTGGAGTATCTCAGCGGGACAGACAGCATCTCTGGAGAGATGGAATGCTGCCTGTCCCGCTGAGTTACTCCAGCTTTTTGTGTCTATCTTCGGTTTAAACCAGCATCTGCAGTTCATTCCTACACATACCTGATAACTTGAAAGAGTGCCCAGGTATGCACCAATTACAGAATAGAAACCCGAAACGTGCCTATTCCTTTTGTCCAGTGATGCTGCCTGACCCGCAGAGTTACTCCAGCATTTGGTGTCTACAATAGGCATCAAGGCTATAACACTAATGGATGGATTCATAACTCCCACAAACGATGATGATTATGGAAGTTACAATGCAATTACCCCAGCCTCAGGAGCTCACTGCAACAGTTGCTTATGATAGTGTCAACCATGTTTAGCTCTAACATCACAAGTTAGAACCAGATAAGATTGTACAATATTTGCATTTTGCATATGCTCAGAAAATTAGGCACCACACCAGCCTGCATCAAGGCCTAAAATACATTCAAACATGGACTGGAAGAATCCTCACCAACAAGAAAATGTCTAACAACCTACCTCTGATATTCAATGCAATATCATTGCTTTTTCTACAAATACCGTAAATACAAACCAGTCAAAGTCTGAGTATCCAGTAGCAAATGACTCGGCTTCTGCAATTCCAAAGCCTTGGCACCATCTTCAAGGCACACAGGACATTCAAGGGGAATTAGATATCAAATACACAAATTAAATTTTCCTATATTTTTTTTAAATGTACTACTCCGAAGACAGTCATTGAAAATTAAAATAAATATCTACATAATTAAAAGTCTCATCTTGACCACTTCCTGTTTGCGCTGCATATTGATTTTAGAAAAAGCTCTACCCTGTATCGCTGTGATTTTTGGACATCTTACTCACAATCCTCCTCCGCTGAGCCAGCCCTGAGGATTTTTCCCATCGATGAAAAATAAAAAAGTTATGAGTATTTAAAAAACCTTGAGATCAGCTGATTGGTCCTCTTGCCTGTCAATCACCGTGATGAAGGTAACGCCCCCTTCCGGAGGGGGCAGGACTATAAAACCCCAGATGCCTGGACCGAGTCAGTCACTCTGCAGGATCGCGAGGGAGAGTTCACAACTGTGATTCTAAGCTGTGAATCAACTGAATTGTGAGTCTGCCCTTAATGACAATGCCATGAGTTGTTTGGCCTGCTGCCCTGTCTGTGCTTGAAACTGCAATGCTTTATTAGGTCCCACTGTGTTTGGAAGGAATAAATGCTTTATTAGGTCCGACTGTGTTTGGAAGGAATAAATGCTTTATTAGGTCCGACTGTGTTTGGAAGGAATAAATGCTTTATTAGGTCCGATTGTGTTTGGAAGGAATAAATGCTTTATTAGGTCCGACTGTGTTTGGAAGGAATAAATGCTTTATTAGGTCCGACTGTGTTTGGAAGGAATAAATGCTTTATTAGGTCCGACTGTGTTTGGAAGGAATAAATGCTTTATTATGTCCGACTGTGTTTGGAAGGAATAAATGCTTTATTAGGTCTGACTGTGTTTGGAAGGAATAAATGCTTTATTAGGTCCAACTGTGTTTGGAAGGAATAAATGCTTTATTAGGTCCGACTGTGTTTAGTCCAAAAGTCCCGCTCATTTTGTGACTTCCGCTTAGTGGACAGGTCGGGAGGGCCAGACTTCACAGCGTGTGGGGAGTCTGGCCCGGGTCAGCAAGGCCCCTGTTGCACAAATTGGCTGGGCCGCCAGGGGTAAAGTTGCGGGGAGGGCAGGAGCGTTGAGAAGGAGGGGGTTGGGGATCATGCCAGCAATTCACTCACTCACCGCTGCCGTGGCGCTCCGGGCGCGGAGCCACCGCATTGTGGCCGGGGAGGGAAGTAGCTCGTGTGGCTGCAAACGGCCGCCGGGATTTGACAGCGGAACCGGCCGCAACCACAGCACCTTTTGCCGGCCCACTCACCTCTGGCAGTGCTCTCCATCTGAATACAATACAATACAATTTATTGTCGTTTGAGCCTCAGTGAGGCTCAAACGAAATTCTGTTTCCACAGCCATACAAACAAAGACAATTCCTAGACATACACACAATTTAGTTCACACAAACATCCATCACAGTGGGCCCACTGTGATGGAAGGCAAAGTCTTTTCTCTCCCCTGTTCTCCATGTCTCTCCCGATGTCGAAGCCCCAGGCGGGCGATGATAAGTCCCACGGCCATTTTAGGCCGTGCCGGGCGATTTACGGCCCCACTCCCAGTCTAAAAGTCTCGAAGTTGGAGCCCCCGGCGGGCGCTGGAATATCCCACGGCCATGAAGCCGTGCCGGGCGATGTATGACCCCCGCTCCGGGTCGTTCCAACCCCACGACACGGGCTGGAGAAGTCGCGTTGCGGGAGCTCCGGGAAGCGGTCTCTCTCTCCCCCCGGACCCGCGAGCTCCCAATGTCCCAGTCCACCGGACCTGCGGCTGCGTTGCTGGAGCCTCCGAGCCCCAGGAGTCGAGTCGCAGCAGCGAGTCACCACCGCTCCCCACGCTCCGAGGCCGGCAAGCCCCACGATGGTGAGTAGTCCGCAGCTCCGCAGTCTCCCGAGCCCCCGGGTCGTTCAGGTTGGAGGCCGCTCCACGGTGCTAGGCCCCAACGACAACGGAGACCCGACAGGGAAAAGGTCGGGTCTCCCAGACAGGGAAGAGATTTTAAACGGTTTCCCCCTGCACCCCCCCCCCCCCCCCCCCGCATATACACATTTAAAACCAGTGTTAAAAAACACCAAACACTACATTAACTAGACAAAAAATTTAAAAAAGACAGACAGGCTGTAGGGGCCGCTGCAACGGGTGAGTCGCGCCGCCAATAAACACCTCCCTCCTGCCGCTCGCTCATGTCAGCTGCTTCCTTCAAATCCTTAAATTCTGACTGCCGCTGGAAGCAGGACATGGCCTCACTTGCTGCACTAGGTGACACTGCATGGCATTCACTGCCCGGTTCGTGTCTTTCAATGTAAAATTGCAAGGGGACATGCTATGGAGGTGTGTGGCGGTTGTCGGTCAAGTGAGAATAACAGAGAGAATAAGAATGCTGCTGCCTTGTCAACAGACGTGCACAAAAGCAGTTGGTATTACTTTTGAAATACCCGTTATCCCTATTTTTGACCTGGCTCGGAGACCAGACAGGCTCGGAGACCAGCTCAAGAGCAAAGATCATAGAGGGGAGCGGGTCAGCCGGTGATGAATAACAGGACAGCGGGCGGTGGAGATTACTCCTGTGTCAGCGCGAGTAGCCTTGATTGGTCCCTTGAACTAGTATTGTCATTCAATAAGATCACAACTGATTCAACTTGTCCCGGTGTGCTCCCATTTTACCCACCATCTCTCCACCTGCCGTCACCCTCCACCCCCTCCCCCCCCCCCACCCATTCAATCCTTCAGAATGGAGGAGATCTGGAAGCCTTGGGCAAATTGAATTGTTACTTTCTTTCTTTCTTTTTGGGGTTTTTTTGAGCGTGAGAAATTCTATGTCCCGCCAGCCTTTTTTCAAAATTTAGCAATTCAAAATGGGGGTGCGTCTTCATTGCCGGGAAATACGGTAGTTTAGTTTAGAGATACAGCACAGAAACATGCCCTTTGGCCAACCACGTCTGCACTGACCAGTAATCTCCGCACAGTAATGCTATCCTACACACACGGCACAATTTACATATATACTAAGCCAATTAACCTACAAACCTGTACAAGTTTGGAGTGTGGGAGGAAACCGAAGATCTCGGAGAAGACCCACATGATCACGGGCAGAATGTACAAATTCCATACAGACAGCACCCGTAGTCGGGATCGAACCCAGGTCTCTGGCATTGCAAGTGCTGTAAGGCAGCAACTCTATCGCTGCGCCACTGTGCCGCCCCAATTCACTGATATATTTACCAAATAGGGAAAAAAACAACTGGATGTTGAAAGGGTGAGAAAAAGATGAAGTTGGAGGAGGAAGCTCTTGCTGAGCATAAAGTTATTGAACAGAATATCTTAGCTCCATGCTTAAAATTTCATATAGCTTTATCTATGGACCTACAGGAAATCAAGAGATGCACATTTAAATGTGGCAATGCCAGCCCAGATCTTTTAATTTGGCTATCAGAAACGTTTTTTTAAAATAATTAGGACAATGTTCCAATGTCTATATAAAATATATATACAGAGTTCTGATTAAAAATTCTGGGTGGCCCAGTGGTGCATTTGGTAGCACTGCCACCTCACAGTGCCATAAATCCGGGTTCAACCAGACCTTGGATGCTGTCTGTGTGGAGTTGGCATTTTCTCCCAGTGATCACATAGGTTTCTTCCGGGTGCTCCAGTTTCCTCTCACATCCAGATGTGATGCTGAGGCTCTATCAGGAGCTGTCAGGTCGCATTTGGAGTACTGTGAGAAAATTTGGGCCCCATATCTGAGGAAGGATGTGCTGGCTCTGGAGAGGGTCCAGAGGAAGCTTACAGGAATGATTCAATGAATGATGGGTTAGCATATGATGAGTGTTTGAAAGCTCACTCTACTCGCTGGAGTACAGGGCCTCTACTCGCTGGAGTTTAGAAGGTTGAGGGGGGACCTCATTGAAACTTACTGAATAATGAAAAGCATAGAGTGGATATGGAAAGGATGTTTCCACTGGTTGGAGTCTAGGACCAGAGGTCATATCCTCAGAATTAAAGGGCGCTCTTTTAGAAAGGAGGTGAGGAGGATCTTCGTTAGTCAGAGGGTAGTAAATGCGTGGGACTCATTGGCACAGAAAGCTGTGGAGGCCAAGACAGTGAATATTTTTAAGGCAGAGATAGACAAAATTCTTGATTAGAACGGGTGTCAAAGGTTATGGGGAGAAGGCAGGAAAATGGGATTAGGAGACAGAGATAGAGTCATAGAGTGATACAGTGTGGAAACAGGCCCTCCGGCCCAACTCGCTCACACCAGCCAACAATGTCCCAACTACCCTAGTCCCACTTGCCTGCGCTTGGTCCATAACCTTCTAAACCTGTCCTATCCATGCACCTGTCCAAGTGTTTCTTAAACAATGGGATAATCCCAGCCTCAACTACCTCCTCTGGCAGCTTGTTCCATACACACCTCCCCCCCCCCCCCCCCCCCCCCGCCCCCATCCTCTGTGTGAAAAAGTTACCCCTCGGATTCCTATTAAATCTATTCCTCTTCACCTTGAACCTATGTCCTCTGGTCCTAAATTTCCCAACTCTGGGTAAAAGACTGTGCATCTACCCGATCTATTCCACTCATGATTTTGTATACCTCTATAAGATCTCCCCTCATCCTCCTATGTTCCATGGAATAGAGACCCAGCCTACTCAACCTCTCCCTATAGCTCACACCCTCTAGTCCTGGCAACATCCTCGTAAATCTTTTCTGAACCCTTTCAAGCTTGACAATATCTTTCCTATAATATGGTGCCCAGAACTGAACATGATATTCTAAATGCGGTCTCACCAACGTCTTATACAACTGCAACATGACCTCCCAACTTCTATACTCTGCCTGATGAAGGCCAAAGTGCCAAAAGCCTTTTTGACAACCTTATCTACCTGCGACTCGACCTTCAAGGAACCATGCACTTATACTTCTAGATCCCTCTGCTCTACACTACCCAGAGGCCTACCATTTACAGTGTAGGTCGTACCTTTGTTTGACATCCCAAAGTGCAACATTAACATAGAAACATAGAAAATAGGTACAGGAGTAGGCCATTCGGCCCTTCAAGCCTGCACCGCCATTCAATGTGATCATGCCTGATCATCCAACTCAGTATCCTGTACCTGCCTTCTCTCCATACCCCCTGATCCATTTAGCCACAAGGGCCACATCTAACTCCCTCTTAAATATAGCCAATGAACTGGCCTCAACTACCTTCTGTGGCAGAGTTCCAGAGATTCAACACTCTGTGTGAAAAATGTTTTCCTCATCTCGGTCCTAAAAGATTTCCCCCTTATCCTTAAACTGTGACCCCCTTGTTCCAACATCGGGAATAATCTTCCTGCATCTAGCCTGTCCGACCCCTTAAGAATTTTGTAAGTTTCTATAAGATCCCCCCTCAATCTTCTAAATTCTAGCGAGTACGAGCCGAGTCTATCCAGTCTTTCTTCAAATGAAAGTCCTGACATCCCAGGAATCAGTCTGTACTCCCTCTATGGCAAGAATGTCTTTCCCCAGATTAGGAGACCAAAACTGTACGCAATACTCCAGGTGTGGTCTCACCAACTGTACAACTGCAGTAGAACCTCCCTGCTCCTATACTCAAATCCTTTTGCTATGAATGCTAACATACCATTCGCCTTCTTCACTGCCTGCTGCACCTGCATGCCTACTTTTAATGACTGGCGTACCATGACACCCAGGTCTCGTTGCATCTCCCCTTTTCCTAATCGGCCACTGTATTAAATTCCATCAACCATTCCGCCGCCTACCTGGGCAATTGATCCAGATCCTGCTGCAATCGTTCACAACCTTCACTATCTGCAAAACCTTCACTAACTTTTGTATCATCAGCAAACTTGCTAATCTTTCCCTGTATATTCTCATCCAAATCATTGTTGTAGATGACAAAATCATTGATGTAGATGACAACATTGATGTAGATCAGCCATGATTGAATGGCAGAGTGGACTCGATCGGCCGAATGACCGAATTCTACTCCTATAACTTGTGAACTAGTCCCGAACAGGTGCATGTCTGTCGGTTAATTGTCTGTAAAATTGCCCCTTATGTGCAATGAGCAGATTAGAAAGTGGAATAACATAGTACTACTTTATATGGATCGTCAGCATGGACCTACTAGGTCGGTCTCGTTTCCATGCTGTACCTTTAAACTAACTTAAACTAACATTCTTTATTCTCTTTACTGAACTAATTCCAATTGAACAGAATAAAAACTATTGCAAACTAAAATGTTTGTATATATAGCTGCAAAGTTCTCAATACTGCATTGAACAGGAATGAAATGCTCAACTCCAGCTCCTAAAATCTTATTACCATAGGTGTTGAAGGCTTTATGAATCATAGAACAATTGATTGCACTGCCTTCATTCTTGAATCTAGTTCAATGCTCTACAATAATCAATTTTAAAAGGATCATTTGGCACAGATATGCAAGAAATCCCTTTGACAAACTTGTGACTCAATTTCCGTTTATAGTTTTATTTTAAAAACAGGCCCACTGGACGGTTAACAGTGTTCCCAATGTTCAACACATAACTGCAATAACTATGTCTGCAAATCTTACCAACCATCTTGTTTTTTTTAAACTTAAAGGAAGAGTTCTCTCATACTCTGCCTTGTAGAGGGAACACTTGCAATAACACGGTTATTCTAAAAAAATATAATTTAAAAAAATCAGCGGTCTGCAGCTGCCGTTTTTACTAAACAGAATATCTAAACAAATGTTTGATGCAGCAAGTTCCACAAAATAACCGTGGTATAAATTATCATACAATGAACTTTTAAAAAATCTGTATGTCCAATTCACTAATTTGTTTGGTTAATAAAAATGAAAATAACAAACAGGAAAACAAAACATAAGGGCAAGAACAAGGAAATGGAAATAAAAATAAGAAAGGCCAATTGAATTTAACAATTAACAAGTATACAAAGATCAGGACATTTGAAATACATTTTAACTTATTTTACAGCATACAGTTTTTAACAGAAATATCAGTATTGTGTACAGATAATGTAGCTAGGGCCTCCAACTGCTCTGTGTATGAATGCTGGCTATTCCTAGCTATTGGATAAAAATATTATCTGTAAATTACAAGTAGGTGTCAGTTTAATCATAGCCTACCTAGCTCAAATTCATTCCTCATTGCAGCCTATACAACGTCTCAAAATTCATTTCCCCAATTCCTACCTCTTCTCAAGGCCCATTTTACAACCTTCTCCCCATAACTAACGCACAAAATCAGTTTCCCTCCATTATAGTAGCCACTATTTCACCTTCTTCCCCCCCCCCCATCACCCTCTTCCCCCACTCGCCCCCCCCCCCCCCATTCGCCTCCACTCTACTCATCCTTTCCCTCCCTCCTCCTTCTCCCATTTCCCTTCGCCCCCACCCCCCATCCCTTGTTCCCACTCCCCTTCTCGTCTTCTTCCCATCCCTCCCGCTCCCCTTCCACCCCTCCCTTGTTCTCCCTCTCCCCACTCTCATCTCCCCCCTTCCATCTCTCCTTTACCCTCTCCTTCACCTCCCCCTCTCCTTCTCCCCCTCTCCTTTTCTCCTCTCCCTTTCCTTCACTTCCCTCTCCCTCTCCTTCACCTCCCTCTCCTTCTCACCCTCTCCTTCTCACCCTCTCCTTCTCACCCTCTCCTTCACCTCCCCCTCATTCTCTCCCTCCTCTCCCTCACCCTCTCCTTCTCTCCCCTTCCACTAACCCCCCCTTCCCCTCTTGACCCCCAACCCTTCTCCCTCTCCTCTTGAACCCCCCTTCTCCCCCCCCCATCACCCTCTCCTCATCCCCGGCCCCCTTCTCTCCTCTCCCACCACCCACTCTCATCCTCCTCCTCCTCCTCCTCCCTGTGAGCGCTGCGATCCTCTCACCTCCCCCGCGAAGCTGCGCTCTTGACCGTCGGCCTGGATCCCCCGGTCCATGAACCCGCTGACAGCCGCTCGCCTCACTGCTCCATGTCGGCGGCCGGGCGGGCGGTCAGTGTGCTGGAGAAACGGAGGCCTGGCGGCCGTGGTTGGGGAGGGGGGAGCGCGGCCGCTCGGCGCCGGGCCTGGCCTGGCTGTGTGTGGGGCTGAGGCTGGGCCCAGTGTCGCTGCTCCTCCCTCCCTCCCTCCCTCCCTCTGCCGGCGCACGGATCCCGCCTCACAGCGCAGCAGCGCCGCCGCCGCCGCCGGACATAGCCCCTTCCTCCTCGCCCAGCTGTCCGCCTCTACAACCCGCCTCAGCCCAGCACAAGCCCCTGTAGCCGCGGCGGGGTGGGACGGGGGGAGCAGCGGGCAGAAGCGAGCGATGGCCGCCGCACTCGTTTGTGGCGGCGGAGGGTGGTTGACGGTCCCAGGAAGCTCCGCGGTGCTGATGTAAACAAGGTCCAGGGCTAAGATACTGGAGCAAGAACTTTGGTCCAGAGCAGAGGAGCTGCTGCTGCTGGAGGAGGAGGAAGGACAAGGTGTCTCTGCATCTGCTGGGCAGAGGGGAAACATCCCGATGATCATCAAACTATCTCACGCAATGCATTTGAAATATTCCAAATGCTGTTATTTAAAGTCACTAGGGTTAGCAGCATCGGTGAAGAGAGAGGAACTGAATGAAGGGCCCCGATCCGAAACGTTGCCTGTCCATTTCCTCTACATACACTGCCTGACTCGCTAAGTTGTTCCAGAACTTCGTATTTTTGCGAAATGAAACAGTATTTTCAGTCCAGAATCAATAGACAATAGATGCAGGAGTAGGCCATTCGGCCCTTCGAGCCAGCACCGCCATTCACTGACCATGGCTGATCATCCACACTCAGTACCCCAATCCTGCCTTCTCCCCATATCCCCTGACTCCGCTATCTTTAAAAGCTCTATCTAACTCTCTTGAAAGCATCCAGAGAATTGACCTGAGGCAGAGAATCAATCAGTGTCCGAAGACGTGGAGTAACAAGGCCGTGCAAGTGAACAAAATAAAGTCAAGTCAAGTTTATTTGTCACATACACATACGAGATGTGCAGTGAAATGAAAGTGGCAATGCTCGCGGACTTTTGTGCAAAAGACAAAACTATAAACACAATCATAACACACATATTCTTTTACATAATAAATAATGGAAGGAAAAACGTTCAGTAGAGTTAGTCCCTGGTGAGATAGGCATTTACAGTCCGAATGGCCTCTGGGAAGAAACTCCTTCTCAACCTCTCCGTTCTCACCGCATGGCAACGGAGGCGTTTGCCTGACCGTAGCAGCTGGAACAGTCCGTTGCAGGGGTGGAAGGGGTCTCTCATGATATTGTTGGCTCTGGAGTTGCACCTCCTGATGTATAGTTCCTGTAGGGGGGCAAGTGAAGTTCCCATAGTGCGTTCGGCCGAACGCACTACTCTCTGCAGAGCCTTGTCCTTTTCAGAGCAATTCCCAAACCAGATGGTAATGTTCCCGGACAAGAGGCACACTAACAGAAAGTGAAAGACAAAAGTCTTGTCAGAATGAAAAGCGGATCTCGGTCAAAATATATATTTTTAGGAAAGAATTCGTTAATATCTTGCTTCTTATTGATTACAGTGCAGAAAGCCATTTTTGCCCATCAAATCCATTCAAACTCCATGCAGAAGAAACCATCTGTTCCATTCACCCACTTCTTACTACCCTGTCGCCCTGCAATATTTACCCTGTTCTTACCTACTCAACAACGTCATTTTCATTTGCGACTTGCTTACACTTAGGGGGAACTTATAGTAACCAATTAATCTTTGGGATGTGAGAGGAAACATTGAGAGCGCCCAGAAGAAACATAAGCAGCCAAAGGGATGACACAAAGCTGGGTGGCAGTGTGAACTGCGAGGAGGATGCTATGAGGCCACAGGGTGACTTGGATAGGTTGGGTGAGTGGGCACATGCATGGCAGATGCAGTGTAATGTGGATAAATGTGAGTTTATGCACTTTGGTGGCAAGATCAGGAAGGCAGATTAGGAACAGGGGAGGTGCAATGAGACCTGGGTGTGCTTGTACATGTCATTGAAAGTAGGCATGCAGGTACAGTAGACTGAAGAAAGCTAATGGCATGTTGGCCTTCATTGCGAGAAGATGAATTTAGGATCAAGGAGGTCCTACTGCAGTTGTACAGGGCCCTGGTGAGACCACATCTGGAGTATTGTGTGCAATTTTGGTCTACTAATTAGAGGAAGGACATTATTGCTATTGAGGGAAGGTTCACCAGGTTAATTCCTGGGATAGCGGGACTGACATATGATGAAAGAATGGGTTGACTGGGCTTATATTCACTGGAATTTAGAAGGATGAGAGGAAATCTTATAGAAACATATAAAATTCTTAAAGGATTGGACAGGCTAGATGCAGGGAAAATGTTCCTGATGTTGGGGGAGTCCAAAACCAGGGGTCACAGTTTAAGAATAAGGAGTAGGCCATTTAGGACTGAGATGAGGAAAAACGTCTTCACCCAGAGAGTTGTGGATCTGTGGAATTTTCTGCCGCAGAAGGCAGTGGTGGCCAATTCCATGGATATTTTCAAGAGAGATTTAGATTTAGCTCTTGGGGCTAAAGGAATCAAGAGATATGGGGGGAAAAGCAGGAACTACGTACTCATTTTAGATGATCAGCCATGATCATATTGAATGGCTACTCGAAGGGCCAAATGGCCTACTCCTGCATCTATTTCTCTATGTTTCTATGTACCCGAGGTCTAGATTTAACCCAGGTCCCTGGAGCTGTAAGGCACAATGCTAACTACTGCACAACCATGCCGGTTCGAATCCCGCTTGGAGTGCATACTGTCGTTGTGTCCTTGGGCAAGACACTTCACCCACCTTTGCCTGTGTGTGAATGTGTGTGAGTGATTGGTGGTGGTCGGAGGGGCCGTAGGCGCAGATTGGCAGCCACGCTTCCGTCAGTCTGCCCCAGGGCAGCTGTGGCTACAGAAGTAGCTTACCACCACCAAGTGTGACTGAGGAGTGAATGAATAATGCGATGTAAAGCGCCTTGAGTATTAGAAAGGCGCTATATAAATCCCATCCATTATTATTATATGACCTGAACTTCTACACGTCCCCATAATTCCCACCTGATCTACTGGATATTTCCAGCATTTTATGTTTTTTTTGCTTCATTACTTAAGAATTGGAGAATCATTAACTATGTGGATGGTGTTCAGAGTGGGGAAGGGACTAGTTGGAGAGATTCTATAGATTATGTTTAATGTTCACTTCTAGCTCAAAGGATATACTTAGAGTAATCATGGAAATTGTAGATATATGTTGTACATTGCTAGTGTTTTTCAGTCACTTGCCTGTCACAATTAGAAAAGTGAGGCAATAAATTACAATACAATACAATTTATTTGTGTCATTTGAACCTCATTGAGGTTCAAACGAAATTTGGTTTCTGCAGTCATACACACAAGAAAAAGAACCAAGACACAACACAATTTACACAAACATCCATCACAGTGAATCTCCTCCTCACTGTGATGGAAGGCAAAGTCTTATCTCTCCCCTGCACTCATTCTCCTCCCGATGTCAGAGTAAAAGCCCCCGGCGGGCGATGGTAAATAAGTCCCGCAGCCATTAAAGCCGCGCAGGGTGATGCAAGGCCACGCTCCGGGTCTTGGTGTTGGAACCCTCGGCGGGCGCTAACAAGTCCCACGGCCATTTAAAGCCGCGCCGGGCGATGATGTAAGGCCCCATTCCAGGTAATTTTCAACCCCGCAACTCGGGCGGGAGAAGTCGCCGTTGCAGAAGCCCCGAAAAGCGGTCTCCCAGCAGGGACCCACGGGCTCCCGGTGTCACCGTCCACCAGACCTGCGGTTGGAGCCTCCGAATTGCCGGGGTCGGGTCACAGCCGCGCGCCACCACAGCTCCACCCGCTCCGAACTCAGCCAACTCCGCGATGGTGGGTAAGTCCGCAGCTCCGCGACTGGAGCCCCAGGTCGTTCCGGTTGGAGGCCGCTCAAGGGTGCTAGGCCCCAACGACAACGGAGACCCGACAGAGAAAAGGTAGGGTTCTCCGTGCAGGGGAAAGATTTTAAAAGTTTCCCCACCCCCCGCCCCCCACACAAATACCCAGTTTAAAAAAAGCACTTAAACTACATTCAAACATTCAAACGCGACAAAAAACAAAACAAAAAAAAACGACAGACGAACTGCAGAGGCCGCTGCGACGCGAGTCGCACCGCCCACCCGCCCACAATTGCTGGGAATTTAAAAAAGCCAAAGAAAGAAAGAATATTATGCAAACTATACCAGGTGAAATAGTGATGCAGCAGCTAATGCTGCTACTTCACACCTCCAAACCTGGGTTTCATCCTGACCTTGAGGGTTGTCATTCCAGAGTTTGCACTTTCTGTGACTGTTAAGATTTTCCTCCATGTCCTCAGAGATGCCGACAGTTTATTTGGCTACTATAAATTATCTGTTAGAGTAGATTAGTGACAAAAGTTATCAAAGAGGGATCCATAGACATATGTGAGACAGAATAAATAGCCAGGGTCTATGGGAGATGAAGAATTAAATTAATAGAATTGCTCCATTAGCAGGAGCTGAAGAGCCTTTCCTGTTTCATTATGATAAGATATTCATATTTAATTAATATTCAGTAATTCATGTGCTTAACAGCAATTGTATTATTTATTTTTATATCCAATGATCAATGGCTGTCATGTAAACTCATTAGTAAGTTTGATCAGCTTCCAGCATCTGCAGTCTCTTGAGTCTCCATTCATATTTCATTCTTCTGCCTATCAAGGGGCCGAGGGGCGATTAATAAAAGTTTAGAAAATTATGAAAGGTATAGATAGGGAGATAATCAGAAACTTTCTCTGAGGGTGAAAATGTCAAATTCTAAAAGACATAACTACAAGGTCAGGGAGAGAAAGTTTAAAGGAGATGTGTAGGGCAAATCTTTTACACAGATAGCGGAAGGTTCTTGGAACACGCTGCCAGGGGTGGTAATGGAAGCAGATACAATAGACGTGTTTTAGAAACTTTTAGACGTATGAATATTAAAATGAAATGTTAAATGGCCAGCTCGACATAGATTACCAAACCTACACCAAACCCAAACCTATTAGGAGCAGACGAGGGCACTCGATCTAATTTGAGATACCAGCTACCAGGCCAGATGTGTACAGCAATTCATTCTTCCCCCGCACAATTAGAGCATGGAATAGTCTTCACCCTACCATAGTTACACAACCAGACGCAACTAAATTTAAGGCAGCTCTTCTTCTCCAAGAGCCCTTTTTTGCTTAAATCCACCCTCCGCCACCTCCAGTTTAAATTCCATTTGGAATATTTTTGGAGGACCAGGAAACCAAGAACCATTATGCCAGGAATCGAGGGATTTGGCGCATGTTCAGGCAGAAGCGATTTGTTTAAGTAGGCATTATGTCCGGCAGGGAAGTGCCTGTTCACAGTGTGCTGCACTGTTCTAAATATATAAAAGGGTCCTATTTGGAATTGCTGATATTCTGCTCTAAAGCTGTCTGGATTGCTGTTGTTTTTTTGTTTTTGAAAGTAAATGAAATAAAAGTAGGAGTATAAATAATGTTTAATTTTAACAAGACTCGGAGTTTAGGTGTTGTATGTTTCCTGCAGACTGACTGAAATATATCACTAAATGATAATGATCTTTATATATTTTTAGATTACTTAAAAAGCATCTCAACTGAGAGCTGTCTTGAGAAATTCATGTGGGATTTTTCGAAATGATTGATAGGAATAAGTGATATAAAAGCTCAACATGTGAACCCATTTCAAATGTGCTGACATTGTGCATAATTGTTGTGAAATTTCAAAATTATCCTTTGTACCATTTCATGACACAAGCTCAGTAGTTTATATTGTAACCTAATGTATCATAGCTACAGTTCTGCAACAGATTTTCTGTCCACACAAACTCTGTAAAGATCATCCTCCTCAGTTATTATCACACCAGACAAACCAATGCCTACGGGCATGATATAAATGATCTTGTAGACACAAGGGACTGCAGATGCTGGTTGACAAAAAAAAAGACATAATCTGCTGGAGTAACTCAGCGAGTCAGTCAGCATCTCTGGAGAACATGAATAGGCAACTTTTGAGGTCAGGGCCTTCTTCCGATTGATTGTAGTAGAGGGGAGTAAGCTGGAAGAGAGATGGGAGCAGTATCTGAAGCGTTACCCATCTATGTTCTCCAGAGATTCTGCCTGACCCGTTGAGTTACTCCAGTACTTTGTATTATTTTAAGTGATAGGTGGATACAGGTTAGGGGGCGGGGGTTGATTGACAGGTGGTTGGACAAAGGCCAGAGATGAAAAGACTGAAGTACGGAGATAAAGAAATAAAATAAATAATAGTAAAGACTGTGAGATAAGGAGATAAAGAGATAAAATAAATAATCTTAATTTTTGCAGACAGATGACAAACCAAGTCTGTAAAGCATCTTATCTTGGGTTGTTTCCCAGAAAATCATTTAAAATGACATTTGCTTGTTACTGTGCCATCAGAATTGCTACAACCTATCATCAAAACTGGAACTTTCACAGACATTAAACACCTGGCAACGATGTGATTAAGTCAACACTGCCTGCACAGATAGACATGCTGTCATCATCTCTTAATGGGCCTTTTCTGTTATATAATAGTCAAAGGTTTCAAAGGTCTTTTATTGTCACGTGTATGCAAATGATAATTCAAATTTCACTGTACCTTAATTGGTACATGTGACAATAACCTGACCTTGACCCTGAAACCAATGATATTCGTATTACCATACAGCCATCTTAAAAAAAGCAACAAGGCACACAACTACATAAAAGTCAACATAAACATCCACCACAGTGGATTCCCCACATTCCTCACTGTGATGGAAGGCAATAAAGTCTAATCTTCCCTCATTTTTCTCCCGCGGTCGGGACTTTCAAACTATCAGTTGGGGCAATCGAAGCTCCTGCAGCCGGAGGTCGAAGCCCCCGTGTCGGGGCGATTGAAGCTCCCGCATCGGGGTGGTCGAAGCTCTTGCGGCTTGGAGCTCCAGAAGTCAGTCTCTAACCAAAGATCCATAATGTTAAGTCCACAGGCTCCCGCGATTGGAGCTCAGAGGTCTCCAGCAAAGGCCACCAGCTCCTCCATGTTAGGTCGCAGTGCGGACGGAGATACGATATGGGAAAAAAATTTGCATCTCCGCCTAGGTAAGAGATTAAAGTTTCCCCCAACCCCTACCCCCCACCCCCCACGTAAAACAAGCTAAAGAACACTAAAAAATACAGTTAACACGTACTATAAAACAACAAAGAAGGAAGGAACAGACAGACTGTTGGCGAGGCAGCCATTGCTGGTGCCACGCAGTGGTAAAAAAATACTGAATTCGTCTTCTTCAAGAATCTTTTGGGGGGGGTGTATATCTGAATACTCATAATGCCAATAATTTCCTTGTCCGTGAAATGTGTGACATCATGTTAGTCTCAAAAAATATTTAACATGATAACTTATTTTGTCGACCGCTCCACAATAAAATCATATTTGGAAATGGTGCGCAGTGATAAAAATGTGTTTAACATAAGTTTCTTAAAACTATGCAATTGCAAATAAAAATTGCAAAATATATGAAACATTAACAAAAACAATATTGAAAAGTTTGAATTCAGTATTTAAATTGGGGCATCTTTGCTGGAACATAGTTATCTGTTCTTCTGTGTGGGAGGAGTGTAAGACAGCCAAGGAACAATATGCTTACATATGTGGAAAGGCCAGGTAACCAAAGGCCAGCCGCCTAATATCAGATAGATTGTAGAAAAAATTGTGAGGTACAGCATATATGAGCAGATGAAGAGATTGATTAAGAATAGAAAATATGGATTTCTTTGGGGAAGTTTATGTCTGATTAACTTAATTGACGTTGGAAGATTGATCTTATTTGGCTTAGTTTAGAGGTACGGCAGGGACGCTGAGAGTGGTGCCATTGAGTATGGCTGCCCCGCCTACAGCTGCTCATCCTTTCATCCTATATTTTTATTTTTAGTCCGTCAAAAAGCTTTTTATGTGGGGGATTGGGAGATGGAAGGAGGAAACTGTTTTCTTAGTCACTTAGTCACTGGTCGAGGAATGCGTCTGTACTCCAAGCCGCATCTTTGCCCCCCTCCTCACGGCCTACCATCTGGATTGGCGCATCCCTTCCTGCCGGAGACCGGCCAGAGCTTCAGCTTAAGCAGCGGTGCAGCACTGAATTACCATCGCGAAGCGGGCCGATGCCCGAGTCGCCGTGTTGGAGCTCCGGAGTGCTGGGACTGCCGACTTTTAACACCGTGGAGCTGTGGTCTGCGGAGCGGCGCTGACTTTAACAACGCAAGGCCCTGGGATCCTTCGCCGAGGATTGCAATGTGGAGCTCCGCCCAACTCGGCCTGTGGACTTCGGAAGCCGCGGCCTCCAGTAGGAAGCGGCCGATTCAGAACTCCAAGCCGCTGAGAGTGTTCTTCCATCATCCGGTGAGAGGGCCTGAAACATCGGGCCGCCATTGCGGCGACTGCGGAGGCCTCAATAGGCCCCGACCACAGGTGAACATGGAGGCAGATAACTGAACTTTTGTTGCCTTCCCCCACAGTGGGAAACGTTGATTCCGCTGTGTGGGGATGTTCATATTAAATTCTATCGTGCATTGTGTTATTTTTATTTGGTAGGCAGTATGGCAACCTAAATCTCGCTGTACCAATTGGTACTGTGACAATAAATGTAAACTTGAACTTGAAACAGGCCCTATTTATTGAGATCAATTAAACTACAAACCCTCACATCTTTGGGATGTGGGTAGAAACCGGAGCACCCAGAGCAAACCTACGGTTACAGGGAGAACGATCAAACTCCAAACGGACAGCACCGGAGGTCAGGATTGAACCCAGGTTTCTGTCGATGTGAGGCAGCAGATCTACCCACTACATCACTGTGTCGCCCTTAATTGACCTTAAAAGATTCCTTAAAAAACTGAGGAGATTTGATATGTCGACGAATACTCTATTGAACTTATACAGGGGTACGGTAGAGAACATACTAACTGGTTGCATCACAGCCTGGTTCGGCAAATCAAAGGCCCAGGAACAAAGTAGACTGCAGAGGGTAGCAGACAATGCCCAATCCATCACGTGTACTAACCTCCCCACCTTCGAAGGGAACTAAAGGAGGTGCCGCTCCATAAAGGCAGCCAATATCATCAAAGACCCACACCGCCCTGGCCACACTCTCATTTCATTACTACCATCGGTGAACACCAGGTTCAAGAGAAGCTTCATCCGAGCAACCACCCTCTTAAACCATCAGCTTCTTGAACTAGCCCCTTGAGCTCGTCATCATAATAATAATTTATTATATTTTTGATTAATATTTATTATTACTACCTGTGTGTTATGGTATTTATTGGCCTGTTGAGCTACAGCGTAAGAATTTTATTCTTCTGTTGTCAGTACATATGACGATTAAAGGCTCTTGACGACCGTTTTTGATCCCACAAAATATTCAGTAAAGGCAGTGCATTTGACGTAATATATAGAATTTAGCAAAACATTTGACAAAATCATATATGATGAATGAAACAGGAAAATAAAAGCTCATGAAATCCAGAAAAAAGTGGCAAATTGGATTAAGGATTGTGGGAAACATTTTAGTGATTGTAGAAATGTGTGCAGTATGTGTGAGTGAGGTTAAGCACCTGGGGATGGCAAATCAGGCAAGGGAATACATAATAATTGTCAGGATAGTAAGGAAGAAGTACTGTAGGTGTGTGTTCAGCAGGGCAAGTTATAAAAGATTGTTCAAAGACCTTTGTCAGCGAAGTTATGGAATATATGAGAAAGGGCGTCATTCTAGAACTTTACAAAACATTAGTTAAGCCACAATTAGAGTACTGTGCACATTTAATATTACAAGGATGTGACAGCACAGGTTGTTATCAGCACTGGAGAATTATTGTTAACAAAAGTGACTGGTGAGCTGATTGAATTGAGAATTATAAAATTATGAGAGGTCTGGATAGAGTGATGGAGAAGGAATTATATCCCTCAGCAGTGAGGATGTGAATTAAATTCATAGAGTTATGCAGCACAAATGCAGACCCTTCCTTGCCAACCAAGATTCCTATTGTACACAACTCCTATTTGCTTGTGTTTGGTCCATATGTATGGTCAGATCTATGTACCTGAGTAAATGTATTTTAAACATTATAGTTACTTATAATATAGTTATTACATACAGTACCTATTCCACCACCTCTTTTGTAGCTTGTTCTATATACCAACCACATTCGATGTAAAATAACTTACTCCTCAGATCCCCTTAAAACTTTCCCCCCCATACCAAAATCTACACCCTTGTGTTTCAGATTCTACTCCCCTGTGGATAAAGACTGTGACCACTTACCTTATCATGATTTTATAAGTCTTCATTAAGGTAATCCCTCAACCTCATTTGCTCCAGGGAAAACAAGCCAATCCAAATTCTCCTGATAACACAAAACCTCCAGTTCCAGCAACATCCTTACGAACATTTTATGCATTGCCTCTAGCTTAATCAATGCTTCCTATTGTGCTGGGGATACAGATTTAAGTTAATTGGTGGATACAAGGAACTGCAGGTACTGATTTACCCAAAAAAAGATGCAAAGTACTGGAGTAACCCAGCGGGCAGGCAGCATCTCTGGAGAAATTAGATAGGTGACATCTGAAGAAGGGCCCCGATCTGAAACGTCACCTATCAATGTTCTCCAGAGTTATTGCCTGACCTGCTGAGTTACTCCAGCAGTTTGTGTCTTTTACAGTTAATTGGTAGAAGGATTAGAGGAAAGCTCAGAAAGATAAAAAAATTACACAAGAGGTAGTGAGGGGCAAGAACCTGCTGCCTGAACAGGATGGTGAAAGCAGAAACTCTCATCACATGTAACTTTTGGATGAGCAGCTGAAGAGCTGTGACCCACAGGCCACTGACTGCAGTAAAATGGGATCCAAATAATCCTTTTTGAAGAAAGGCCATAAGAAGGTGTCTGACCTGCTGAGGTAGACAAAAATGCTGGAGAAACTCAGCGGGTGAGGAAGCATGGAGCTAAGGAAATAGGCAACGTTTCGGATCGAGACCCTTCTTCAGACTGCTGAGTATCTGATATTTTCTGTTTTTATTTCATGTTTCTAGCATCTGCAGGTTTTTGCTTTTTAAACAAAATAAATCTATTGGTCACTGACATGGACTGGATGGGCCGAATAGTCTCTTTCTGTGCCATAAATTCGTATAAATTAATAATAATAATAAATTTTATTTAATGGGCGCCTTTCAAACATCTCAAGGACACCTTACATAGTATATCGGAATAACATATAATCGGAATAAAACAAGTAACAAAGACATCACAGAGACACAAATTAAAAACAGGATTCAATCCAAAAACAGAAAATCAAAAACAGTGTGAAGAGGGAGCAGCGGCAGCCAAAGCGCGCCAGCGTTCACTCTCTCTTCACGGCAGCCATCTTGGACACAGACCTACAAGACTACAATTAGACAAAAAAATCATCCCCCCACAGTGGGTAGCACTGTGGAGGAAGGCACAATGTCCAGTCCCCACCCCATGTTCACCCCAAAGTCAGGCCCATTGAGGCCACCGAAATTGAACGTTTCCTTGCCTTAATCCCTACACTCCCAACCCCAACCGCAACTAATCCTGCCCTACTCAAAAAAGACTTGTTGCAAGCAAAGTAAATGGCATTCACGTATGAAAGTCATCTGAGTTATGAGAGGGAAATAGTAGGGCAGATCTTATGTGTCTGAAATTAATCTGCCTGTGGGCTTGGTTCCCAGTACCATGCCACAGCTAAATGCACCACAGGGGCTTTCTCAGCATTATCAACCAGCTGAACTCGCAGACACCACTGACAGCCGGTGAGCAAGGAGGTTCACAGGTGTCAACGTTTTCAGCGTGATCTCTCCCTTTGAATATTTGTGAACATCTTTAACATTCACAAACAATTCATTGAAACTCAGAACACCCAAAGTTCAAAAAGAATAATTAGTAGTAAACATTATTTACAGTTAAAATGCTCTAAGCACTGCCATGCACTGAAAAATAATTAAAATTGTTACATTTCACCTAATGTTTTGATGAAAACTATGCTTCATACCTACAGACGCTTGAAACCTGAAATAAAAGCAGGAAGTGCTAGAAATACACAGCAGTCAGGTTGCATCTGAATCAGGAGAAACAGATCTAACATCTTATATTGACGATGTTTCAACAAAACCAGAAGATCAGATTCAGATTCAGATTCAACTTTATTGTCATTGTGCAGTGTACAGTACAGAGACAACGAAATGCAGTAACAACGAAATGCAGTGTTATTGCAAAAATGCAGAAACAGTTAGATATACGATCATGTCATAAGTGATAGGAGTAGAATTAGGCCAGTCAGCCCATCTAGTCTATTCCGCCATTCAATCATGGGTGATCTATCTCTCCTAACCCCATTCTGCTGCCTTCTCCCCATTATCTTTAACACCCGTACTAATCAAGAATCTATCTATCTCTGCCTTAAAAATATCCACTGACTTGTCCTCCACAGCTGTGTGGGACAAAGAATTCCACAGATTCACACCCTCTGACTAAATAAATGTATCCTCGTCTCCTTCCTAAAAGAACGTCCTTTAATTCTGAGGCTATGACATTTAGTCCTAGACTCTCACACTAATGGAAACACTATCAAACATGTTTTATGTTGCAGAGAGAAGGGAGAGTTGAAGAAAACAATGGGAATGTCTGTGTCAGGGTGGAGAGAGACTGAATGACAAATGGTCTGATGGTGCCAGCTAAGAGACAGTGCTGATGGTATATTGCATGCACATGGTCCGTCTGGAAAACATGCAAATAAAAAAAGAGGGAAAGGAAAGTAATAATGCTCAATAGATGGGAAAGCTGGAAATACCCATCAGTTCAAGCAGTGACAGTGGAAAGAGAAAAACTGTTATAGGCTGCTGATTTTTCATCAAAACTGACTGGAAGGACCAGGGCCGGATTTAGATGAAGAGAGGGCCTAGGCTATTTCACTTGTGAGGCCCCTCCCAATCCCACACCCCCACGACGAGAGGATGATGGAAGAGTCCACAAGATTGACACCGATGTGCAGCCGAGCGTGGCCAATGAGATAAGGGTTGGAAAGTTGTGCTTTTTATTTATTGCCAGATCTAGTGTCGAGTTATCAGCTTAAAACAATATTATTCTGAAATGGAGGGCAAGGAAAATTATTGAAGTGTTGTTTAGAGACTATAGTGCGTTGTGACAGCATATGTAAGAAAGGCCTATGATAGTGTCAAAAATATTATACACCAGGCCCGTACGAAGCTTTTCACAAAGGGGGGTGGCATGGCAGGATTACAAAAATGTTATGTGAAATAAGTGCATGCAGCGCATATCACAAGCGTGAAGCTGAAAGACCCTTGCGGCCGGGGTCCAGGGCCTGCTTAAGGGCCCTGGAAGCTCTTGGGTTTTAGATGCTCTCTGGTGCATTCTGAGCCTTATTTTGGATCATTTTGCACCAAATATATGACCAATATTTCAGAAATAATTTTGGTTGAGCCAAGAGTAATGAGTGGTTGGAATGAATTGATTGGGGTGATTGTATACATTTTTTAAAGTCAAGAATTGAAGCTGTCCTTGTTTTAATAATCAAGTTGTACTGTAAAATGTTATAAAGGAGCATGCAAACACTGCAAATAAAATACTGTAAGTTTTTACAGTAAATATAACCTTTTTTTAGAAAATGTTTTGTGTGTTGATTTGATTGCTTGTTACTATTCGACTGTGTTAGTGTGTGCACATAAAAAAAATGATGCAAAATGAAAGTCAAGGAAAAGAAAGCAGTTCCAATTGTTTGATATTATTCATATGGAGGAGAAAATATAATTGCTCTAAAACCTACCTTAATTTTGCAATCTCACTAAAGATAATCCCCCTTTCCCTCTCCCCCCTCCTCCTCCCCATCTCTCTCTCCCCCTCCCCCTCCCCCCTCTCTCTCTCCTCCCCTCCCTCCCTTTCTCTCTGCACTCTGGCTCAACCCACCCTTTCCCCCTCTCTCTCCCTCCCTCCCCCTCTCTCTCCCTCCCACACAGCGAGGCTCCGACTCCGCGCCGCAGACACCACAGCCCCCCCCCGGCCCGGAGAATCGGGTACTCCCGTAATGCAATATTCCACTACTTACCTGGAGTAGACACGCGGCATCGAGGTGATTGTGTGGAGTGCAAATGGAGATCTGAACACGCCCGGGCCCACTGCACACGTGTGGAGAGACAGCGTTATTTTGCGTCGCTACTGCGTCACCAGCTTCCCCCAACTGCGCAGGCGCGGATGGTCCCCAAAAATTCCAGCGGCCGGTACCAGAATTTCGGGTAATTTCCGTCAAAGTGGATAGTCCTCCAATTTTTTTTTCCTCTGGATTTTTTTTCCTCTGAGAAAAAAACACCTTGGCCAGAGGCCCCCTAGATTTTGAGGCCCTAGGTTTCAACCTGTAGGTAAATCCAGCTCTGCCGAGGCCCCCTAGATCTCGAGGCCCTAAGCTTAAACTTGTGAAGCTTATACGTAAATCCGGCCCTGGGAAGGACTAGTTAACAGAAATGTATAATTCATTGTTGGCTCCGAGGGCTGTAACGTATCAAGTGAGACCACAAAGACTGTTCGCTCTGCACACCCTGGTTCACTCATCCCTTCCCACGCAAACCAGCCCTCCCCAGGTACTTTCCCCTGAAACCGCAGGCGATGTAATACCTGTCCCTATACCCCCTCCCCCGACCATCTAGGGACCATCTAGGGACCCCAACAGTCCTTTCAGGTGAGGCAGAGGTTCACTTGCACCTCCTCCAACCTCATCTACTGTATCTGGTGTTCTCAGTGTGGTCTATATATCGGCGAGACCCAGCGCAGACTCAGTGATCGTTTTGCTGAACACCTACACTTAGGCTGCCTTGGCCTATGTGATCTCCCGGTTGCCAAACATTTTAACTCCCCTTCCCATTCTGTCCTGGGCCTCCTCTATTGTCGGAGTGAGGCCACATGCAAATTGAATAAACAGCACCTCATATTTCGCTTGAGAAGCTTACAACCCAGCAGCATGAATATTGACTTCTCCAATTTCAAGTAACCCTCCCCCACCCCAGTCATCCTGCTAGTTTCATTTTTTGTATCTTCTTGTCACCTCCTCCACAGCCAACAATGAACTATTTGGTCATCAGTGCCGGCTCTGATCTGTTCTGTATCTTTCCATACCTCTGGTTTCTCTCTCCCCTAATTCTCAGTCTGGAGAAAGGTCTTGAGCCAAAACATGACCTAGAGAGATGCTGCATGACCCACTGAGTTACTCCAGCATTTTGTGTCTATCTGAAATGAAAGATAAGATGCTGTTCCACACACTTACGTTTGCCTTCATTCCAACAGTTTTTATAGCCAAAGATAGAGAACGTAATGGGGAGTGGGATGGAGAATTAAATGGACTGGCAATTTCAAGCTCTCTATTTTCTCTGCAGTCTGAAGAGGAATGTCCTGTAAAGCGGTCAGCCAATCTGCATTTGGCTTCTCCGATGTAGTCATCTTCCTTCCAGGAGCTGACATCTCCTATTCATTTGAATATGCACTTGTACTTACTTGTGCTAGATTTAACCCGGCAAAGAATCTGGAGCAGATCTGCAGCGTACAAAGTTGAGAAATCTGTAGAAGATAATTTTCTTTAGTTGGTCTTTATGAGGAATTTACTGGAATAGCACATGATAACCAGTGTAAAAATTCCCACTGCCAATTTATACTGCATCACCATTGAAAGCTAGGATTTCCCCCAAGATAAATGCTGAACCCTGACAGTAAAGTTGGTGAGTTTCCAGAGGATTTGTCCAGCATCGTGAAGAATGTCTAAGATGTATTCACAAGCATGATAGGTATCCTGCCCTCAGTGTGATTATGATTGTTTCAGCATTTTACCTACTCCTTTCTATCAATTCTACTGCAATTTGTCGACTTTTACTGAATGCTTTTAGTTTCAATCTTGCATCTAAAAGCATGTGCTTTAAAAAAAGGTCTGCCTTTCAAGTCAGCTGGCAAAATTATGGAAAATAAAAGGACACAAAGTGCTGGAATAACTCAATGGATCAGGCAGCATCTCTGGGGAACATGAATAGGTGACCTTTCAGGGTCAGGACCCTTCTTCAGACTGCTCTTAAATAACTTCATCAGACTTCCATTCTCAGAATGGAAAATAAAATTTGTTAAAAGCAAAATATGCCGGAAGCACTCAACAACTCAGGCAGCCTCTAGAGTCATAGAGCCAGAGTGTCATGCAGCACAGAAACAGGCCATTCAGCCCAACTCGTCCATGCTGACTGAGATGCCCCATCTAAGCTAGTCCCAGTTGCCCGCATTTAGCCCATATTCCTCTAAACCTTTCCTATTCATGTACCTGTCCAAGTTATCTTTTAAATGCTGCTATAATACCAAATAGTATCTGTGGAAAGAGAAACAATGTGTGTGTGTGTATGAGATCACAAATATTTTCCCTACGTGCACACCATGAAAATATCATCCCTTTCCGGGACAGCAGAATCATTGTATGTGTAACTACACAGAGCAGGATCAATGAAACAGTGATACAACACATTGATCAAGCTCAGGTCAGTGGCCTGTGTAACATGAAGGACAGATTAACTCAGAGTGAGGTGTACGTTGGTTATGGGGGAAGAGGGGGGTTGGTGGATGGTGAGGGTGGGAGGTTGTTGGGGGATGAAACCAGACAATCTTCTTCTTCTTGTTCTTCTTGTTCTTGCGTATGGCATGCATAGCTTAAAGTTGTAGGACTTGTTCTACTTGATCTTATTTGATTGTGCACGTCGGATTGACTGCATTAGTCCAAACAGGGCGGACCACGTGAAGGTTGCAATCTCCCACCCCAAAGCCAGACAATGACAAGCTTGTAAGCAGAGGCCTGAAAGATTTTAACTCTTGGATGTTGTAATTTGGGTACTCAAGATCAGACTCATGTCCAAACCTAACAGGATTTTAACTTCACCAACATTTGGATAGTAACATTTACGATCTGTCAATTCATCTCTGGTCTGGAAACCGTCAAGTGGGGAATTCTTGTTAATTTGGGGTGGGGCAGGAAGAGCCCAATGGTTTCCTTAAGAAATCCAGAATAGCATTTCTAATCCTCATCCTCATCCTCAAGGAAACAAAAAAAAATTATAAACGTACTTTGAGCGTGCAAATGAAAATGGTACATCGGTTCTCAATGCTATCTTGTTCCTACTTAAATATTTAAATAGGGCTCTGCTGGATTGGACTTGGTGAGTTTGTCCCAAGCTATTTAAAACAGGAATTGACCATAAAGGAATGAGTGAAGACCATGTGGGAACACTGCTATCACTCATCCCATGGTGGACACCAGGCCAGGGAAGCCAAAATACTGTTTGTTATCAATGGTAGGAATGAGAAGAGGTATGGCCCAGTTGGGGAATCCTTCAAGATAGATGCTGTCTTCTTGAGGTAGTATCTCATGTAGATGCTTTTGATGGTGGAGTGGGCTGTGGCGGTGATAGACCGGACTGAATCCACCACTTTGTGCAGCCTCTTGCATTCTTGTGTGTATATTTTATTTGTTTGTGAACTTTATTGGTGAGGTTGTGGCAGTCCGAAAATGAAACATTTTCTTTGTACAAAGTGTATACGTTTTAGCTTCTTCAACAATAACCTAATAGTTAAAATCTGTCACATAAGCTACCCATTCTGAAGGTGTTGAGGGCAGACCTCCAATGACTTTCACTGTTGTAACAAAGATGTTCATCCTAACCAGACAGTGGGTCCCTTTCACAAAATGACTATTGAGACCCAAGGGCTTCTTTCACCCAGAGAGAGGCGAGTACCTGTAATGCACAGCCTGAGAGAATGGTGGACACAGAGAAGCAGAAATACTGTCACTGACAGCATTTAAGAAGTGTTTGGATGAGCACTTGAATCACCTAGGCATAGAAGGCTACAGCCTTGTGCTAAAAGTTGTGATTAATATGGATGGGTGCCCACATGCATGGGCATGGTGGGCCAAATCACTTATTGCTGGGCTGCTTGACTATGATTTGATGACTTAAATAATGAACATATGTTGAAAAATCTGTATGATGCCTCTACTTCCTGAGAAGATTATGGAGAGTCGTTATGTCGAGGAGGACTCTCTCGAACATCTACAGGTGCACAGTAGAGAGCATGCTGACCGGTTGCATCGTGGCTTGGTTCGGCAACTTGTGTGCCCGGGAGCGGAAAAGACTGCAAAAAGTTGTAAACACTGCTAAGTCCATCATCGGCTCTGACCTCCCTACCATCGAGGGGATTTACCACAATCGCTGCTTCAAAAAGGCTGGCAGCATGATCAAGGACCCACACCATCCTGGCCACACACTAATCTCTCTGCTGCCTTCAGGTAGAAGGTACAGGAGCCTGAAATCTGCAACATCTAGGTTCAGGAACAGCTTATTTTCCACAGCCATCAGACTATTAAACTCAACTCAAACAAAAATCTGAACTTTAATAACCTATTGCACTTTATATGCTTATATATGTGTGTGTGTGTATATATATTCAATGGTATATGGTCACACTGATCTGTTCTGTATTTATTTATGCCTACAATATTCTGTTGTGCTGAAGCAAAGCAAGAATTTCATTGTCCTATCTGGGACACATGACAATAAACTCTCTTGAACTCTTGAACGTTGCAGAAATAGCAATGAGTCTGAAAAAAGGGCCCCAAACTGAGATGTCGCCCAACCATTCCAGCCTCTCCCTATAATTCAAGCTCCCAAGTCAAGGTAACATTTTGGTGAATCTTTTCTGTATCTGTCCAACTTAAGGTCATCCTTCCTACAGTTGAGTGACCAGAACTGCGCACAATCTTCCAAGAGTGGTCTCCCCAACGACTAATACAGCTCTGTCATGATGTTCCAACATTTGTATTTAATACTTTTCCCAATGAAGCAAGTGTGCCAACTGCCCTCTTCACCACCTTGTCCTCCCGACTCCCGAACCATGCAACTGTATTCCCACATCACTCTATATTGATGAATTAAGGAACACTATTTGTTTCAAGTGGGCTGAATTGGTTATGAACGAATTTTGATCAGGATCTGGAGAACCACTTGAAAATTACTTTAGAATTTGACAAGCAGATATGTTATCTTGGGGGGAAACAATTTAAGGAATGAATACTGTTTCCATGGAACGTTCCCTGTAGTAATCAGACCACATTGTCTCTTAAGAACATGGGCTACTAGTTTCACCTTGTGTGGTCATTGAAATTGACAAGCAATGCCTTCTATTGACCAATGACACTCTATTAAACAATGTAACATACAGCCTTTGGTATTTGTTAGCTTGAAGTAACAAAAATAACCGTCTTACTATCAAAGAGACCTTTGTTTTTGAAAATCCTGTGGGAAAAATAACTTTGTTATCGCAAGACTGAAACTTTCCAAACCCTAATCCCCCTTCCCCCACTGACACAATATAAAAATTAAGATGATTATCTATAAAGCAAGGGTTATCAGGGACGCAATTATCACATTATTGCAGAACTACCTGTACTTGAAATCTCAAAGAAAAATATAGAATGCACCCGTGCAGTGGGAAGCAGAAGCAATGTTTCATTTTACAGAAGAATGGAAGGAAAAAAAGAACAAAAGAAAGGTTTGAAATGGGACAAAAGACTAAAAATAAAATTGCATAGCATTATGCAAGGAAACAGAAAGTAAAGGGCAAAGGTAAATTATATTTATGGGTCCAAATGCAATGAAAGTAAAGTGCAAAGAATATCATTGTTTTGTATGTTCGATATAAAACACTCGTGACTCTTGACTAAATGTATTTGTTATAGATCCATAATGTAACAAAATCTGGATTTAGCGTCCTTAAATTTCACATTAAATAATACATTCATTTTACATTGAGATTATTAAATTCTGTATAATGCCTCAGGGTTGCAACAGTTTCCAGAGTTGAAATCTGCTCAACAACAACCAAGGTTTAAAGTCCCAACTCCACCAATCAGCATCGAACAATTCCGTTACAAATGGACCATTCAGGATTGCAGCCAATCGTGTCACTCCGTGTGATTAATGCAGGCCAATCGGGTTCCGCCGCAGCCGACCAATGGTGAAGCGGGGTTTTAGGCGGACTTTTCGAAAGGGCCAATCAGAGCCCGCCCTTTAACTGGAGCGCCGCAGCGCACCAACTGTGGGCGGAATGCGCGTCCGCGTCACCCTCAGCAAGAAAACACGCGAAACGCCACCAAACCTGACCAGTCACCGCGGCAACAACACCGACCCGACCCGGTCTACGGGAAAACACCGGCGGCAGCAAACCCGCGCCCAGTAACCCCGACAAATATCGGAAAAGGAAGAGGAACTATTTCCTGGCCTGTTCACTCCTCCTCCTCCTCCTCCGCAGTGATGTCATTGCCCGGAGTAAATATTCGACATTGAGTCTGAGAGGAAGATGCGAGAGAGAGAGGTGGAAAATACAGAGAGAGGATAGAGGGAAGGAGACAGGGAGAGAGAGAATACAGGGAAGGAGACAGGGAGAGAGAGGATACAGGGAAGGAGACAGGGAGAGAGAGGAGACAGGGAGAGAGAAAGAGTTAGTGAATAGAGAGAAGGAGATAGAGATCTGGGTAAACAGAGAGGGCTGGCGAATAGGGGGAAGGTAAGAGAGCAAGAGGAAGGAGAATAAACAACTGAAGGGGAAAGAAGGATCGAGAAAACGAAAGAAGACCAGTTTGACGGGAGGAAAGCGGCAATAAATAAGCGGCTCGATCATAGATAGAGGAGGGGGCGAGTGGGGGATGGGGCAGTGAGGGAGCAGGGGAGAGCGACCATCGCCGACATCCGCCCGTCCTCTCCACTCCTCTCCTCTCCAAGATTTGATCCCCGAGGGCAGCGATCAGCAACAACACCGTGAGTTGGAAGGGAAGGGGAGTGCGGGTGTCGGGGTGTTTACATCGGCGCTGGCCATGAGAGGAGGGGCGATGTCGGTGTTGATCAACGCGGGGCCCGGGCTGGGGTCTGTCTGTTTACAGTCGTGTTTAACGATGGGAAATGGTGATCTGGTCGCCTCGCCGCAGGGCGAGCTTTTTGTGCTTGACGGGGAGCGGGTCTAATCTAATCAAGGGTTAAGGTTTATGTTGGATCCAGAGCAGTCTTGGTATTTATGTTGATGTTTGTGGGGGTAGGAAGGGGCAGGTCCAATTGCAGAGCCATTTACTGCTTCCCCAGTTAATAGACCAACTGCCTCAGCAGGATCGCTGCTCTCGCTGACGTCCTTCCTGGATAGAGTTCAATGTACAGAATAGCGCTGAAGATTGTTTTGATCTTGCAGCTGAATTTTAAATGGCCTCAACGATTCCCGTGCCTTTGTTTTATTAATACATTTTTGTTGTTTGTCACTTTTTAACAAATATTTTTAACTTTTTGTTTTAAGATGAAAGATCTATTTTCACATGAGCACAACAATGAAGCGTATAAACTATTGAAGCAAATAAACCATTACTTGGAACAAGAATCCAAATTTTTACCACGGCCAAGAGGTCTTGATGCAATAGAATCCACCTTGGAGGTAGGTCTGCTATTATTGGGACAGATGGGGATGTGTGGGGGAGGGGAAGATATGTTTCTTTTACCAGTGTATTTATTTGGCTCCTCGACAGGCTTTATGCTTGCCCTTTGATATGTTCGATTGGAGATTGAGAAGTGAAAAAATATTTTACAAAGCTGTTACTTGGATCAACATTATATCATTAAGAAATGGCTTTGGTTCCTAGATAACAATGCATCTGGAATTATGATGGTTGTTTTGGAACATGTTGTTACATAGAAAAATATGTGCAAGAGTATGCCATTTGGCACTTCGAGGCAGCATCGTCATTCAATGTGATCATAGCTGATCATCTAAAATCAGTACCCCGTTCCCACATTTTCCCCATATCCCTTGATTCATTTAGCTCTAAGAGCTAAAGCTAAATATTGTTGCTAGAATTTAATCTGTAATAATATCAGATTTTAAGATCCAAATGAAATGCTGATGAAGTTTAGCTTAGATTAGAGACACAGTTCTATCCTGTCCTATAGGGACAATTTACAGAAGCCAATTAACCCACAAACCTGCACAACTTTGGGATGTGGGAGGACACTCGGAGAAAATCCATGCGGTCACAGGGAGAACGTGCAAACTCTGTGCAGACATCACCCATAGTCAGGATTGAACCGGGTCTCTAGCGCTGACAGCAACTCTACCACTGCGCAGCCCCACAATGAGATGTAAGCATGTAAGATAAAGATGGGGCTTGGTGAAGCAGTTGTGCTGTCATTGCACTAACTGGTCCATTCTAGTTCAGTCTTTGGAATATGATATGACATATCCAAGCTTGCTATTGATTCTAGTTTTCAATTTTAAATATTCAGATATTTAAAACAAAAGATGATAACACTGTATTGCACAGATGCAGGGTCTCAATATGAAATATCAACGTACATTTTTTGCTTCTACGAATACTGGTTGAGCTGTGGATTTCTGCTTGATGTATTTTTTGTTACATTGCTTCAGCATACGCTGTCTTTTATTTTCCCGTTATTGTCTCTCATTTATTGTCCCGTTATTGACTTTCAATCAAATCCAGCCTAAAAATGTAGAAAATTTGCTCCCTGTTATGTTAATGTTTGATTAACAAGTCCCGCTTTTCTGTTTTGCAGAATGATGATTGTGTCTCTCCGAAGTTAAGAGATGCTAAAGTGGAAGATCTCCGGAGCTTGACCAGGTTCTTTGGCTGCAGTACAGAGACTTTTGTTTTGGCAGTTAATCTCCTGGACCGATTTCTGTCCTTCATGAAGGTAAGAATTCCAAACAATTCTTCAATCCATGTCCATGACTAGACTAGTATTCATGGTAGTCTACCAATCTTAGTTTTACCTGGGTCCATATAATTTAAACCTATCTGACTCAGCTTGCTCTTTTTTGTAGGTGCGACCTAAACACCTGCCTTGTCTTGGAATGAGTGTCTTCCATCTCGCAGCAAAGGCCATTGAGGAAGAATGCAATATTCCTTCTGAACATGATCTGCTCCGCATTAGCCACTGCAAGTTTACTGTGTCTGATCTCAAGCGAATGGAAAAGATTGTCTATGAAAAGCTAAATGGAGAACTCAAGGCTGTCACGGCCTTTCATTTTCTACACCTGTATCACGCCCTGGCACGCTACCATATAACTGAAGGGTTGGTATCTATTCATTAATGGAGGGCATGCCCTTCAACACTTTTGACTCAGTATTTATTTTCTACAAATAATTGCATCTTGCTTGTCTCTTTTTACACCTTTTTAAGCAGTAATGTTTAACAAGAGATCTCCCTCTTCCTCTGTTTTGGAAGTAATACAAAAACAAACTTTTCTGCATGCTTTATGTTATGTGAATGAGGTCCAGATTACATAATCTTGTGACTGAATTGCAATGATTACTATATTTTTTGTTTTCCTTAGGAAAGAATATCTAATACTTGATAAACTGGAAGCACAACTGAAGGCCTGCAGCTGCCGATTTGTGTTTTCAAAAGCTAAAGTAAGTGATAAAATGCATTGCTTACTTTTTAAGCTCTAATTATTTCCTGTTTGATTGAAAGAAATGTCATATCGTAATATCCTTTGCTTTGCAGCCATCTGTATTGGCTTTGTCGCTTTTGACCCTTGAAGTTGAAAACTTGAAATCTGTAGACCTGTTTGAGATTATACTGCGTGTTCAAAAACATTCCAAAGTAAGTGTTTTGTAAGAAATATTTTACAGTGACCTCTGAATGCCTGTATATTTTCTATTCTTTCATTTGTATCCAATCAAAATAAATATTGCCATTTATAAGAACTGCTGACATGGGACTTGCTGTCAATAGATATTCAGTTTTGCACTGATGGAAAATTAGCTACAGAAAACCTCCGTGAAGGTTGCAAATCAGCAAAATACGTGATTTGATGTGAATTTCAACCGTATTCTTTTATTCACTAAAAATGTGATTCTGAGCTGCGAGTATATTTTTGACCGTCATATGGCACAATATAAATTATGGTATTGGCACTTAATTCTCGTTGATCATGCTGTTACCTATAAATGGACAATTTAATTTTAAATCTGTTCTCTGCGAAGCCTGTGAAATATTTGTTGAAATGCATTTCCTCAACTAGATCCAAATGAGTTCTCTTCAGAATAGACCCCGAAGAGCAATGAACTGGATCATGTTCAGTCTTGCATGCCACCTGTGCTTGTCCTGCAGTATCTGCATTCTGCAAGTCTGATTTGTACTGGAGGCCCTGTGCTAGTGCTCTCCTGTGACATGTAGCTTGGTGTGGTCAAAAGTTTTTGAAAAGAATTTGGATGCCTCTAGTGGTCTTGGACACTTGCATTGTCAAAGTACCAAATTAACCAAATGCCATTGAACTTTGAACAGTACAGCTCATGAACAAGCCCGTCAGCCCACTTATATCTGTGCCAAACGTAATGCCAAGTTAAACTGATCTCATCTGCCTATGCGTGATCCATATCCCTCCATTCCCAGCCTAATTTAAAGGTCTCTTGAATGCTACTTTATACGCTAAATACAATTATTAAAATTACTTATCTAAATGAAGAGTTCATCTGGCCCTTAAGCTCAATGCGTTTATGTTTTGCTACTGGAGTCGGTGCTGAGTTGAATAGGTCTTTGAGTGTGCTGGCATCTGATCTCCAGCTTGCCGTAATTCTATATTGCAATGTGCAAACAATGAAGTCGTGCATTGCCTTTTGCTGATGATTGTCAACTGGAAATTTTGAAGAAAATTTGCACAATCCAGTTAATTGTTTTTTAAAGGTATAAGCATGTTTATGATAAAAGGGAACATGATTTGTGGAAGGATTATGTCATGTCGGTGTTTTTTTTAAATAGATAAATCATCGTGACTTGACATACTGGCGTGCCCTGGTCTCGAAATGCCTGGCTGACTATTCTTCACCTGAATGCTGCAAACCTGACAACAAGAAGCTTGTGTGGATTGTTTCAAGGCGTACTGCCCGCCACTTGCAGAACAGTTACTATAGTGTTCCTGAACTGCCAACTATTCCAGAAGCCGGCTGTTACAGTGAAATGGGAAGGTAATTATCTCTGGTTGTCTGACAGTAGTGTAGAGCTCTTCCTTCCTATATAAAAAGCATGCTTGCTCAATTGTTTGCTGGCAGATAATGTGGAGTGATGAATGGTTTGTTTTTGCTATTATTCATTGTCACGTTGTTCCTTTTTAAGTGACGATTCTTGTGAAGAAATGAGCTGTGGTGAAAGCAGTCTGAGCAGTTCCCCAAGGAGTGACACAGCAGAAGAGTTCTTCCCTGAAGACTTCGTGCATCAATCCAAGTGGCAAAATCTGTGCTACCGAACTCCATCTGCAAACTCTTTGTAGATCAGTGGGTCACATGAGCTCTCACATCCATGCTTTTAAATTGTCAACATGGATGCATTTTAAAAAGTGAAACGTGATTGCAAGTTTGATGTAAATGTGGAAAGGAAGTGTTGGGTATTGAGACTTCCACTGAGCTTGCCTGCATAAACTACAAAATAACAAAAACAGCTCAAGATTTGTGAGATTTCCCAATTTCTGCTTAACCTGTGATCCCATACTGCATCTCTGAAGCTTTGACTTTTAGCCAGTTAGAATTACTTTGGCCATTTTAACTGGGAAATGACCCTTTAAGTGCTTCCCACTTTTTTGGCAAATTCTATTTGATTTTAGATTTTAGTAACAATAGTAATGTAATTTTATGGCACTTTAATTTTTAGATGAATACCTGTTGGGGTGGGTGTGGTGTAAATCAAAAACAAATACCTTCAACTCATTCATTCAAAATACTTAATCTACAAACGAATTTCCATCAAACCACAGTGATTTATAACTTTACAAGTACATCGATCAACAATTTGACGCATAAAATATGCAGTTATGAATATCTTGTAGACTTTTCTTAATGTTCTCCTGGAGAAACACTCTTTTGTTGTGTGCTATCTATACCAATTGGCAGAAACAAAAGGCCACATTGCTGATTCAAAAACAAGTAATTTGAATAGGAACTGGAATCAATAAATTGGTTCTATGGTACCAATTTTGCTTTCTGGAATTTAAAAAAAATCCCCTTTGGAAGCAAAATTATTCCCCTGAAAACATCCTTTTAGAGGGGAAATACATCAGTGCTTATGCTAAAAGTTATAGATTGCAGCTGCACAATTTCAAATGATTGGTTATTTGTAAAAAGTCATTCGTATTTCAAGACTGGCTTAAATAGTAACTGGGAATTCAATTAATTAGCGCCTACTCTTTTGGTTGAATGGTTTGGTGGGGAAGGGATAATTTGTAAAGATTGAAGAATGAAGTGAAAGCAATTGGATAAAATGTGAACATGCCCAGCCTGAGTTGTTCACCCGCCCTGACAAGAGCCGAGCATTATTTTAAGTTTTGTTTCTTCAAAAATGGAATTGCTCAATATTTAGAAAATCTGTATTGCATTTGGAATCATTTAAATAAGCTTTTTATTTTAGAGGTGTAGATTGTAAACTTAATTGCTGGAATTCTTAAATCAACAGTGACACCAATTTTCTGTGTTTAGTCAAGCGGCCAATATGCAGGATTGTTCCTGCTCAAATGTAATCCTGTATTTCTTCCCCTTTCTTTACCCACTTGTCACAGGTTATGTGTGTTAGCATGACAGATGTAATAATCACAAGACTAGCAGCAGCCCTGTGTCTGTCACCTCAGCTGATCTGGATAGAGCCAAGTTTGTTTATGCTAGGAATGTCTTTTATAATAAAACAAAAACTGCTGGAGGAATTGAACAGATTGAGCCGCCCGCATCTGTTTTGTGGAGGGTGGGGAGATAAATTTATTGACATTTTCGGTCAAGTTCCTCCAGCAGCTTATTTTGGTGTTGCTTCTGATTCCAGCATCTTCAGTCTCTAGTGTCTTCTTGAAATTTGTAACGTTGAAATGCTAGCTTTTAAAGAGTGCCATCTGGAGGAAGTGTCCTATTTTAAAATTTGCAAATATGAGAGCTTTATCAAAGCCACATTGCTCTTTTTAGTGGCAATTACCTCCACGAGGAACCTTTTTTGGTTGTGTTTTGTCAAATCTTTTGATGGTTCAATTGCCAACTAGATATTTTTGACAAGGACTTCACCGTGTGATTATATTATACAGGTTGGCACAGTTGGTCAACTAATGCGTATGTTTTCTCTTGGTTTGTACTTTGCGGAAGTAATAATAAGCTACAGTACACCCTAGCTAAGGTGAACGTTTGCAGGGAAAATTCTAGTATGTAGAAAATTGTATAGAAAAAGTGTAAAGGATAACTTAAAAATGTACAGAAAAAAGTGCACTTATTTTCCTATTCAGGTATGAAAGCAATCCAATGCACTTAAAGGATGTATGTAGCAATGTCCAATTAATATGTAGCATTGTGTGTGTGTTTTTAAAAAAAACATGTAGATACTAACTTATTGTACACTTTCAATTTATAAATATTGTACCACTCATCAATCTCACAGCTACCATGAGATATTGAAGAAATAAATATTCTTTTCAAATTGCTGTCTATAATTCACTACACGGCATGACCATATTTGGCTGCAAAAGCCTTTCATGTAATCCATCTTGTTCTTATCTGTGCAGTCTTGTCCTTCCACCATCATAACCATAGGCTGTTCATTATTTAATTCAAAACTTGTGGAGATGGGTGAGGTTATTCAATATGCTATTTTAACGAGGTTAAAAAATGATTTGGAATTTGACTGGTTGGGTGTGGGATGGAAGGGCTGTCATTTGGTATGCAGTTGATCAAAAAAGATTTATAACTAATGTGCAATATCTGGATCCTGATTACAAAAAAAATTCATTAAAAAGGCTTAAGTGATGTGTTCGAGAAATAGTACGAAAACTGACCCTTCAGTCCACCATGCCACGCCAACCATTGATCTCCCATTCACAATAGTTCTATGTTAGGAGTTCTCATCCACTCCCTACCCATTTGGGACAATTTTACAGACCAATTAACCTACAAACCCGCACGTCTTTGCGATATGGGAGGAAACCCCCGTGGTCAAGGGGAGAATGTGGAAATTCCACACAAACAGCACCTGAGATCAGGATCGAACCCCTGCACCTCTGCCTTCCTGACTTGTACGCCATGCCTTCACTGATGCAGACAAACATAGCAAATGCCTTGTTTACTACTTTACCTGCTTGTGTTGCCACATTCTGGGAGCTATGGACGTTCAACCTAAGGTTCCTCTACGTTAATTCTGCTAATGGTCCTGCTATTAACTATATACTTTCGTTTTGCATTCAACCTCAGTGCAACAACTTACACTGTTGAGGTGCTGCATCATGGAAATCCTTTAATAATTAGAGCTGTCAAAGAGCTCTGGCACCAGAAAGACAGAATATCATAGTATTAGATGCTTATTTCCAACTATTAATAGGCAAGAAATATAATGAGCAACTTGGGCCTCAGTTGCCTTAATTTTATTCTTCAACATTGTCTATTGCATAAATTAAGCAATCTGTATTTATAGCAATAGTACATTATGTCCTTACACTCTACAACGCAATATCATGAATGCTGATAAATATGGGACTACATTTTAGACTATTGTTTACTGCTAGCAGAAAAAGGAAGTGTTCTTTTTTTCAATAAACATCACATATCCAGGAAGCAGCTGGAAAGTACAGACACACGTCCGCACCACTGTGTCCCCACAATGAGGCATTGAAGAAAGATGATCACTGTGGACTCAGGAATTTGACACGTTACTTAGACATTTATTCTGAATCTGAACATTACACAAATTCAAGGTAGATAAAAATGCTGGAGAAACTCAGCGGGTGAGGCAGCCTCTATGGAGAGAAGGAAATAGGTGACGTTTTGGGTCGAGACCCTTCTTCAGACTGATGTAGGGTTGGGAAGAAGAAAGGAAGAGGCGGAGACAGTGGGCTGTGGGAGAGCTGGTAAGGCGAGAGGAAAGAAGGAAAAAGCAGGGACTACCTAAAATTGGAGAAGTCTATGTGCATACTGCTGGAGTGTAAACTTCCCAAGCAAAATATGAGGTGCTGCTCCTCCAATTTGCGGTGGGACTCACTCTGGCCATGGAGGAGGCCCAGGACAGACAGGTTGGATTCAGAATGGGGGGGGGGAGTTGAAGTGCTGAGCAACCAGAAGATCAGGTGTTGTTGGGCGAAGCGATTGCCAAGCCTATGCTTGGTCTCACCGATGTAGAGCAGCTGACACCTAGAGCAGCGGATGCTTTAGATGAAGTTGGAGGAGGTGCAGGTGAACCTCTGCCGCACCTGGAAAGACTGCCTGGATCCTTGGATTGAGTCAAGGGGGGAGGTAAAGCGACAAGTGTAGCATTTCCTGTGGTTCCAAGGGAATGTGCCAGGTGAGGGTGTGGTTTGTGTGGGAAGGGACGAATTGACCAGGGATTTACGGAGGCAGCGGTCTCTGCGGAAAGCCAAAAGGGGAGGAGATGGGAAGATGTGGCCAGTGGTGGGATCCCGAATTGTGAGTAGGTGATGGAGTCCTTACAGGAAGCCGTGTGGGAAGAAATGTAGCTTTCTCCTTCTTTCCCCTCCCCTTCCCAGCTCTCTCACAGCCCATTGTCTCCGCCTCTTCCTTTTTTCATCCCGCCCCCCCCCCCCCACCCCTACATCAGTCTGAAGAAGGGTCTTGACCCGAAACGTCGCCTATTTCCTTCGCTCCATAGATGCTGCCTCACCCGCTGAGTTTCTCCAGCATTTTTGTCTACCTTCGATTTTCCCGCATCTGCAGTTCCTTCTTAAACATTACACAAATGCAAATAGTTCTCAATTACACTTTTCCCAAATTCAGGATGTTCCAAGACGCTTTGCAGCTAAACTAAACAATAAAATAGACTGTGCAGGATAGTTTCTGCAGTAATATAAAAAGTGGAGGTAAACACACAGAGATAGGATGGTGAAGAAGATGTCTGGTGAGACCAAGTGTAGACTCGGTGACCATTTTACTGAACACTTGCATTTGGCCTACTGGTTCACCACGTTGCTAACCATTTTACCTCCCATTTCCATACTGACATTTCTGTCCTGGGCTTCCTTCGTTGCCAGAATGAGGCCACATGCAAACAGGAGGAATAGCGCCTCATAATCAGCATGGGTAGCAAACAAACCAGTGGTATGAATATTGAATTTTCCAATTTCAGGTAACCTCTAACAACTTTTCAATCCCATCTCGTATCTACTGCTTTTATCTCTGGCCTTAGTTCAAACCATCTGCCTATCAAACCCTCCCCCTCGCCTGTGGCTACCTATTCCCTGCCACGCTTTGTTCTGCTTCTCCTCTCATCCAGCTTTCTTCCCCCCCTAAAATCAGTCTGAAGAAGGGTCCCACCCTGAAACGTCCCCTACTCATGTTCTCCAGAGATGCTGCCTGATCTGCTGAGTTACTCCAGCACTTGTCCTAAGGTGTATGGCATGTTTGTCTTTAATGGCCTATGTATTGAATGCATAGATTGGGACATCATGTTGCAGTTGTACAAAACGTTGGTTAGAGTGCACTTTGAATGTTGTGTGCAGTTCTAGTTTCCAAGCCAAAAGATGGACGTGATTATGCGAGAGAGTGCAGGAAAGAATTGCAAAGATTTTACGGGAACTGAAGGGTTTGAGTTGTAAAGAGAGATTGATTAGGTTAAGATTGCTTGATTGAAGAAGGCTAAGGAGAAACATCGAGGTTAATAACATAATGAGTGACACAGAAAGGGTCTTTTCTCCAGCCTCTGGGAGTCTAAAACTAGGGGACATAGGTTCAAAGTAAAAGAGGAAAGATTTAAAGGGGATTTGAGGATTAACATTTCACACGCAGGGTGATGGGTATGTGGAACAAGCTGCCAGAGGAGGTGGTAGGTGCAATTATCATGTTTAAGACATTTGGATGGATGCATAGATAGGAAAGATTTATAGGTTTACATTTATTACTAGACTAAGTGGGACCCGTTGGGTCCCAGCACCACACGGGAGGGCTGGACACCCAACACAATATTCCACCTCTCCACCAATTCCAATATTGCGGGCCAGTGGGGGGGGCTTTCTGTTGCGCTAGTATGAGTGTTGGGGGCCGAAGGTACTGATTTTCAGAGGGCTAGTATGGAATTTGTGGGCCAAATGGATTGTTGGGCTGGCATCACAGTCACTGAGGGCTGGCAGCTCAGTCACTGAGGCCTGGCAGTACAATCACTCGGACCTGGCTGGCTGGCGGCTGAGAAACTGCCAGAAATTCTGCCCAAAACAGGTGAGACTGTAAGAGAGAAGGGGGAAGAGGGTGGACTGAATGGATTATTGGGCTGGCAGTTCAGTCACTTACAGCTGGTGGGCTGGCAGTTCACTAACTCACGGCTCGTGGGCTGGCAGTGCAGTCACTCACGCCTTGTACGCTGACAGTTCACACCCCCCCCCACTCTGCTCCTTGCCATTCCCCTCCCACCCACACATTCAGTGCATCTCCAAACAACCTCCCCCCCCATGCACTCTAAGTGGTTCTCCAACAGAGCAGCCTATTAGGTTCTATTGTGATGAAGAACACACAGCATTAAAAGTGCAAAAATGTTTTATTAAAGTTTAAAATGTGAATGACTTAAAATATAAGAACAATTTAAATTTTAAAGATGAGATTTATTAAGTTTTTACTTGTTGTGTCTTGTTGAGTCTTGTTGTGTTGCTGCTCGCTGCCTCTTGATGACTATTTCCTGTTGATAAAAAGAGACAATTTTAATATAGAGAAAGCAAGCGGTCAAATTTTAAGAAGGAAAATCTGAGAATATCTCAGAAGTCATCATTCAACGAAGCATGCTATTAATGACACCATTCTTGGGCGATGTTCCATCCTTCAAGAAACCTTTGACATTTCCCTTCATATTTCTGTTGAGTTAGTATGTTGGGCCAAAGGTACTGGTTTCCAGAGGGCTAGTAAGGAGTTTGTGGGCGGAATGGATTTTTGGGCTGGCAGCTCAGTCACTGAGGCCTGTACTGGCAGGGGGGCACCAAAATGCTTAGTGTTGCTGAAGACATCTGGAAGAGTTCTGTCCACAACTTCAAGGCATTCTCTCCTAATCATTGGACATTCATCCCAAACAATGACTTTCACTTGCCTCGTGAAATGTGCCGTCTTAGAGTTCTTCTCGATGTTGCACAATGTATCCTCGGCCACTTGGATGGGTATCTTGAATCGAGAATGTGTAGTTCTTCCACCAGGCAGAAATGTAGCTGCTATCCTAGAGGATACTACAGCAATAGCCACATCACCTTCACCTCTAACATTTCCTGACATGATGTTGAAAAAGCAGCCTAAAGACAATTTCAGTTGTTAATGAACACAGAAGATTTTGTGCAAAACATTTTTTTGAGGTGGGGGCTGTCAGGGTGGGGTGGGGGTGGTAAACATTGTGCAGCCAAGGGAGGGGCACAGCTTCAGGTGGGGGTTCTCATGAGCTGATGAGAAATGGGGGGCGGGGCTCATGCAGGGGATGAGGGCGGCTTCTGTAGGGGGTGCATCCTATAGCCAGGCGGAGGTGTGGCATGTCAGTGGAGGAGAGGGGGCAGTGAGCGATTTACTCATGACCTGTGGACTCACTCACTGCCTTGGGATTAACTCATGCCCTTTAGACTGACTGACTCTCACGGCTTGTGGACTGACTGATGCCCGACTTCTGGAGTCACGTCCGACTTTTGTAAACTGAAAACGGTAACATCTACATTGAGGAACAGCTTCTTCCTGACAGCCATCACGCTATTAAACTTAACAAATAAGCTCTGAACTACGAAATACTATATTATTTCACACACACATATGTATTCACACGCACTCACACACATATGCACACACACACATATTCACACACACATATTTACTCACACACACATACATATACAGACACGCACATATTCACACACACACACATATATATATATTCACATGCACTCACACACATATACACACACACACATATTTACTCACATATACATATACAGTCACGCACATATTCACACACACACATATTCACTCACACACATATTCAGACACACACGTACACACACACACACACACATATTCACACACACATACACATATTCACACACACATACATATTCACATACATATTCACACACACATACATATATTCACACACATATATTCACACACACATACACATATATTCACACACACACACACACACATATAGGGAGGTTTCACGGCAGTCGGGTCACGCTACACCAAATGGATTACACGCGATGTACTGCTGGTAGGCACTTACCATTGTTTCCAACTCCATCTTCCAGGGAGATGCTTAGCGAACATTGGCCGTTTGCTCACTGCATTTCATCAACACTAAAGCATTATTTGTGTTTTTTCTTGATTCCTTTGGCAACTAAAAAGTTTCAGAAGTAATAAATCTGGCTGTATTTTTTTTTTTTTTTTTTTTTAAATCGCCCATGGTTCTCAAGTAGGTTTTTACGTACAAAATGAAAACGCATCTGAAGAAAAATTTACAGCCGGATTTATCACTTCTGAGAATTTTTAGATACCAAAGGAATCAAGAAAAAATACGAATAATGCCTTACTGTTGATGAAATGCAGTGAGCAAATGCGATAATTCCAATATTTTCAATTACGATATCTGCACAGCCAATGTTTACCAAGCACTTTAGCTGCTGTTGCCCCTTCAATTGTCGCTTCTCTTTACCTTCATTTCATTTCACGTTTGGAATTCTAATGTTGGGTACATGTCTCTCACACGTACCCCAACTGCCACAATTTTTTTCAGAGCACAAATTCAACATTTTGGCGGTTTTTAACAGATAGGAAAGTACGCGTTTCTTGCATTAATAACATATACTGGAAGTGACGGATGTCTTCCAGATGGATTGAGCGGCTCCGTGCGTCAAGTCCTATGACCTTGTGACCTTACGTGCAACCCCCTATTCACACATTCACGCACACATACATATATATTCACACACACATTCATATATGTTCACACACACACACACACACATATATATTCACACATATATCCACGCACACACACATATATATTCACACACACACACACACATATATTCACACACACATATATTCACACACACAAATATATTCACACACACACACACACATATATTCACACACACATATATTCACACACACACACACACATACACACATTCTCACACACACACACACACACACACTACTAATATACAGTGTATAAAACGAATCTTCAAATCCTGCAGTAGAGACTGCTGTAGTCTGTGGCTGTAACACAATGCTGCTTTTAAATAACGTCTAACAAACACACACACACACACACCACACACACATATAATCACACACATTCAATATATTCACACAGCACATATATATATTCACACACGACACATTCACACACTCACACACACATATATATCACACACACACATATATCTTAAAGCACACCTTATATGTCACACACACACATTATAGAGTTCCACACACACATATTATTCAGACACACATATATATATTCACACACACACACATATATATTCACACACACACACACATATTCACACACACTGACACATATATACATTCACACACACATATATATATTCACACACACACACATTCACACACATATATATATTCACACACACATATATATATTCACACACACACACATATATATATTCACACACACACACATATATATATTCACACACACATATATATATTCACACACACACACACACACATATATATATATTCACACACACACACACATATATATATTCACACACACACATTCACACACACAACACTAAAATACACTGCAAAACGAATATTCAAATCCAGCTGTAGAGTTTTTTGCTGAAACAAAATGCTGCTTTTAAATAACGTCCAACAAACACAGACTTACCATAGAGAAAGCAGCCGAATATTTGAACGAATCTTCAAATCCTGTTGTAGAATAGAATAGAATAGAAATAATTTTATTGCCACACAACCAAGGTCGGTGGTATTTGGGTTGCCAGCAGCGGTACAATAATAAAGAACACAACCACATTAAAATTTTACACAAACATCCACCACAGCATTCATCACTGTGGTGGAAGGCACAGCGCTTGGCCAGTCCTCCTCCATTTTCCCCCGTGGTCGGGACCACCACCCTCCACAGCCGTTGCTGCGGGCATCCAGATGGTAAGGGACAAAGTCAAAGTCAAGGTGAGTCCAGGATCGGCTCTTCCCAACCAGAGACCGCGGCTTCAGGCTGGTGTAGGCCGCAGGCCGGCGGTTGAAGTTTTAAAGTACCTGCCGTGCCGCAGCCAGAAGCACCACAGTCTGCAGGGCCGGCGGTCGAAGTCCCCTCCTGGGGAGATGTTAAGTCCATACCACGCCCGCGGTAGAAGATGGCCGCGGGCCGGCGGTGGAAGCTTCTTCCACCCGGGTCCCCAACGTGAGATCCCGGGCTGTAGACGCCGCACCAGCTGGAGTTCTGCAGACCGCTGCTTCAGACTGCCGGCTGCCGTGGGCCAGCGTACGGAGCGCTCCCCTCCAGCGAGGTCTCACCCGCTCCGCGCCGAGAGTCCACGCTGTGCCTGCCGCTGAAGCCCCGGGCGCGTCTCCGGGAAAGTCGGCGCCGATCCATGCTGTTAGGCCACGGGGGAGGCGGCCTGAAAAAGTCGCCTCTCCATGGAAGAGGCGGCCGAAACGGTTTCCCCCTTACCCCCCCACACCACCCCCCACACATAACACACAAAGAAACATTAAAAACACACTTTTAAACATACTAAAAAAATAAAAAAAGTTGAAAAAAGACGGACACGCTGCACTGGCAGCGCCCCCTACCGCTCTGTAGTCTGTAGCTGAAACACAATGCTGCAACACAATTGCAGCTTTTGCTGAAACACAATTGCCGCTGTGGCTGCATCAAACACACAAACATTTACCAGTTCTGTAGAATTATTCAACACCTCGTGCACTCCGTCTTCAACAGGCAGCCGCCATCTTGCCACCGACCGGAAATGACGTCATCGCCGCCGCCTTGCCTCTGACCGGAAACGACGTCATCGCCGCCGGCTTACCGATCGCCGGAAATTACGTCATCGCCGCCATCTTGCAACCGCCAAAATCACAAAATGCGCGCCAATTTTAAATTTAAACACAGTTCTGGTCGAAATAAAAAGCTTCATTCGTGCATTACTCGCTTGAAAACGTTGCAACAAATGCATTTCAATTTACATCAACATTTCAAACATAATAGACATCATGCTTTATTTACCTGAAAACGGGTGCAACCATTTTAAAACCCAAGAGTATCATCTGCATACTTGATGATGGTGTTAGTACCATGTACAGGTGTGCAGTCATAGGTGAAGAGGGAGTAGAGGAGGGGGCTCAGCACACAGCCCTGTGGAACGCCGGTGTTCAGGGTGAGGGTTGAAGAGGTGTGCTTCTCTAACCTAACAGACTGGGGTCTGTTGGTTAGAAAGTCCAGTATCCAGTTGCAGAGGGAGGGTTCGATGCCCTGGTTACCGAGTTTGGTGATCAGTTTTGATGGTATAATGGTGTTGAATGCTGAGCTGTAATCGATGAACAGCATTCTTACGTAAGTGTCTCTGTTGTCCGATGTTCATGTTCGATACACATTTCAAAAGACAATATAGATAGACAAATATACAAACTCTTTCCAACAAAATGCCAAGAAACTTCAGACCATGGTGAATGGTGAACAACATACATATCAATTGGCTGAAAAAGCACATGCAGGGGACTCACCTGGGAGTAGAGCAGCAGCTCAGCGAGCCGTGACCCTCTCACTTCGTGGTTGGGAAGAAAGTGATTGAAGCGGGACGCTTCCGGGTTTTATAGTCCCTCCCTCCCCTGCCGCCAGCGGGGGCAGCAGAGAGAATGGGGAATGATGTAAAAACATTAATATCTCGGTCATATTTAATCGACGGGAAAAATCCTCGGCACACATGCGGCAGAGGTGGGCTCTGAGGGAGGTGGCCAAATATGACGGCCGTAGGTGGCGGCGTTCTCTCGGAAATCGCAGCACAGATCGGGAAAAGCGGTCAAGAACAGAGTTTTAGTAATATAGATTGTCACAGGTATTGAGGTATAATCTTCTTTTCATGTCCATCTTGTTACAAATGTTGGCCTCGTTGTCATCATCTGTCCTGAAAAGGACGGAAGCTACCAGCGACAATCAGTGGAAGCCATCACTTGTCGCAATAGATGATGGTGGTAGCAGAATCAGCTCAGGATACTTCCAGTTTCCAGCCCCGCGACTTGGACGCTTCTGCTATGTGGCCTGAGGTATAATGAAAGGATTTGTTTTGCATGCTATCCAATCAGATCAAATATACTATACATACTATACATAGTATCTTGAAATACAATCAAGTCAAACTCAAGTACAATAGATACAGAGTACAGCATATAGGTCTCAGTCTTGTAGCGCATTAGTTCCATGGACGTCCAATGTCCACAATGGGGTAGAGGTGATTCCATGTTCTCCAGAGAGACTACCTGACCCGCTGAGTTACTCCAGCACTTTGTGTCTTTTTTTGGATATTGCCTTCCCAAACCACCTGAAATGGTCACTCTTGCCTCAAAATGAAATGTTCTTATTCTCAGCACTGCTTCTAACAGCCCTTGACATCGTCCAATTTAATCTCTGACTACCGGCCACTGAACAACAGTCACCGTTGGGTAGTATAAATAGTTAATTGCTAGGTTTATGTCAAAAACTAGATTGGTGTCAAATAGGGCTAATTTTATTCAGAATCAATCCCCTGCTTTATGCAGGGAACTTATCACTGGTTGCATGTCAATGCCTACAGTCACAGGGAACCCTGTCCGTCTGGATAGGGATGTTTGAGAAACATGGCCGAAAACAAGCTGCAAGGGAAACTCAGCGGGTCAGACAGCATGTGTGGAAGGAAATGGAAGACATACTGGGTGGGGACGATTCAAGACCCTTCTTCAAAACGTGGGAATAGGTTAAAGTTGGTGATGGTGGTGCTTGAGACTTGGACGAAGAGGAACATTTTGAAATGGAGGCTGGTGTGAGATGGAAATAGGCGTTTTGGGTTTCAGTGGAGAAATGGAGACATTGAATCGTGATCAGTATTAGGGTGGAAAAGCTCCGATATCAAAGATGCCTCTAAATAAAGTTCACAACTCTTGCCCTACCAGAGCCCTAAAAAATGTAGACAAGGCCTTGAGCTCAATGGCGTCCTGCCTCGTTTAATGCCCTGTTGCTAAAACCATAGAATTCTCAGTGAATTCAAACATTGACTTATTTACATTAGACTGCATCATGAATCTAAAACTGTGTTGTCAAATAGAAACTATTGACACCAGAGTTGTAGTTGTGGTGACAATATTTTAACCATATGGATCTTTTAGTGGAAAATACCACACCATGTTTTTACACAATCTTCACCACATTTATATTTATAAAACAAATATGTTCCATCCGACAGGAACAAAGCAAGTAAATGATTTGCTACAATCAAAAGAATATTTGCACTTTATTTCATTTTACCACTTGAGCAGCAAGTGGACAGAAAATACACATGCATTTGCCAGATAAAATCTGTGTTGTGATAACTCGGCCTGTTACCTGTTTTTAATTAGAGATACAAACAGCTACTTCTTGCCTGCCTCTGACGTAACATGTGGCCAGTACTGAACAAAGCTGCTCTAAATTGTGGTAATGGGACAGACACTGTAGTTAAGCAATCTTTCCCCTGATATTTTCTGATGTTTTGTCAATGTTAACTTTGTTGCTTTCAAGGGGGAAAAGAGGAAATAACTTCAGGATAAATTGCACCATAAAGTTACAGGTGGACTGAGGCACAATTCCATAACTGATTATCAGAATTAATTTGAATACCTGTTCACTTGCTGTCATTTAGAATATTTGCCAAGCCCTGCTGTAGGCCAAAGATAGACACAAAAAGCTGGAGGAACTCAGCGGGTCAAACAGCATCTCTGGAGAAAAGGAATACGTGATGTTTCAGATCAAGTCAGTCATTGGCATCCCAGTTTGGGTTCCTCCAGATTAATACCCAGGAAAATATCATTTCATGACTTTTTAAATTAAACCATATTTGATATGCCCAAATTAGACTTCTTCCGATTCATGTCACAGCGCAGCTTTCTATTTTAAAAGCTGGACTCTTCTCATTGACCATCATTACATAGAAACATAGAAAATAGGTGCAGAAGGAGGCCATTCGGCCCTTCGAGCCAGCACCGCCATTCATTGTGATCATGGCTGATCGTCCCCTATCAATAACCCGTGCCTGCCTTCTCCCCATATCCCTTGACTCCACTAGCCCCTAGAGCTCTATCTAACTCTCTCTTAAATCCATCCAGTGATTTGGCCTCCACTGCCCTCTGTGGCAGGGAATTCCATAAATTGACAACTCTCTGGGTGAAAATTAAGGAACATGTCAGACCAGAATGAAAAAAAGTAGAAATGTACTGAATGTATTTCATTAAATATAAAAAAGAAATTGTGTATATTTGTTCTCTGACATTTTAATTAGTTCAGCTTTGTTACAAAATACTCTGAATAGTAATCTTCAAGATGTGACAAAATAAATATTAAATATCATAAATGTATTTTAAGAACTGAAAGAGAGTATTGTATTTGGTATCTTTAATTATCTCAAGATGTTCAGCAATAAAATACATCAATCAGTCAATCAGTTTTATTCGTCACTTGCACATAAAGTGCAAGTGAAATGAATTTGCCAGCAGCGGTACAATGAAAAAGAATACAGAAAAACACAATAAAAATTTAATACAAACATCCACCACAGCATTCATCACTGTGGTGGAAGACACAAAAATTGGCCAGTCCTCCATTTTCCCCTGTGGTCGGGACCTCAACCCTCCGCAGCCGCCACTGCGGGCGTCCAGATGAGTAGACAAGATAAAGTCCAGGTAAGTCCTGAATCGGTGCCTCCCCACCGGAGACTGCGGCTTCAGGTTGGTGTAGGCCGCAGGCTGGCAGTCGAAGATCTAAAGTCCCCGCCGTGCTGCAGCCGGAAGCACCGCAGACCGCAGGGCCGGCGGTCGGAGCTCCTCTCCAGGGGTCCCCGGCGAGGGACCCCACTCCAGATGGTAAGTCCCTGCCGCGCCCGCGGTAGAAGTTGGCCAGGGGCCGGCGTTCAGAGCTCTTCTCCTCCGGGGTCCCCAACAAGGGATCCCAGGCCCAGGACGCCGCGCCGGCTGGAGCTCTGCAGACCGCGGCTTCAGGCTGCTGAGGGCCAGCGAACGGAGCGCTCCCCTCCGGTCAGCCCCGGCGAGGGCTCGCCCGCTCCGTGACGAGAGTCCATGCTGCGCCCGCAGCTGATGCCCCGGGCGCATCTCCGGGAAAGGCCGCACTGATCCTCGATGTTCGGCCACGGGGGAGGCGACACGGAAAAAGTCGCCTCTCTGCGGAGGAGGCGACCGAAGCGGTTTCCCCCTTACCCCCCCACACCACTCCCCACACAAGACACACAGAGAAACATTAAAAACATACATTAAAACACTAAAAAAACAAAAAAGTAACACGCTGCTGGTAGAGCTGCCGGCTTGCAGCGCCCCCACCGATCTATATTTGAAATTTGTCACGGTTGAAATATAAGAACAGTGCACAATAATGTTGCATCAGTGTTGATACATACATTTAAACAGACAATGTTAAAATGTCACAGTGTGCAACAAAGAAGTCACGTGCTGTTCAACTTCTAGTCCGCTATCACAATGCAAAGACAATAAGCTATTAGCCATTAATAAAAGAGCACAAGCCTGGGTATTGAAAAATAATCCTATTCTACTTAACAGGTATTAGTATGATAACAAGTACTCTAAAAGCTATAAAAACATAATTCCTGCTGGATGCGGGAAGATTACAAGTGATAACTAAATGAACTGTCATCAGAAATTAATTTGCAACGTGTTACAAACTGATTTCATCAAATGGAGGATATTCAATTGCATTTATTGTTTCTACAAATTAATAGAAGATCATTTCATTTTATACATTTACTTATATTAAAATGTTTACATTAAATATATTTTAGACTTCCAGCTATAAACCTAGAATGTAAAGTAGGCTCCAAACTAGATAGATTTGGGGACATGATATTTGCCTTTGCAATAAACTTTTTTGTTGTTTATTATGGGTTTTACAGAGTAATATGTTTACATATCTGTGTGCTGCTGCAAGTAAGAATTTCATTGTTCCGTTTCAGGACATATGACGATAAAACACTCTTGACTTGAACCTCTACCAAACTTTTTCAGGGATTTCATTCACTATTCATAATTCATTATTCTTGCACCATAACACCAATGATGGTAACGGACAACATCTTTCTTTGTGCAATGTGTTTTTTGAGCATTGCAGAGGAACATAGAACAGTACAGCACAGGTACAGGCCCTTCGGCCCTTCGGCCTACAATGTCTGTGCTGAATATGATGCCAAGATCAACCTTTATCTGCCTGTACATAATCCATATCTCTCCATTCCCTGCATATCTATGTGCCTATCCAAAAGACTCTGAAATCCCACTATCGTATCTGCCTCCATCAGCAACCCTGGAACTGTGTTCCAGGCACCCATCACCCTCTGTATAAAATACTTGCCCAGCACATCCCCTTTAAACTTTTCCCCTATCCCCTTAAAGCTATGCATCCAGTCACTGATATTTCCATCCTGGGGGAAAAAGGTACTGACTGTCTACCCTATCTATGCCTCTCATAATTTTATATACTTCTGTCACATCTCCCGCTCAACCTCCGGCATTTCAGAGAAAACACTCCAGGTCTGTCCAACAGCGATACATCTAAGCTATGCATCTTTCTGGTAAACCTCCCCTGTATCCTCTCAAAAGCCTCCAAATCCTTGTATTGGGGTGACCAGAACTACATTAAATATTCCAAATGCAGCATAACCAAGGAAACATGATTTCCTAACTATTACATTCAATTTCTTTACCACTCTATCCACTTTCAGGAAATGATGCAGTTGGACCCCAAGATCCTTCTGACAATCAGTGCTGTTAAGGGTCTTGCCATTAATTGTATATTTTGCCCTTACATTCAATCTCCCAAAGTGCTCCCAGGGTGTACCTCACACTTGCTTGGATTAAACTTGAACCCCATTGTCTGGATGAACCCATCTTTGGACAATTGAGGCCAACATGGTCTCATCCCCAGATGATATTTCCCGCTAAGAAAGTCAGTCGTTTACCTCTTCCTTTGGACCACAATTACCAACCTCAAACCCGTCATATCTGAATCTATCACCTCACAAAATGTCCTTGATCCTTATGATCCACTGCCTTGTGAACTTTCCGTCTCCCATTACCCCTCCACAAATCAACTACTGTTGGTAGGGAGACACACAAGTCTTGGAGTAACTCAATGGGTTAGACAGCATCTCTGGAGAACATGGATAGGTGAAATTTCAGATCAGGACCCTGTTGGTATCTTTGTTCCTTTTCCTCAACCATCTGAATACTGTCAATGGCCCAATTCTCCCCTTCACTGGTGGTCCCTCTGACCATTCACCCACATGTGCAGCCACTTTAGTCATTGTCCACTTCCTGAGCACAGCAACAGCCATACTGGGGCTACCAGCCACCGTGAGCACCCTGGTTTATGGTACTCTGCTGCTATGCAGTTCACGGAAATATTTAGATTAAAATGTTCAATGTATTCATGAGATATAAATATTACTTCATTTGAGATGCAATTAAGAAAAAAGTGATGATATAAATGTTAAAAGCCTTTGTAGCCTTCCTTGGGTACATTCTGACCAAACATTGCTAGGAATTTCTTAACAGGCTTTGAGGTCTGATTATAGGCATGTTTCTTCTTCTGGAATTCAACTACATCCATATCCTCTCCAGTCTAGTCAAGGATGCAGCCCATACCATCATCAAACCACCCTCCCTTCCATTGACTCCATATACACCTCATGCTGCCTCGTCAGGCCACCAGGATAATGAAGGACGAGTCGCACCCCAGCCGTCCCCTCTTCTCCGGGTGGCGTCACCAGCAGTGGCTGCCTCGCCAACAGTCTGTCTGTCCTTTCTTCTTTTTTGTTATATTTAGTTTGTTTTAGTGTTCCTTGGATTGTTTTATGTGGGGGGGTTGAGGAAACACTTTTTTCAATCTCTTACCTCGATGAAGATGCGATTTGTTTCTGTATCGTATCTCCGTCCCCACTGCGGCCTAACATTGTGGAGTTGGCGGCCTTTCCTGGAGATCGACAGGCGCTCCAAGCCGTGGGAGTCTGCGGGACTTTAACATCGCGGAGCTTGCGATCCCTTTGCTGGGGATCAAAGCTCCAACCACGGGGCCTGCGGACTTTAACATCATGAAGCCCACGGTCTCTGGTAAGAAGAGGCCGATTCGGGAGCTCCATGCCGCGGAGAGAGTTTCAACTGCCCCGATGCGGGAGCTTCAATCACCCCGACGGGGGCTTCGACCGCCGGCTGCGGGGGCATTGATTCCCCAGACTGCAGATGGTTTGGCTGCCCCGACCACGGGAGAACAAAGAGGAAGAAGGTTGAACTTTATTGCCTTCCATCACAGTGAGGAATGTGGAATCCACTGTGGTGGATGTTTATGTTAACTTTTATGTGGTTGTGTGTCTTGTTGCTTTTCATTTAGTATGGTTGTATGATAACTCAAATTTCACTGTACCTTAATTGGTACATGTGACAATAAACTGACCTTGAAACCTTGAAACCTTCTCTCCTCTCCCGTAAATCAAGAGGTATAGAAGTGTGAAAACGCACACGTCCAGATTCAGGGACAGTTTCTTTCCAGCAGTTATCAGGCAACTGAACCATCCTACCAACAACCAGAGAGCAGTCCAGAGCTACCATCTATCTCATTGGAGACCCTCGGACTATCTTTAATCAGACTTTACTGGACTTTATCTTGCACTAAATGTTATTCGCGTTATTCCCATCATCATGTATCTACATAATGTGAATAGCTTGATTGTAATCATATATTGTCTTTCCACTGACTGGTTAGCACATAACAAAAGCTTTACACTATGCCTCGGTACACGTGACAATAAACGTAATAAACTCAATAAAGGCCACACTCCTGATCTATTGTCAATGTTTTCAGCTGTGCAGATCAGTATCTCATTGCTAGTAGGATTATGGAATGATCCAGCTCATTAGGTCTTTGCCAACTCTTTGAAAGAACTAAACAATTAGAACTAGACAAATTCCCCAACTGTTTCACTATGACCTTGATGGCATTTCTTCATCAATTCGTGTGTCTTGATTTTGTGTGTGTTTGTGTCTAATTCCCCTTGGAAAGTAATTGTTTGAACCTGCTTTCACATTCCTTGTAGGTAGTGTATTCCAGATGATAACATCTCCCTTGGAAAAAAATATTCTCTTCGTTATGTTTCTGGCTCTTTAACCAATTACATTATTTCCAGCTTTACTGCCCCTTCAAATTCACTCACCCCAAAACTTACATCCGTATCTAATCTCCCATGATCCTTATCTGTGCTAAGAACAACTCTCATTTCTCCGGTATCTCTAAGGCAACGTTCCTAATTCTACTTGTATTGATTAAGTACCTTATTGAATTCAGCAGAGCATATGTCAGACATGTCTTTCGCAACTTCATCATTGGCTGTTTCAACAACATCATCTCCATGCATTTATTGCATTTTTGTTTTCCTGTGTGGGTCTTTACACTTGAATTCACTATTTTGATCATCAAATCTGGGCTCGTGTTCTTTTTTGATTATCCCTCTAATCCCTCTTCCCTCATGTTCTGGGATAGTTGGTAACATCTGGTTTAAGTTTGGCAAGGAGTAGAAGGTCCTCTGGCTTGCAAACATGGAAAATATGAGGGCACTCTTCAGAGAACAATATTCTAAGTAGTTACGAGAAGTTAGCTCAAGAATTCCAAGGACTGATGTGAGTATTGCAATGTTGAATAGTTCCTGTTCCGTTTTTGCACCCAGTGAGATCTAACACTGCAGTTCACATTGCTTCACATCCCCAGGGCTTGGTTTCATTAATACCTTCTGCTGTACAGAGTGATTTCAATCTAGATTCCAGGATCTGCATTTTCTTGTGTCTCCACTGTAGTCCAGATTCTATCTGCTTGGGAATCGGAAAAGACAGCCATAATTTAGGAGTTTTCCCACTTTCTTTTGTGAAGGGTGCTCTAATGCAGGTCAATAGGTATACTGCCTTAGGAAAACGTTAGAATACATGCTAAACTATTGTGGGGGCAAAACCACATCTGTCATTTCACTATTTCATCCCCCTCAAATGATGGAGACCTACATCAGAAAGTCAGCAGGATCAAACTGGAAGGGCCTGTTACTACATTATCTCGAGGCTGAGCACAAGACACTGAGGTAATATAACAACATTTAAAAGAAAAGTTGTGAAAATTCTCACTGACACCCAGCAGTGCTGCTGTCAAAACAGCAGTTGGAAAAAGAGTGAAAATGCATGAAAATATTGCAACCAGAAATATTTAAAGCAATGTTATTCACCTAATAAATGGTTTTGTTGCTGGTTATTGGCTGAAACTGTGCATCATTGTTTTTCACGGCCTGAAATGAACACGCTTTAAGGCTACTGTCACAATTCAACTATATAAACATTTTATATTCAATAGATTCAGAATCTACAAATTGATTTTTTTTTGCATTCTCCAGAATCCTCTAATTCACAATAGAAGACGTATGCTGTAGGTAACCAGGATTCTGACCATCTCTAGGCTATGTTTCCTCATTTAGCACGTTGCCTTACCAAAGGTCAATTTTCTGCATTAATTCGCACTTCAATAAATAAGATTCTATTGTGCAAAAAAAAACCTGAAAACACCGACTAAACATGAAACAAAAATAATTGCAAAGGATGTTAAAATGAAATAACTGTGCAAACCTGGGGAAAGGTCTGAAATAGGGGCACATGTTGAGAGGGGTTGGATCGGCCAACAGGACTACGATCAGTACACAAATGAAGAAATTAAGGATGGACATGTAAGCATTTATGGATATAATTAATGCGCTTAACCTGCCACGTTCAAAATCAAGCAGATTTAACTGTAAATTCCTGTACGTGTGCCTAGGTGGAAGACAATATTATATATTGGTTTAAGATGAGACAGGAAAATCTTAATAGAACCCAAGGGGCATTTTATCCACACAGGGTGATGGGCATATGGACCGAGCTGTTAGAGGAGGTAGGTGTGGGGCAGGTACTATAACAAGTACATAACAAGGACAGGTACATGGATAGGAAAGGTTAGAGGGATATGGGTCAAACGCTGGCAGGAGGAACTAGAATAGATGGGGCATCTTGGTCAGCATAGGCAAGTTGGGCTGAAGGGCTTGTTTCTGTGCTGTAGGTCTCTATGACTAAAACTGAAGACAAAGTGGCAAAAGATTCCTTGGTAATGAAATGGAACTCTTTGAAACTGAGTATTGTATGAGTCTTTAAACACACTGCACCTTGTTTCTTTTTTATACTTGTTACTTTTCATTCTGATCCACAAAGTTTATTAGCTCACAGTACATGAAGCTGGAAGGACAAATTGAGGCACAAGGAACTGCAGATGCTGGTTTACAAAAAAAGATGCAAAGTGCTGGAGTAATTCTGTGGGTCAGGCGGCTTCTCTGGAGAACATGGATAGGTGATGTTTCGGGCCGTGATCCTTCTTTCGGGACAGCCCTACTTCAGGCCCTCCTTCCACCCCTCACTTAGTTTAGAGATACAATATGGAAACATGCCCTTCGGCCCACCGAGTCCGCTCCGACCAGTGATCCCCACACATTAACACTATCTTACACACACTAGGGACAATTTACACATACACCAAGCCAATTAATGAACAAACCTGTACTTCTTTGGAGTGTAGGAGGAAACCGAAGATCTCGGAGAAAACCCACGTGGTCACGGGGAGAACGTACAGACTCCTTAGAGACAGTACCCGTAGTCGGGATCGAGCCAGGGTCTCTGGCGCTATAAGCGCTGTAAGGCAGCAGCAATACTGCTGCACCACCGTGACCACCCTGGCTTGGAGCATTTACCCAGCTCCATATTTTGTGCATCATTCGATTGCTTGGAGCGGTGCTGAAGGCCCCTGGGATGATCCAATGTTTATGATGGGTCTCTGACTTCAGCTTAACATGGCCGTCCCAAGAGGGGGTGCGCTGGGTGCGACCGCACCCCCCTTTCTTTCACTTAAGAAAAAAGTCACCCAAAAAAAAAAAACAAAAAAAAAAATCGAGAAAAAAAATAAATAAATCAATGTTTCCACTTTGGAAACGGCCAGTTCTCTGTTCTCTCGTCCCCAGGAGGGAGTGGCTGAATCGGAACCCAACGGCTGTAACCCCAACACCAGTCGCGGCTGCGGCGGAGCCCGCTCCCCTCGTCTCCCCCCGCCGCCAGGGCCCAAGCCATCTTCCCCCCACACCACCCCCGCCACCCCCGCCACCCCCGCTGGGCTCATGCAACCCCCGCTGGGCTCATGCCACCCCCGCTGAGCCCACACCACCCTCGCTGGGTCCACGCCACCCCGCCACCCCCGCTGGGCTCATGCCACCCCCGCTGAGCCCACGCCACTCTCGCTGACACCCGCTGGGTCCACGCCACCCTCGCTGACCCCCGCTGGGCCCACGCCACCTTCATTCCCCCCGCCCGCTGGGCCCCCGCCACCCCCATGGGGCCCACGCCACCTTCATTCCCCCCGCCCGCTGGGCCCACGCCACCTTCATCTTCACCCCCCCCCGCAAGAAAGAGGGGGGATGTGAGAGGGGGGAGGGGGAGAGAAAGAGGGGAAGGGAGAGGAGAGAGAGATGGGGAGGGGAGAAGGAAAGGGGAATTATCTTGAGTGAGATTGCAAAATTAAGGTAGGTTTTAGAGCTATTATATTTTCACCATATGAATAATATTAAACAATATCAAATAATATCAAATAATTGGAACTGCTTTCTTTTCCTTGATAACAATACTGAAAAATATGAATTCCATAGTTTGTGACATAAATACACATTTTAATGGGATCATTATATACAGATGTAACATTTCCATTTTGAGATCGGGGGGGGGGGGGGGGGTGTGGGGCAAATATGCGTCAAGCCGATAGCCTAATCGTTAAAGAGTTAAAAGATAGCCTGATCGATAAAGAGCTGAGAAGAGGAATCAGAGCTGCCAAGGAAAGATACTCTGAGAAGTTGAGTAGCAAGATCTCAGCTAGTGATTCTTCTTCAGTTTGGAAGGGCATGCAAGAAATCACCAGCTATAAGAGGAAAGCCCCCCGCTCTTTGGACAATCGTCAGCTGACGAACAACCTGAATGAGTTTTACTGCAGGCTTGAAAATCAGAAACATAACCCTGAAACCCCCTCCCCAACAAACACAGCCAGACCCCAGTCTGCAAAGAATGGACCCTGCACCCTCTCCTTCCCATTCACCACTTTACACCTACTTAAGGCAAGACTCCAGTATGAAAAGAGTGGGCCCTTCTACACCCACCCCACTCCAATCACCACTTCACACCCAATGACTGCACCTCCACAGACACCTCTGTCAAGCATCTCAAGTTTGTGGATGACAAAACCCTGATTGGACTGATCCAGGATAGGGATCTCTGTACTCTTTTCAGTTTGACATCTTTCCTATAACATGGTGCCCAGAACTGGACACAATATTCTAAATGCGGTCTCACCAACGTCTTATACAACTGCAACATGACCTCCCAACTTCTATACTCAATACTCTGACTGATGAGGGCCAAAGTGCCAAAATACTTTTTGACCACCTGATATACCTGCGACACGACCTTCAAGGAACCATGCAACCATCAACCATTCCTCTGCCCACCTGGCTAATTGATCCAGATCCTGCTGCAATCTTTCACAACCATCTTCACTATCTGCAAAACCGCTCACTTCTGTATCATCAGCAAACTTGCTAATCTTGCCCTGTTCTGTGACGTTTCAGAGTGCTGGAGTAACTCAGCGGGTCGGGTGAGTATAGAAGTTGGGAGGTCATGTTGCAGTTGCATAAGAAGTTGATGAGGCCGCATTCAGAGTATTGTATTCAGTTCTGGGCACCATGTTATAGGAAAGATCAAACTGGAAAGGGTACAGTGAAGATTTATGAGGATGTTGCCAGGACTAGAGGGCCAGAGCTATAGGGAGAGGTTGAGTAGGCTGGGACTCTATTTCATGGAGCATAGGAGGCTGAGGGATGATCTAATAGAGGTGTATCAAATCATGATTTGAATAGATATGGTTGAGTCTTTTGCCCAGAGTAAGTGAATCGAGGAGCAGAGGACATAAGTTTAAGGTGAAGGGCAAAATATTTAATAGGAATCTGAGGGGTATGTTTTTCACACAAAGGGTGGTAGGTGTATGGAACAAGCTGCCAGAGGAGGTAGTTGTGGCAGGCACTATCGCAACATTTAAGAAACAGTTAGACAGGTACATGGATAGGACAGGTTCGGAGGGATATGGATCAAACGTGGGCAGGTGGGACTAGTGCAGATGGGACATGCTGGGCCGAAGGGCCTGTTTCCACACTGTATCACCCTATGACTCTATCTCACCCTCTCAAACCCATTCTCCTGCCTTCTCCCCATTACCACTGACACCCCTATCAATCAAGAATCTATCAATCTCCTCCTGAAAAATGTCCATTGACTTGACCTCCACAGTTGTCTGTGGCAATGAATTCCACAGTTCACCACCCTCTGACTTAAGAAATTCCTGCTCATCTCCTTCCTAAAGGAATGTCTTTTAATTCTGAGGGTGTGGCCACTGGTCCTAGACTCTCCCACTAGTGGAACCATCCTCTCCAAATCCACTCCATCCAGGTTTTTACCAGGCTGGGACAGACGGCAACAGCTTCACACCGTGTCCCAAAGCTTGTGTCCTGTCCTGCATCACCCAAGGCAGCAGAGGCGTTATAGGAGAGGGCAAGCACCGTAACAAAGTAGCTCACGATGGTTTGGGTAACATTCAGGAATGTCTATGCATGGCACATCATGAATATCACTGAAGAAGGGTCTTGCCCCGAACTATAATCTATACCTTTTCTCCAGAGATGCTGCCTGACTCACTGAGTTACTCCAGCACTCTGTGACACATCACCTATCCATGTTCTCCACAGATGCTGCCTGACTCACTGAGTTACTCCAGCACTCTGTGATATGTCACCTATCCATGTTCTCCACAGATGCTGCCTGACTCGCTGAGTTACTCCAGCATTCTGTGAAACGTCGCCTATTCATGTTCTCCGCAGATGCTGCCTGACCCGCTGAGTTACTCCAGCACTTTGTGACTATTTTCCCTTCACCCATCTGCCCAAGCCCACTCTCCCCCTCCTTTCCTACGTTTCTTTCCACCCATAAACCTCTCTCTGCCTTTACATTTCACTCCTCTTTCAAATCTGCTCTACTTATCTACATGCATTTTACTTCTTCACTTTTTAGTCATGGAATGATGCAGCGTGGAAACAGGCCCTTCAGCCCAACTTGCCCACACGGACCGACATGTCTCATCCACACTAGTCCCACTCACACGCGTTTGGCCCATATCCATCTAAATCTGTCCTATCCGTGTACGTGTCCAAATGTCTCTTAAACATTAGGATAGTCCCAGCCTTAACTACCTCCTCTGGCAGCTCGTTACATACACCCAGCACCCTTTGCATAAAAAAGCTACCTCAGATTCCTGTTAATTTCTGAAATATTGGTCATAAATTTGGTGCAAAAATGCTCCAAAGCAAGGCTCAGAATGGATCAGAGAGCATCTAAAACCCCTGAGTTTCCAGGGCCCTTAAGCGGGCCCTGGACCCTGGCATCGAGGGACTTCACATTTCGCGCTCGTGATGTGTGCAGCGCACACATTATTTCACATTAGGTTTTTTGTAATCCTGTCATGCCACCCCCCTTTTGAAAAGCTTCGTACGGGCCTGCTTAGCATCATCATAGTGGTGGAGAGTAAATCAAGATTGGTCAAACCACACGTCCCTTATCCAGCTAGATCACATAATTATCAATTTCAATTGTATTTTGCATTCTTATCAGGATATACCTAGTATTTGATTTCTCATGCATAATGAGCAGCATTGCAGCTAATCTGGTTGGATGGGTACTTGTTCACATGCTTTCCTTTCTCTGGCAAGTACCTCACCTTCCACTGGTACTTCTGGTCAAAGATCTTATAGCAGAGCCCGCTATAAGATCTTTGCTTCTGGTAATCAACATTTGTAAGTTTCAGTTCAGGAGACGTTCTGACGCAAGTCTATTTCCTTCTTCTGCTTTCCTTACAGCAAATCGTTGCCTAATGTTACACAGTTGTTCCGTGATCAAAGCAAGTTAGATTTCACAACGTACTACCAATATACCATCAGTCTGAAGAAGGGTTTCGGCCCGAAACGTCGCCTATTTCCTTCGCTCCATAGATGCTGCTGTACCCGCTGAGTTTCTCCAGCATTTTTGTGTACCTTCGATCTTCCAGCATCTGCAGTTCCTGCTTGAACACTACCAATATGTTTGTGCCTTACTGATGTAGAAACATGGAACTGCAGATACTGGTTCACCGAGGAAAGGCACAAATTGCTGGAGTAACTCAGCGCGTCAGTAACATGGAGAACATCCCTGGAGAAGATGGATAGGTGATGTTTCATGTCAAGACCCTTCTTTCAACTGTTTTGGGTTGGAACCCTTCTTCCTGTTTTTGATTCTCGTCTTGGAAGGAACAAGACCCATCTTGGCTGGGTCATAGAGTCACTGACTTATGCAATGAGGAACTACCTCATCCGTGCCAACAAGACGCTTACCTGAGCTAGTCCCATCTGCTTGCATTTGGCCCATATCCCTCTAAACTTTTTCTGTCCATGTACCTGTCTAAATGCCTTTTAAATGTTGTAATTGTACTTGCTCACCCATTTTCTCTGCAGTACGCTCCACATACCCAGCAGCCTCTGTGTGAAATAAATGCCCCTCAGGTCTCCATTAAAATGTTTCCCTTTAACCTAAATTCTATGCACTCAGCTTTTAATTCTTATAACCCAGGAAAAATACTTTGACCATTCACCTTATCTTTGGTCACTCATGATTTTTTAAATTAATAATCATACCAACTACATTCTCATCCATATTGTTAATATAAATGAGGAACAACAGTGGATCCACCACCGAACCCTATTGTACACCGCTGGTCATAGGCCTTTAATTTGAGAAACAACCCTCAGCCACCATTCTCTGACTCTTATCACCAAATGGAATCAAGGGATATGGGGAGAAAGCAGGCACGGGGGTACTGATTTTTGATGGTCAGCCATGATCATATTGAATAGCTCGAAGGGCCGAATGGCCTACTCCTGCACCCATTTTCAATGTTTCTAAGCCAATTTTGTCTTCAATTGGCTAGCTTACCCTGCACCCCATGGAGTCTATCCAGACCAACCTACCATGCAGGATCTTATCAAAGGCCCTGCTAAAGTTCATGTTAACAATGTCTACTGCCCTGCCCTTGCCACTCATTTTGGTCACCAATTCAGAAACCTCAATCAAAGTCATGAGATATGGAACTCATGCTCACCCTTGCCTTTCCACATGCAGGGAGATGCTGTCTCTCAGATTCCCCATATACAGGAGGATGCAGATATTGTGGGAAACATGCAGAAACCATTTTGGTTTAGAATCACGGTGTCATGGATGGAAAAATCGTGGAAGCGGGACCTTCGACTCACCAAGTCGGCACCATCATCCTCCGATGTACACTAAACCGACATCAATGCTGCTTTTATTCTCCCCACATGCCCATCTACTATCTCAGATAATTGCTTGGATAGAGTGGATGTGGAGAATCTCCAGAGGTCATAGCCTCAGAATTAAAGGATGTTCTTTTAGAAAGAAGATGAGGAGGAATGTCTTTAGTCAGAGGGTGGTGAATCTGTGCAATTCTTTGCCACAGAAGGCTGTAGAGGCAAAGTGAGTGGACATATTTAATGCGGAGATACATAGATTATTGATTAGTATGGGTGTCAGGAGTTATGGGGAGAAGGCAGGCGAATGGGGTTAGGAGGGAGTGATTGAATGGTGGAGTAGACTTGATGGGCTGAATGGCCTAGTTCTACTCCTATCACATGATCTTATGACCTTATGATCTTATGAGATTCTACTACTCACTCTAAACCTAAGAACATTCTGCAGTTTCAATTGACCTACCAACCCTTTGGGATGTGAGAGGAAACCAGAGCACCTGGGGAGAACTCATAGAAGGAGAACATACAACTTCCACACAGACAATGTTGGAGGTTGGGATTGAACGGGTCGCTGGAGATGTGAGGAAAAGGCCTATGCCCTCCGCACCTCACTCTGCCGCCCATTGTTATGTATCCTCTCTTGATGTGGCCTCCGTTACACGGGGAAACAAAACATAAACATTTAATATTCTATGTAATTTACGGCGGTCAATTTAGTGTCACAACGGTCCCCCTACGCCCGGCGGTCTTCCCCCTCCCTCACGGCTCTGACCCACGGGCTCCTTGAACTCTGTCGGTCACGAGCACCTCTTACCAGCTGTACAAAGAGTAGGAATTAACGGTTATCTTTCAGAATAGCAGGTAGTAATTAGTGGGGTGCCACAAGGCTCGGTGCTGGGACCGCAGCTATTCACAATGTATATTCATGATTTAGATGAAGGAATTAAAAGTAACATTAGCAAATTTGCAGATGACACAAAGCTGGCAGTGTGAACTGTGAAGAGGATGCTATGAGGATGCAGAGTGACTTGGACAGGTAGGGCAGATGCATGGCGGATGCTGTATAATGTGGATAAATGACAGTATTTAAAAAGATTTGTACATGCTTAGAAATACTGAGAAGTAAATTAACTTCCGGATAACACTTTTCAGCATCTTCTCTTATTTAAAGTTAAATAACATGGGTGTTGAGCTCAGCACCAATTAAGTGTGATAAACTAAATTTTACCCATGTTAATAAAACTGCGCTGTTGCTATTTTCAATCTATCAGGAATTTCGTTTAAGGAGAAAGTGTTTAAAAAGTACCTACATCCAAATGGAGTACCTGAATATATTGGTTCACAGTGATGTGCAACCGAGTTTAATTTAGGAAAGAAAACATTTCCCAAAGAGGTGCAATTTTGTGTGTAATTCTTTTCCCCCCCAAAATAAACTTTATTCAGAATAAATAGTATATACAAAACAAATACTGTGCAAAAACTCTTCAGATATTCTCAATATCTATCCAATTGTTAGTGTCATAGCATCTTTAAACCAACAAAACACCCTTGCCAACCATATGCTTCCCCCTCCCCCAGGGTGATATCCATTCCCTTGTTTGAGTGGTGTCTGTGCTAGACTCTGCCCCTCAATGTTCAGCAACAGCATTGTGTGTAATTTACACACTTGTCACTGCACAGAAATTTCCTCCTGAGAAAGAAAAATATGGACAGTTTGCCTCCAGTTCAAGGCAGCTGCTGTAATCTCCTCCCCACTGTTGCCGCAGAAAGATGACAGCCCGGAAATGAGCAGCTGAGCCACTTCCCTCCAAATTACTGAATTATGGTGAGAATCGTGCAGGTTTAGCTCGTCCACCAATAACTCCGTCTGCTCCTCTCACTGTAGGGGAGGGCTCAACTCCAATGGAGATCAGAACACTCCTTACAACGTAATAACTAACAGCATTTTAATAACTAACAACATTTAAAGATTTATATACTGGTTCACCAGCAGCTTCTCAAGGTTGACTAGATACTGACAATAAATGCAGAGATTGGGAATGATGAACCCACCCCTTAAATAAATAAAACTGAACATCTACCCCTCATTTCCTCACAGCTGATTGATTAAATATACAGTAACATTGATCAAACCATGAGAAAACCCAATGGACGACCTACTTATTGGAATAAGTGAGCTAGAACAGTTAGGTTGGATTTTTAGTTTCTGTATAAGTATTTTAATTGCTTATTTGTTGATGCCACCACTAAGGGTCCAGAACAGACCCAGTGCCGTCCACTTGGCTGAAAGAACTAAATTGAATTGAAATAATTTAATTGCCACACAACCAAGGTCGGTGGTATTTGGGTTGCCAGCAGCGGTACAATAATAAAGAACACAACCACAATAAAAATTTTACACAAACATCTACCACAGCATTCATCACTGTGGTGGAAGGCACAGAGCTTGGCCAGTCCTCCTCCATTTTCCCCCGTGGTCGGGACCACCACCCTCCACAGCCATTGCTGCGGGCGTCCAGATGGTAAGGGACAAAGTCAAAGTCAAGGTGAGTCCAGGATCGGCTCTTCCCAACCAGAGACCGCGGCTTCGGGCTGGTGTAGGCCGCAGGCCGGCGGTCGAAGTTTTAAAGTACCTGCCGTGCCGCAGCCGGAAGCACCACAGTCTGCAGGGCCGGCGGTCGAAGCTCCCCTCCAGGGGAGATTGTAAGTCCATACCGCGCCCGCGGTAGAAGACGGCCGCGGGCCGGCGGTGGAAGCTTCTTCCCCCGTGTCCCCAACGTGAGATCCCGGGCAAACACATGCAATAATAAAATCAGGTCAGTTCCCTCACATTGCTTAGCACCCTTTGCTAAAGCCTGAATACCCAACCTGAGTCCCTAAGACCTGAGTATAAGTGTTGGGATCAGATTGGTCTTGTGTATGTATATTCCCTAGTGAATTGGAGTTCAAGTCGGGTTGTATTAGAGAACAAGGGCAGAATGATCTGCTGATTATTATTGTGTGTGTTCTATGATCTTGATCAAAAGTTGGTGTTTTATCCTCAGATAGATCAAAAGCATGTTGATGTTGTTATCTTTTCAGAGATGGTCACTTAGAAACATAGAAACATAGAAAATAGGTGCAGGTAGGCAATTTGGCCCTTCGAGCCAGAACTGCCATTCAATTTGATCATGGCTGATCATCCTAGATCAGTAGCCCGTTCCTGCTTTTTCCCCATATCCCTTGATTCCATTAGCCCTAAGAGCTAGATCTAACTCTCTCTTGAAAACATCCAGTGAATTGGCTTCCGCTGCCTTCTGTGACAGATAATTCCACAGATTCACAACTCTCTCGGTGTAAAAATTATGAAAACCATTGTATCTACAATACATCTTTACCTTGGGTTGGATTCAGATTGATGTGGTTGTGTCAGATTTGGGTCAGTTTTACATTTTGTAACCTGCCAGACTGCTACAGGTGAAACTTTGAAGATAGATACAATGCTGGAGTAACTCAGCAGGACAGGCAGCATCTCTGGAGGGAAGGAATGGGTGACATTTTGGGTCGAGATCCTTCCTCAGACTGAGAGTCAGGAGAGAGAGAGACATAGTGATCTCATGGGTAAGGTGTAAAAATACACCAAAGGGGATGAGGAGTACAATTGGAGAGAAGGAATGGTGAAGTTTCGGGTCGAGACCCTTCCATCGACCCGAAACGTCACCCATTTCTTCTCTCCAGAGATGCTGCCTTTCCTGCTGAGTTACTCCAGCATTTTGAGTCGATCTTCGGTGGAAACCAACATCTGCAGTTCCTTCATACACAGAAGAAACCCCACCAGGAATGCTTGGTCTCAAAAGTTAGGTGTTCAGGCCTGGAGTCTCACAACTTTCTGAATCAGGGCTGAGAATCTTCCGGCTGAGTCAAGCAATTATAACAACTAAAAGTCGCAATCACTGAAGTCACATCAGCCTGCCTCATTTATTAACACTCTCACCCTCTGAGTCAGGAGCTTGTTGGTTCAAGCCCTGTTGTGAACGCATTATCTAGCCCAACATCATTGAATCAAATGTAGTGAGGAAGGCATGTTATTCTCTCTGAGATGCTGCACTATGGATGAGTTATTAATGGCCTATTCTGTATCAATCATTGAAGATCCAGAGCTGTGATTTAAAAGGATAAGGTATTCCCCTGATATCTCAGACAATTTTTCTCCCTCAATCAATGCTGCCAAGACCAGATCAACCTGTTATTTACCCTAGTGCTCCTTTCTGAAAGCACACGGAACCCAAAATAGCTACATACTAAATTTGCTGCTCATTATAAGTATCTGCAGTGCGAGCTAATCTTACTGAAAAAGAGGTGCAGTGTGTGACATTCAGTGGTCATTCTTTTTTAATGAATGTGATTTCGTGACCAAAAACACAGGGAGAAGGAGGGATTGGAAGCGCATACACAAGGGTGGAAGGTTCGCATTACACTTGAATGGTACATGGGAGGTAATTAAATGGCTGAAGTGATATAAGGTAACAGGAAGCATAACATAATACATTTAAAATATTTAAGTAAAATAGGATAGTGGCAGAGAGAGCAAAACTGATCTGAAATGGGTTTTTTTTAAACTGAAGATACAGAACTGAAAATCTGAAATTCAAGCAAAAGTTGCTGGAAATACTCAGCAAGTCAGAGAAACAAAGCAGATGTTTCACATGGAAAATAGACAGGAACGCAATGTCCGAGCTGAACATGATGCCAGGTTAAACTAATCTCCTTTGCCTAAAAGTGGCTTTGTCTATTTAAAAGCCACTTAAATACCACTATTATATCTGCCTCCTCTGCCACCCATGGCAGAGTTCCAGGCACCCACTACCCTCAGTGTAAAAAATGAGTACCGTACATCTTTAAACTTTGCCTCTCTCACAAAGCTATGCCCTTTAGTCTTTGACATTTCCACTCTGGGCAAAAGGTTCTGACTGTCTACCCTATCTAAACCTTTGGAGAACTTTGTCGGAAATTATCGAAGAATCTCGACCCCCAAACATTAACATTGCTTGAATGTGTAGCCAGGAGCTGCTGATGCTGGTTTAAACTGAAGACAGCCACAAAAAGTTGGAGTAACTCAGCGGTCTTGACCCGAAATGTCACCTATTCCTTTTCTCCAGAGAGGTTGCATGACCCACTGAGTTGCTCCCTCTTTTTGTGTCTGTCTTCGGATTAACACTGCTTGATCCAGGAACTGCAAGGTCCAGAATAGAAGCATGAAAATCCTGGGGTGTGAAATGCAGCAGGAAGGTTGGGCTGCTTGGTGTTTGAACGGGTTTATTTGGGGCCCCTCAAAGAGTCCTTGATGTTAAATGTCCCAGCTTCTTGCAGGCCAATGCATTGTATTGGAGCTGCAGTTGACTGGAATCCCCTGGACTTGGCCACCCTGCCCCTGAACAAAGGTACTAGAGCGGAGACTGTATCTGAGACCAGGCATGGAACTCGCTATCAAAACATGGAGGGGACCGGGGGACAGGGGGGACACAATTTTTTGGCGGCCCGGGGCCCATGCGTACACTCACACACACATGCGCGAGGCTTCGGAGGCTCAATCCAACGCTAAATGCAGCTCAACTCTGCCTGTCTCGCCGGGTTAACTACAGCCCGGCCTGGGCTGACGGGACACCAGCGCTGCTTCTCCACGCTGGCCATATTTCCCACAAGCCCAGGCAGGTTAACCTGGCGGGACAGGCAGAGTTGAGCTGGGTTTAGCGCTGCTTCTCTGCGCTGGCTGTGGGCCTGGGGGTACAGCTCCCGTCTGACTCCTGACCTCTCTGGCCACCCTTGGGAGGGGGGGGCACTCGGGTGGGGACGGGACAACGCCGGAGAGCCGGCCGGGATCGATCCTGGCTGCGGATGAGGCGCAGGTCTGTGCCGAGAGTGTTTTGGCACGTCTCCCTCCTCCAATCACCGCGCTCTATCCTCTGTCCCACCCCCCCCCCACTCCTCCCTCCTCCAATGATCGCGCTGAATCATCATGTCCCGCCCCCATTGCCTGCTGACCGACGTCTCTCTCGTCCAATCGCCGTCCTTGATCAGCAGTCCCACCCCCACTGTCTTGTGGAAAGCGGAGATATCACCGGGTTTTAAAATCCGGATTACTACTTGGGGGGGGATGACCCCCACCTCTCAAAACATGGGGGGGGCATGTCCCCTCTGGCCCCCCCAGGTTTTCCGCCCCTGTCTGAGACAAAGCGGAGCGCTCCGCTCTATGATCTGAGCTATAGTGAGAGATCGAACAGGCTAAATAATATTTTCACTACACGACAGAAAGTAATAAATATCTCTCACCTTTCATCCTTAATGGGGAACCTGAAGAAAGACAGGTCGGGTCGCCTACATTGGCGATTCGATCAATTTAAAGCAGAGCAGTATGTTAGGCTTGTAGATGTGGACGCCATGACCAAAGCAAAGATACTAGAGCGGAGCCGGAAGCGGGTTACAGAAATGGCGCTGAAGATTACCCATGGCCTACTACGGCTTTTTAGTCAAGTGATCTATCCCTATAGTCTGAAGAAGGGTTTCGGCCCGAAACGTCGCCTATTTCCTTCGCTCCATAGATGCTGCTGCACCAGCTGAGTTTCTCCAGCATTTTTGTGTACCCTATCCCTATAGTATCTTTGCCTCTGACCATGATACCTAAAGATGTGGGGGAGGGGTGGTTGTGTTGATGGTGTTGACGGGATATCCACCCTCACCAATGGAAATTCTTATTGCAGTGACAAGGAGATGGAAACCTAGTCTGGTGCTTCAGTCTCAGTTCCCTTCTGTTTCCATCACTCTGGAATGTCAACATCCAAACAGCAGAATTCTTTGAGCATTGATTTCAGCTTCATTGGATTCTTTGAGGATCTGGGAAAGGATTCTGTAGAAATCCTGAATGCCAGTCACCACAAATCTGAAGGTCCTGGTTGTTGTCCAGGAGTTTACGTCAAAGAAGGCAGCACAATCCCGTACAGTTTATTTCTGCTGCTTTAAATTAACAAGTCCTGAAAGGGGGGGCATGTAGATTTTAATTATATTACATAATAACTGGAAAATATGAATATTTTACTTGCTTATTATCTTTGGGGGTTTTACAGAAACATATCTTGTATGACGATGATAAAGGAGTGTCTGTTTGTGAGCTGAACGTGTACATTGTTACTATGCAACATTGTTTATGCATGCATTAATTAGTGATATACTCCATCACAACTAGACACGCCTCATGACACAACATGACACACCGCATGACACAACATGACACACCTCATGTATCATGATACATGAACTAAACTTGCAGCAAATGAGTGGAACACAAAACGCTGACATCACTTAGCGGGATAGGCAGCATCTCTGGAAGGAAGGAATGGGTGACATTTCTTCTATCCAGAGATGCTGCCTGTCCGCTGAGTTACTTCAGCTTTTTGTGTCTATCTTCTGCATAAACCAGCATCTGCAGTACCTTCCTACGCAAATGAGTGACGCATGCATTAACATTTTCTCTCCTCTCTAGCTGATCTAAGGCATAAGACGCATAATGAAACATTTAAAATGTTTAACAAAGACAGTCTGTGGGGGCAGAGCAAAGATGTTCCTTTAGCTTAATTACATATTGAAATTTTACATTGGTGAGACCAAGCGTAGGCTTGGCGATCGTTTCGCCGAACACCTCCGCTCGGTTCGCATTAACCAACCTGATCTCCCAGTGGCTCAGCACTTCAACTCCCCCTCCCATTCCGAATCCGACCTTTCTGTCCTGGGCCTCCTCCATTGCCAGAGTGAGCACCACCGGAAATTGGAGGAGCAGGACCTCATATTCCGCTTGGGCAGTTTATACCCCAATGGCCGGAACATTGACTTCTCCAATTTCCGGTAGCCCTTGCTGTCCGACCACCCGACCCGTGGAGCTGGAGAACACCGCGGAGCTGGAGAACGCCACCCGACCCGTGGAGCTCACCTGACCCACGCAGCTGGAGAACACCACCCGACCCGTGGAGCTGGAGAACGCTACCCGACCCGTGGAGCTCACCTGATCCTCGCAGCTGGAGAACACCGCGGAGCTGGAGACCGCCACCCAACCCGCTGGGCTGGAGAACGCCAGGTAAGCCCCGGGGCTGGAGACCATTAGCAGAGCCGCGGAGCTGAAGACCGCCTGCGGAGCCACGGAGACGCAGACGCGGAGCAACGGAGCGGCAGAACACCAGCGCGCACCAAGCCAGCTCGGCCGACCAGAAGCACCAACAGACGGCGACGCATACGAAAACACCGCCGGGGACGCAGAGGTGGGTTAAAGGACAGGTTAGAGCTAGCCCCACACAGGGTAGCGATTCCTAGCCTTTTCCTCGCCAACGTGCGCTCACTGGCAAACAAAATGGACGAACTCCGGCTAAGGATCACCTCCCACAACTGGATCAAGGACTGCAACATCCTGATCTTCACGGAAACTTGGCTCAACACTGACGTTCCTGATAGCGCCATCCAGCTATCGGGGCGTCATTTACTCCGAGCGGACAGGACATCAGACTCCGGTAAGACCAGAGGTGGGGGTCTGTGCATTTATGTAAATAAAGCATGGTGCACGGACTCCACCATCATCGAGAGTCACTGCTCAGCTAACCTTGAGTTCCTCTTGGTTAGATGCAGACCGTTCTATCTGCCCAGAGAGTTCACCTCCACTGTTGTGACTGCAGCCTATATCCCTCCTGATGCTAATGCCAAGCTTGCAATGAAAGAGCTGCATACTGCCATTAGCAATCAACAGACGCACAACCCCGAGGCAGCCTTCATTGTTGCGGGTGACTTCAATCACTCTAACCTGAAGACTGTACTCCCAAAATTCCACCAACATGTCTCCTTCCCCACTAGAGTAGACAAGACACTGGACAAAGTCTACACCAACATGGCTGAAGCTTACAAAGCCATCCCCCTCCCCCACCTTGGTCAGTCTGATCACCTCTCATTGTTCCTGCTCCCTAAGTACTCCCCACTCATCAGACGGGTTAAACCAACTGTGGTTAAAGTCTGGTCAGAGGAAGCGGACTTCACACTTCAGCAGTGTTTTGGAAACACTGACTGGAAGGCGTTTGCAGCCCAGGCCACCCTTGATTCCCACACGGACATTGATTCCTACACATCCTCTGTTCTGGACTTTATAAACTCCACCATCAATAGTGTCACCTCCCTCAAACAGGTGACCATATTCCCGAATCAGAAGCCATGGATGAACAGCGAGGTCAGGCTACTGCTGAAAGCACGGGACACCGCTTTCAGGTCAGGCGATGCTCGAGCCTACAGTTCAGCCAGGGCTAACCTGAAGAGGGGCATCAAGAAGGCCAAGCACTGCCATAAGCTCAGGATTGAGGAGCACTTCAACAACAACTCCGACCCCCGACGCATGTGGCAAGGCATCCAGGCCATCACGGACTACAGACCCTCCAACACCACCCCCACATCCAGCGACGCCTCCTTCCTTGAGGAGCTTAATCACTTCTATGGCCGCTTCGACAGGGACAATCTAGAGACAGCCATCAAGGCTGTGCTACCTGCCGATCACCAACCCCTCACACTCATCCCCTACGACGTATACGTGGCACTGAGTAGGACTAATGCATGTAAAGCTGCTGGCCCTGACGGCATCCCCGGGCGCGTGCTCAGGGCCTGTGCTGCGCAGCTGACAGACGTCTGGACTGACATCTTCAACCTGTCACTTGCCCAAGCAGTTGTCCCCACGTGCCTTAAAACCACCTCCATCGTGCCAGTGCCAAAACACTCCACTGCGGCAAGCCTCAACGACTTCCGCCCAGTTGCACTTACCCCCATCATCACCAAGTGCTTTGAGAGGCTGGTCCTGGCACACCTCAAAAGCTGCCTACCCCCCACACTGGATCCCTATCAGTTTGCCTACCGCAAGAACAGGAGTACGGAGGATGCCATCTCAACGGCACTTCACTCCGCCCTCTCCCACCTCGACAACAGAGACACTTACGTAAGAATGCTGTTCATCGATTACAGCTCAGCATTCAACACCATTATACCATCAAAACTGATCACCAAACTCGGTAACCTGGGCATCGACCCCTCCCTCTGCAACTGGATACTGGACTTTCTAACCAACAGACCCCAGTCTGTTAGGTTAGACAAGCACACCTCTTCAACCCTTACCCCGAACACCGGCGTTCCACAGGGCTGTGTGCTGAGCCCCCTCCTCTACTCCCTCTTCACCTATGACTGCACACCTGTACATGGTACTAACACCATCATCAAGTATGCAGATGATACAACGGTGATTGGCCTCATCAGCAACAACGATGAGTCGGCCTACAGGGAGGAGGTCCAGCACTTAGCAGCATGGTGCGCTGACAACAACCTGGCCCTTAACTCCAAGAAGACCAAGGAGCTCATTGTAGACTTCAGGAAGTCCAGGGGCGGCACGCACACCCCTATCCACATTAACGGGACGGAGGTGGAACGTGTTTCTAGCTTCAGGTTCCTGGGAGTCAACATCTCCGATGACCTCTCTTGGACCCACAATACCTCAACTCTGATCAAGAAGGCTCACCAGCGTCTCTTCTTCCTGAGGAGACTGAAGAAGGTCCATCTGTCTCCTCAGATCCTGGTGAACTTCTACCGCTGCACCATCGAGAGCATCCTTACCAACTGCATCACAGTATGGTATGGCAACTGCTCTGTCTCCGACCGGAAGGCATTGCAGAGGGTGGTGAAAATTGCCCAACACATCACCGGTTCCTCGCTCCCCTCCATTGAGTCTGTCCAAAGCAAGCGATGTCTGTGGAGGGCGCTCAGCATCGCCAAGGACTGCTCTCAGCCCAACCATGGACTGTTTACCCTCCTACCATCTGGGAGGCGCTACAGGTCTCTCCGTTGCCGAACCAGCAGGTCCAGGAACAGCTTCTTCCCGGCGGCTGTCACTCTACTCAACAACGTACCTCGGTAACTGCCAATCACCCCCCCCCCCCGGACACTTATTATTATTTATTCAAATCATTTGCTATGTCGCTCTTCCAGGGAGATGCTAAATGCATTTCGTTGTCTCTGTATTGTACACTGACAATGACAATTAAAATTGAATCTGAATCTGAATCTGTCTCCTCCCCTTCTCAGCTCTCACTCAGCCCTCTGGCTCCTCCTCTTCCTTTCTTCTTCCCGCATCCCCCACCCTGCATCAGCCTGAAGAAGGTTTTCGCCCGAAACGTTGCCTATTTCATTCGCTCCATAGATGCAGCCGCACCCGCTGAGTTTCTCCGGCATTTTTGTCTACCTTGGGACTAATTAAGTATTATTAAGTATGTAATGTCAGAACAGCAACAGTCAACTTCTGCACGGCAAAGACCCACTATCAGCACTGTGATAACAGTCAGGTTATCAATTTTAGAAATGTAACATAGATACATAGAAAATAAGTGCTGGGGTAGGCCATTCGGCCCTTCGAGCCAGCACCACCATTTAATGTGATCATGGCTGATCATCTGCAATCAGTACCCCGTTCCTGTCTGCTCCCCATATCCCTTGACTCTGCTAGCCCAAAGAGCTCTCTTTTGAATGCATCCAGTGAATCGGCCTCCATTGCCTTCTGAGGAAGAGAATTCCACAAATTCACAACTCTCTGGGTGAAATTCTTTTTCCTCATCTCAGTTCTAAATGGCCTACCCCTTATTCTTAAACTGTGGCCCCTGGTTCTGGACTCCCCCAACATCGGGAACATGTTTCCTGCATCTAGCTTGTCCAATCCAAAAGAAATTTATATATTTCTATAAGATCCCCTCTCATGCTTCTAAATTCCAGTGTATACAAGCCAAGTCATTCCATTCTTTCATCATATGACAGTCATAGAAACATAGAAACAAAGAAAATAGATGCACAAGGAGGCCATTCGGCCCATCGATCCAGCACCGCCATTCATTGCAATCATGGCTGATCGATCCCAATCAATAACCCGTGCCTGCCTTCTCCCCATATCCTTTGATTCCACTAGCCCCTAGAGCCCTATCTAACTCTCTCTTAAATCCATCCAGTGATTTGGCCTCCACTGCCCTCTGTGGCAGGGAATTCCACAAATTCACAACTCTCTGGGTGAAAATGTTTTTTCTCACCTCAGTCTTAAATGGCCTCCCCTTTATTCTAAGACTGTGGCCCCGGTTCTGGACTCGCCCAACAGTCCCGCCATCCAAGGAATTAACCTGGTGAACCTACGCTGCACTCCCTCAATAGCAAGAATGTCCTTCCTCAAATTATGAGACCAAAACTACACACAATACTCCAGGTGTGGTCTTACCAGGGCCCTCTACAACTGCAGAAGGACCTCTTTGCTCCTATATTTAAATCCTCTCAATAAAGCCCCTTAGCTATTTTCACTGCCTGCTGTACCTGTATGCTTACTTTCAGTGACGGATGTACAAGGACACCGAGGTCTCACTGCACTTCCCCTTTTCCTAATCTGACACCATTCAGATAATAATCTGCCTTCCTGTTCTTGCCACCAAAATGGATAACTTCACATTTATCTACATTATACTGCATCTGCCATGCATCTGCCCACTCAACCAACCTATCCAAGTCATCCTGCATCCTCATAGCATCCTCTTCATAGTTCACCCTGCCACCTAGCTTTGTATTCATCTGTATATTTGCTAATGTTACTTTTAATTCCTTCATCTAAATCATTAATAAATATTATAAATAGCTGTGGTCCCAGCACCGAGCCTTACGGCACCTCACTAGGCATTCTAAAAGGGACCCGTTAATTCCTACTTTCGTTGTTTCCTATCTGCCAACCAATTTTCTATCCATGTCAATGCCCTACTCCCAATACCATGTGCTCTAATTTTGCCCATTAATCTCCTGTGTGGGACTTTGTCAAAGGCTTTCTGAAAGTCCAGATACACTACATCCTCTGGCTCTCCCTTAACCATTGTACTTGTTACATACTCAAAAAATTCCAGAAGATTAGTTAAGCAAGATTTCGCCTTCGTAAATCCATGCTGATTTGGACCGATCCTGTTACTGCCATCCAAATGCACCGCTATTACATCTTTAATAATTGACTCCAGCATCTTCCCCACCACCGATGTCAGGCTAACTGGACTATAATTCCCTGTTTTCTCTCTCCCTCCTTCCTTAAAAAGTGGGATAACATTAGCTACCCTCCAATCCACAGGAACTGATCCAGAATATATAGAACATTGGAAATTGGTCACCAATGCGTCCACGGTTTCCAGAGCCACCTCCTTGAGTACACTGGGATGCAGACCATCAGGCCCTGGGGCTTTATCAGCCTTCAGTCCCATCAATCTACCCAGCACCATTTCCTGATTAATGCGAATTTCCTTCAGTTCCTCTGTCACCCTAGATCCTCTGTCCCCTAGTACATCTGGGAGATTGTTTGTGTCCTCCTTAGCGAAGACAGAACCAAAGTACCTGTTCAACTCGTCTGCAATTTCCTTGTTCCCCATAATAAATTCACCTGTTTCTGACTTCAAGGGACACACATTTGTCTTGACTAATCTTTTCCTGTTCCCATACCTAAAGAAGCTTTTACTATCCTTCTTTAAATTCTTGGCTAGCTTACCTTCGTACTTCATCTTTTCTCCCCGTATTGCCTTTTTAGTTACCTTCTGTTGCACTTTAAAAGTTTCCCAAATCCACTGGCTTCCCGCTCATCTTTGCTATGTTATACGTCTTCTCTTTTAGTTTTATACTGCCCTTGACTTCCCTTGTCAGCCACAGTTGCCTCTTACTCCCCTTAGAATATTTCCTCTTCTTTGGAATGAAATGATCCTGCATCTCCTGGATTATTCCCAGAAATTCCTGCCATTGCTGTTCCACCATCATCCCTGCTAGGGTCCCTTTCCAGCCATCTTTGACCAGCTCCTCCCTCATGCCTCCATAGTCCCCTTTGTTCAACTGCAATGCAGACACTTCTGATTTTATCTTCTCCTTCTCAAGTTGCAGATTAAAACTGATCATATTGTAATCACTACGTCCTAATGGTTCCTTTACCTTGAGTTCACATCAAATCTGGTTCATTACACAACACTAAATCCAGAATTGCTATCTCCCTGGTAGACTCCAGTACAAGCTGCTCTTTGAATCCATCTTGGAGGCGTTCTACAAACTCCCTTTCTTGGGGTCCAGTACCAACCTGGATTTCTCAATCTACCTGCATGTTGAAATCTCCCATAACCACCGTTGCATTACCTTTGTTACATGCCAATTTTAACTCCTGATGCAACACACTCTATATCTGGGCTACTGTTTGGGGGCCTGTAGATAACTCTCATTAGGGTATTTATACCCTTATAAATTTTCAGTTCTATCCACAATGATTCTACATATTCTGATTCTATGTCACCCCTCGAAAAGGATTGAATTTCATTGCTTACCAACAGAGCTACCTCACCCCCTCTGCCCACCAGCCTGTCTTTTCGAAAGGACGTATACCCCTGAATATTCAGTTCCCAGCTCCGATCCTCTTGCAGCCATGTCTCCGTAATTCCCACAACATCATACCTACCAATCTCTAACTGAGCCCCACGCTCATCCACTTTATTTCTTATACTTCGCGCATTCATATATAACACTTTTAATTCGGTATTCACCTCCCCTCTCACACCGGTTCCTATGTCACCTGACCTTACTCTCTTATCCCTTCTTGAACTTTCTTGAACTTTCGAAAATGTTGGTCAGGAACTGGGTAGTGTAACACCCTCTCCAAACTAGTTCAATAGACAATAGACAATAGGTGCAGGAGTAGGCCATTCGGCCCTTCGAGTACAATGGCAAAAAGACACAGAGTGCTGGAGTAACTCAACGGGTCAAGCAGCATCTCTGAATAACATGGATAGGTGACATTTTGGGTCGGGGCCCTTCTTCAGACTCAAGTACAACAGCATCTTTCCTGCCCATCAGTGCCTTGATTTAATATCTCCCCAATGTAACAGTCCCACAGTTCTGTATCGGAGGATTAGTCTAAATTTTGGACGGTGTTTGTTTGTGCGGATCAGAGAATAGGAAAGGGAGGTTACAACGGAAATTCTGCTAAGTACGTGCTTCCCAGTTTAACTTATTGATAACTTTTTGAGCTAAAATCAACTGAAGATAGAAATGGTGGTCAGGAGCTTCAATGTCCAGCTGACAAAGCAGTGTTATGAAATCCACCTTCTGGGCATCCAATGGCCAGTCTGGCCCATCTCTTGCTCACCTTCAGGCTGCAATATTATGACCAAATAGATATCAAAATCAGATGCTAGAAATCTCTAATGAAAACAGAAAATACTGGAATTCTCCAGCCTATCAGGCAGCATCTGTGAAAAGCAAAACAGTTAATGCTTCAGGTCTGGGATCTGACTGAGGGTCCCATATCTGAAATTAAATGTTTCTCTTTCCACAGATGCTGCCTGACAAGCTGGGTGTTTCCTGCTTATGATCTGCATTATTGAAACACCTGCAAAACACAAAGTGTTGGAAGAACTCAACTGGTCAAGTAGCATCTGTAGAAGGAATGGATAGCATTGCCTATCCATTCCCTCCACAACTGCTGTTTGAAGTCACCTAATTAAAACACTTTGTTAAGATAAATTAAGTGCAGCAAGCTGTTAAATCTTTAAATAGCTATTGCAGTTGCATATTCATGTGATTCGAACTATGAGAAGTGGCGAAGGAGCTCAATGGGTCAGGCAGCAGCTGTGAGAGGATCAAGAGGCAACACTGTTTGTCCATTCCCTGCATGGATGCTGCCTGACCCACTGAATTCCTCCAGCACTTAGCGTTTTTCTCGAGTATCCAGCATCTGCAGTTCTTTTGTCTCCTCTTTACGGAATCTCCTGTTTAAATCAGACAAACAACAGTCACCTAATTAAAGCCTCTCGTTAAGATAAATTGAGTGGCAGCAAGCTGTTAAATCTTGGAATAGCTATTTAAATTGTATATTCACATGATTCAAACGCCCCCTGGGAATCGGGGTAATGCTATTAGGATTCAGTCCTCCTTAATGCTTTTAATTAACAGCCTGCCTCTTGACAGTCTACTCCAGTAAGTAGCATCTCGAAGAATTCAGTGGCTGTTTTCCAAATTAAGCTGAACAAAAGGATTCCTTGTTTTATAAATAACATACTTTGGTTTCTTTGCCTGACTTTGCAAAACATATTTCTCCACATCACAGAAAATGTTCGAGATCATGCCCAGGTTTGAGCTTTGGATTCAGGTTAAGAGATTAATTGCCACTGTTTTCCTTCATCTAAAAAAATGTAACCACAAATAAAGGGGAATATTTTATACATAAAACTACTGTACAGAATGTAGCGGTAGAGCTGCTGCCTTACAGAGCCTGGGTTCGATCCTGACTACGGGAGCTTGTCAGTACGGAGTTTGTATGTTCTCCCCATGGCCTGCGTGGGTTTTCTCCAGAACCACTGGTTTCCTCCAATTCTCCAAAGATGTACAGGTTTGTAGGTTAATTGGCTTGGTAAAATGGTAAATTGTCCCTGTGTGTAGGATAGTGTTAATGTCCGGGGATCACCGGTCGACTCTGACTCAGTTTCCACGCTGTATCTCTAAACTAAACTAAACTAAACACCGAGAGGCTGCTTTTATATTGTTGCTCATTTGGCACATACACTGTACGAAGTGGTACGACATGGACAATTTAAGGAGTGGCCTGAAGGATTTGGATTTGTTTGGATTAATCAGGTGATGTCAAATTTTCTGGAGCCATTAATTGAACTGCTTCAGGTGGCACATACTCCCACATCCTTCCTCCATGTCATACTTCAAGAAATATGATGTCGGGTTACATGGCTGAATGCATGGAAGTTAAGCAGGTAAGTTACTCACTTTGCAGAAGATACTGCAGCAAGCACATGCATTACCAGTAAAATGGCTGCCAACAATGACATGGATTGTTGAAAAGGAGGTTTAGGTTTATTATTTGTGTAAGAAAGAACTGCAGATGCTGGTTTAAATCGAAGGTAGACATAAAATGCTGGAGTAACTCAGCGGGTGAGGCAGCATCCCTGGATAGAAGAAATGGGCGACGTTTCGGGTTGAGACCCTTTTTCAGACTGATGTCAGGGGAGGGGGCGGGACAAAGATAGAATGTAGGCAGAGACAGTGAGACTGGTGGGAGAACTGGGAAGGGGAAGAGGATGGAGAGAGAAAGCAAGGGCTATCTGAAGTTAGAGAAGTTAATGTTCATACCATTGGGGTGTAAACTACCCAAGCAAAATATGAGGTGCTGTTTCTCCAATTTGCGCTGGGCCTCACTCTGACAATGGAGGAGACCCAGGACAGAAAGGTCAGATTGGGAATGGGAGGGCGGGTTGAAGTGCTGGGAGATGAGATAGGCTAAGAAGAAACGAACACTGAGCCAACGCTTGGTCTCGCCGATGTAGAGAAGTTGACTCCTGTAACAGCAGATACAGTAGATGAGGTTGGAGGAGGTGCAAGTGAACCGTTTTTATTATTTATTATTATAATATATATATTATTATTATTATTATTATATATATTATTATATAGGTTTATTATTGTCGTGTGTATCGAGATAAAGCCAAAAGTTTTGTTTTGCTTACTTTTAAATCAAATCAGATAATACTATACAATCAAGCTAAACTCAAGTACAAAGGTAGAATGAAGAGAAAGATACAGAATATTGTTCTTAGCATTGTAGTATAACAGTTCCAGTGAATAATGGTTCCAGAGACAAAGCCGCAGTGGGGTAGAAGTGAATTGAACAGTACCCCAGCTTATAGAAGCTCCATTCAGAAGCTTGATAATGTAGGGGATGAAGCAGTTCTTGTGTATGATGGTGCTTGTTTTTAAGCTTCTGTACCTTTGTCCCGATGGGACTGGGGAGAAGAAGGAATGCACGGGGTGGAACATCTTTGATTATGTTGCCTGCTTTTCGGAGACAGCATGCAGTGTAGATGAAGTCAATGGTGGGAAGACTAGTCTGGGTGATGGACATTGTCAATACAATGGCTGCCACCAACGACCAGGAATTCTTGGTCAGTGGCAAAGTGATGGTTTGTACAGTTGAATGAGAAGTAAGCTGCCCAGAGTGAGCTGGAGTGAATGAGGTGGTGAGCACTTCTCCTTTCTGACATCAGGTCCTGGTAGATGTCAATTTATCGAGATCCCTGACTTACAGGAGCCATGACGTCATGTACCTGACCAATCCCATCAAGAGATTTTCACTGACTGCAAAGAGAAATACAGATGTTTTTAAAAATAGCTTAAATTCTTAACAGATTGAAAAGAATAAGGTTAAAAGAGAAATTAAATTTTCAAGAAAACATTTCCTCATTGATTTATTTTGAGGCTTACAGTGATAAGTGGAATATAAATCAAAATGATATAAATCAATATGATTAATAATAATTAATATGTTATTAACTTCTGGTTAGAATACCTGAAAAGTTGTATATTTCCAAAATCACAATGGTGACATTACTTTAGAAAGAGTACTGAATGGTCCATAAAATACTATGATATGAACTGAATCTTTGAATGGAGCTAAAGTAATAAGATTTTCCTCCAATTTTCAGGACTCTGAGCCCATTGATTGGCCAGAATGGAAAAGTGCAGTGACTGAAAGTTGCTACACAACATTAGTGCTGCACATTCATTTATTTGTGGCTTAATTGCAAACTAATCTCAGCAGCTTTGATAGTTGCTTTTAATATTACTTGACTTCTTCATCTTTGAGACCGGTTTTTAATTTATTGTATATCCATATGCATTATATGCATACCATGGACATTCTATCTTTAACCTAAATATAGGACCCATGTTGCTTCTTTGCTGTCTGTAATAATTGCCTTGGTTCTTTGATCACACTGTTAGTTATGTATTCAATCATAACACCAGCTGAGTTATGACATGAACCATGTCTGAATATTTTGGCATCAACTTTGGTGCCCAGGTGTTAGTAAATGAGGCCAAGGAAACAATGACTAGAGAGTGACTCTACTTCTTTTTTGATGTGGTTGTTATGTTATACCGTTAAAGAATTTCTTCCTCCTGACAATTCAAGATCCTCTTTTAGTGCTGAGGTCAATATATGAATGAATGAATGAATGAATGAATGAATGAATGAATGAATGAATGATATCTTTTATTTCAAATATTTTTGTTAGTTCAGAAGACGATGTACACACTTACAAGAAAAATGTTTCTTTGCATTTCCACCTGCTGCAATAGGATCCCACCACCTGTTAAATCTCATCCCCAGCCCTCCCCCCCCCCCCCCCCCCCACCCTGCCCTCCACCACCATCCCTTCCTGCTTTCTGCAGGGACCTCTAAACCCTCTGTGACTCCCAGCTTTGGTTTTCTCTCCCCACCCACCCATGCCCTGCGATTGTAGGTGAAGCAACATTTGGCCCTGCACCTTCTCCCTCGCCACCACCCAGGGGTATGGACAGCCCTTCCAGGTCAGGCTAAATTCATGTGCACCTCCTGCAATCTTGTTTAGTGCTTTTGGTACAATGGCTAGACCAAGTGTAGACTAGGTGACTGAGCTCCCAATTGCAAGTGAGGTCAAACACAACAAGAAGACGCCTCATATTTTACATTAGTCTCCAACTAATGGTATGAACATTGAATTTTACATCTTCAGGGAACTCGCACTCCTAGTATTCCTTTCTCTCTCCTTTTGATTATTTTTCCACTTTCCACCCCACGTCCCCCACCTGGTTCCAACTGCCTATTAACCACTCACTTCACCTTCTGGTTCTCTTACCCTTTCACCCAACCAATTCCATCTACCATCATCCCTCCTTCATCTGGTTCCACATTTCGCATTGCTTAGTCATCAGATTCCAGCATCTGCAGCCTCTTGTTCCTACTTATCACCTTCCAGTCTTCCATTCTACCACCTCTCCCCTTCCCAAACCCAGCACCATGTGTTCCTTATTTCTTTCCTTATATCTTTTAGGTATCACCACCAGACACTGCCCCCTGCCCATCCCCTCCCTCCTCATTTGGATCCACGTATCACCTGCCAGCCCCTGCCTCATCCCTCCTCTCTCCTCTTTATACTGTTATCTCCCCTCTACACTCTCAGTCCTGGTGCAAGGTCTTGACCTAAAATGTTAACAATGCCTTTCTCTCTGTAGACCCATAACATTTATTTTTTGCTCCATATTCCACCATCTGTGGTCTAATTTATCTGCTAAGTTTTTTAAGTCATTTAGTTTCCTAAAGTTTCATAGTTTCTTAATAAAAACTTTATTCCCTGTTTATAAATATTGTATTATTTTTTATCATTTAAAAACAAGGAAGTAGCCCAATTTGATATGCAATGAATAGCATTCTGCTTCTGACGCAAAAGTATATACTGTAAGCATCCCAAATATTTGCTGCACTACATAGCTTGGATAATCTGTTTTTTAAATTAATTTAAAAGCATTTGGTTCTTTTTTGATTTCAATCATTTTAGCTTGTATTCCTTTGTGCCTGTTCTGGATAGCTTTGAACAAAATGCCAATTCATAATCACTCTATTTTCTTTGAGCCCTTGTGAATAATTTAATAAAGTCACATAAGGATGCTACACAGAGTTGAGAATTCTGGAATGGTATTACACAAAATATATATATCTATGCCAAAATTCAAATTGCACAACACTTTTTCTAAATCCAGTATTAAGATATTGCTCTGTCCCCATTGTATAATTGTATATTTTATGATTAATGTACATTTTTGGGGGAGAAGAATCATCAGAGTGCGTGCAGCTGGTGAAATGGATCCAGGTTTCCTGGGTTTACATTCCCCCTGCACATGGCCCACAGGCTTGAGTTCTATGAGGATGCAGTGGTTGTCAGGATCAGTTGACGTACACAGACGGCACAGTGGCGGAGCGGTAGAGTTGCTGCTTTACACTGGCAGAGATGCAGGTTCGATATTGACCACGGGTTGCTGTCTGCCTAGAGTTTGTACGTTCTCTGTGTGACCGCATGGGTTTCCTCTGGGTGCTCCGGTTTGTGCCCACATTGCACAGACGTGCAGGATTGTAGGTTAATTGGCTTCTGAAAATTGTTCCTCGTGTGAAGGATAGAAATAGTGTACGGGTGATCGCTGGTTGGCGCAGATGCGGTGGGTCAAAGGGCCTGTCTCCATGCTGTATCTCTGCACTAAACTAAACTACAAGTGGAGTTCCAGACGGCAGAGCAGGTCTTTGACTCCACATATTTACCTCAGGGAAGTGTTGTTGAAATGTTACTCTTTTGCTACACACATGCCTTTGACAGCAACTTGTGCAATGGAATCAAAAGCAGATTTTCACCATTCCTTACCTCTGAACCACCCTCATTCTTCCGCCATGCAGTACTTATCAGAATGATATTGCACACAGACATTTGCTTGTACGCCAGACTTGTTGAGGGAAAGCACACCACAAGTGGAAGAAATTAAACTCAGAGACGTTAAGGACCACCAAGACAATGATTGTTTGTAAAGCAAACCAGTAAGTCCCATTCCCCTACTCCTTCCCCATTCAGTGCAAATCATTTTCAAATGCATATCCGATTCCCTTTGAAAGCCTTGACTCGCTTTGCTTCCACTATCTATGCAGGAGGGAGATCAGTATGATGGGATGTGGATAAAGTTGGAAAGATGAGACGGAGAGTATCCAGAGACAAATATGGGATTTTTCTTAAATGGTTTCTAATCCAGCATTGGCCATAGATCCTAATTGGACCTAATTGTCCAAGGAATGCCATAAAGGAACATTGCACTGAAAATATGACAGTCCCCGGGATGGCGAGACTGTCATATGAGGAAAGAGTGGAAAAACTGGGCTTGTACTCACTGGAATTTAGAAGGATGAGAGGATATCTTATAAAATTATAGAAGGACTGGACAAGCTAGGTGCAAGAAAAAAATTCCCAATGTTGGGGGAGTCCAGAACCAGGGGCCACAGTCTAAGAATAAAGGGGAGGCCATTTTAAACTGAGATGAGGAAAAACCTTTTCACCCAGAGAGTTATGAATTTGTGGAATTCTCTGCCACTGTAGGCAGTAGATGCCAATTCACTGGATGAATTTAAAAGAGAGTTGAATAGAACCCTAGGGGCTAGCGGAATCAAGGGATATGGAGAGAAGGCAGGCACGGGTTACTGATTGTGGATGATCAGCCATGATCACAATGAATGGTGGCGCTGGATCGAAGGGCCAAATGGCCTCCTTCTGCACCTATTTTCTATGTTTCTAAGGAAATAATTTCATGATAATCACATAGCAGGTGGTATCCTGGGTTGAATTGTAGTTGGAACAGCCCAGTGAAAATCCCCTGGTGCAACTGACACGGTGACACTGATCTCAGCACTCAGTGCTGTCATTGCGATGGTTAAGCAGGTGCAAAGAAAGTTGATGAACTGGCCTCGGATAGGATGCATGGTGGTTAGAAGGTGAGCTTCTTTCAAAGTGATGGAAGATAGAAATTCACTTAGTTCTACAAAAGATATCTGTCTGAGATACCTCTTGCATTAAGACTCCCCGGGGTATTAAGTACGAAGGAGAGAGGCTATGTTGAACGTGTAAAAACTTACCTACTTACTTACTGCCTATTATGCCTCCTGGCATGTAGGGCAGCAATGAAGGTCCTCCACTCCTGTCTGTTCTGGGCCAGATTCTGGACACTACCCCAGGTCAGGTCCATTGTTTTCATTTCCTCCTCTACAGTTCAACGCCAGGTGGTTTTGGGTCTCCCTCTTTTCCTTTTCCCTTCCGGTGTCCAGTGCAGGGATGCTGTCTGGTTCTCTTCTCCATTGACATTCATCGTAGCATGTCGATAGCCCTGGAAGTCCACCACGCCCAGTAGTGTTGATTCCTCCAGTTGCTGTTTCCGTAACATATTGTTTGCCCTGTGCTCAACCTCCAACCTGGAGGACCAGTGGATCGCTCTTCGTCTCGCCTCTACCCTTTGACCTGTCCAGCATGGGAGACCCTAACATGAAACAAATCTCCCGCTGGCATAGCTCTAGGGGTCACTGAGGCACACAAGCTCCCCGACCACAAGGTTGCAATCCAACGGGGAAGTAAAAACTTAGTTTAGGTCAAAATTAGAGTATTGCTTCTAATTCTGGTCACCAATCTTTAGAAAGGATGTGAAAGGCCAAAGTGATTGCAGGAAAGATGTATTGGAATGATTCTAATTGAGGGATGACCTGGAATGATTCTAATTGAGGGATGATACTGGAGGATTTGTGTTTGTTTTCATTGGAGCAAGGTTTGAGAGGAGATTCAATAGGGATGTACAAGATAACATTTAATTTAAAATACTGTTAATAATGGTTATTTCAGGGACCAGAGACAGAAGTTTACCAAAGTGATGGCCAAGGGAAATGGAAGGAGAGAACAATTATGAACCTGAACTGACTTGTCAAATGTGTAACACTTTTGTCAACTATTACACATCTGCAAGTCAATTATTTGGAAGATGAGCACAACACCTTTTGATGTCAAATTGCACCAAATGGGAGATTTGACCGGGCTGTTCCAACTGCAATTAGGTTGCTATGGATCTACAACAGAAAGAGGAAGCTCTTTCCTCAAGGCAGTATGTTGCAGAGTCTAAAACAACTCTAGCTTAGTAAGGATGGGTGATGTGTTTAATTTAAACTTCAGGTGCCTTGACCTCATCATCCTCATTTCCCTTTATCCTCCTCCTGTGTCACCCATGACAGTGGTGGAATGGTAGAAAATCACATTGGAAGCTAAGGATGAGAGCATCGTCCCTTTGAATTAAAGAAGCAATAAATGTTTGATAATTAGTGCTTTGGGTGCAGGGTGATATTTCAGGTGCTCATAGATTTCTGCTACCAGGAAGATGCTTTGCCATTTCATGTGGCAGCAAGTGGCTGACCCTTCATACACTGCATTACCTCTGTCAACAGCAAAGACCATTAGAACTGAGGATCTCTCAGGTCCATTTCCACACGGTGGTACACAAAAATGCTGGAGAAACTCAGCGGGTGCAGCAGCATCTATGGAGTGAAGAAGGGTTTCGGCCCGAAACGTTGCCTATCTCCTTCGCTCCATAGATGCTGCTGCACCCGCTGAGTTTCTCCAGCATTTTTGTGTACCTTCGATTTTCCAGCATCTGCAGTTCCTTCTTAAACACTTCCACACGGTAATGTGCTGCCCACAGTGTTAGGCATTAACTCTCTTTACAAAAGAAGATAAAATTAATTAGCTGGATAATGACTCGTTATGTTACGGATCTCATCACATGAAAAGATTTCCCCTCCAACCCGATGGTGCTCCAAACTTGAACTTCCCACTGCTATCTCTTACCCAAGATCCGCAGTGCCCTCAGTCACTTTGACAACCGCTGATTCCCTGGTCCCCACTGCCTCATCTTCACTATGGATGTCCCCCATTAAAAAGGTCTTAAATAAATGTATCTCCACCAACACTCTCATCCGCCTGACAGATCTGGTTCTTATCCTGAATAACTTCTCTTTTGCCTCCTTTCACTCACTGCAACTCAAAGTTGTAGTCATGAGCACTTACATGGGCCCGAGCTATGCCTTCCGCTTATTGGCTATTTAGAACATTCTTTGTGCCTGGCCATCTTTGGTAGCATCCCCCAGACGTTTCTCCATTGGTGCTGCTTCCTGCCCACATGTGGAACTTGTCAATATTGTCACCTTTGATACTCACTCCCACCCTGCTTTCAAATTCACTTGGATTATTTTGGGCAATTCCCCCCCCCCCCCCTTTTTCTAGATCTCTCTGACTCCACCTCAGGAGACAAATTATTCACCGATATCAGATGTAAACCCATTGATCTCCACACCTACCTGGACCACCCCTCTATCAAGTTAGTCTCTTTTACGAATGTCATTCCTTTCTTCCAGATTCTCTGTCTCTTTCGCATCGGTTCTCAAGATGAGACTTTCCACTCCAGGACATCTGAAATGTTCTCCCTTTTTAGGAAATGTTGCTTCCCTTGTGGCTGATGTGGTTGATGGAACCCTCTATTTCTCAGGCTTCTACACTCACTCCCTTCCCTCCGATCAGAGCAGGAACTAAGTTCCCCTAGTCCTCAACTTCCATCCCACTGGTGTCCCCATCCAATATATCATCTTTCATCCTTTCAGCCAGCTGCAACTGGAACCTACCACTAGCCACATCTTCCCCTCCACACCCCTTTCCGATTTCAACCGGGACCACTTTCTTCATGACTCCCTTGTCTGCTCATCCCTCACCACCCATTCCTCGCTGCTTCCTGACATTTCCCCTGCGACCCCAGAGGGTGTAACACTTGTTCTTGCACCCTCTCCCTCACCATCATCCATGGACCTAAACAGCCCTTGTAGGTGAGACAAAGTTTCACGTGCATTCCTCCCCCCTTGCCTACTGCATTAGGTGCTCCTGATGTGGCCTCTACATTGGCGAGACCAAGCGTAGACTAGGTGACCAATATGCAGAACACCTGCACTCTGTACACTGTGGTTATCCTAAGCTCCTGGCCGCATGCCATTTCAACTCCCCTGCCCATTCTCATATCAACTTGTCTGTCCTCGGCCTTCTCCACTACCAGGCTGAGTCCCAATGCAAACTAGAGGAACAATACCTCACATTCCACCCTGGTAGCCTATAACCCAATGGAATTACATTTTCCAATTTCAAGTAACCTTTACCTCATGTGTTCGCCTTCCCTCTCTTTCCAACCCACCCATTTTTGTTGTATTTCCCATCCCCCTTCCTCCGGACCCCCATGGACCTTTTCTGTCCCCCTTCTCCTCCCAGGTCCATCCACCTATTACCCACACAGTTCACCCACCTGATCCTCTCTTCCACCAGTTCTTCGCTTCTCCCCCGATGATTGCCATTATCATGGTCTTTCCTTATCCGACTCCAGGCCTTTGTGTTCCTGCTTGGGTAATAAGTTGTCTCCAACTTCACCCTTCCCTTCCCCCACCTGGCTCAATCTTCCCATCATCCTTTATTCCTCCTTGGTCTACCTATCACCCACTACTCCCTCTCGATGCTGGCTCGCTGACCTCTCTGTTCTCAGTCCCAATGAAGGACCTCTACCTGAAATAACAATTTCTTCCCCTCCCCTCCCATAGGTGTTTCTCCACCCGCTGAGTTCCTCCAACAGTTTTATTTTCTGAACACGAGAAGTAAGTGGGCTGGATGTGTTGCATCAGCATTCAGGTCCCTGCAGGTCCTACTTTCATATGTAATGAGCTACCGGAGGAGGTATTTGAGGCAGAAACTCTAACAACATTTAGGTGGGACCAGTGTAGATGAGGTACCTTGGTCGGCATGGGCAACCTGGGTCAACAGGCCTGTTTTTGTGCTGTATGACTCCATAGCTTTATGACTCATCTTGAGCTACGCCACATCGCTCTCTGACTATTGGCAATGCATGATCGTAATTCTGGACAAGTGAAAAGATGAGCAGCATATATTCTTGGAAATGAAGGGAAGGTGGGATTATTCATGTGTGAGGTGTCATGTCTCATATCTGATGCTGAAGAGAACAGGTCTGTAGCTCTGCAGAAACAAGGAACTGCAGATGTTGGTTTACACAAAAGGACATGGAATAAGTGCTGGAATAACTCAGTAGGACAGGCAGCATCTCTGAAGAACAGAGATAAGTGACTTTTGGGTTGGGAGCCTTTTCAGACAAATGACATTTTGGGTCAGCGCCTTGAAGCAGGGTCCGAACTCAAATTGCCACCTATCCATGTTCTCCAGAGATGCTGCCTGACCTGCTGAGTTACTCCAGCACTTGGTGTCCAGGTCTGTAGCTATTCCATATCAGTGCAACGGGCAGAGGCAGGACTGGAAAATTCCATCAGCAACAACACTTTAAAAGTAATTCTGATGAAATTCTCAGCCAATTTTTTTTGAGGAACTTACAACCTCCTGCACCCAGACAGTGGAATTTCCCTTGAGGCTGACTGCCTGCGTCACCAAGCTACTTAAAATAATTACTGTCACACTATTGTCACACTGCCAAGGGCAAAGAACAAAATCTCACCTGCATCATGATGATTCTGTCAGGTGTGGTATCTCCCAGTTTCAGGTACCATTCCCAGTTTATGAATGAGACATTAATGACTCAAGAAAGAAAATCGCATTTTAAAGAACTACTTTCTGAAGACATAACTCAACAGAATACCAAATGTAGTTCAATTGCTTGACAGAAGGGCACCATACAGCTTAATTGAAACTGAAAGACACAGGGCGAGATACAGCATCTGAAAATTGTGATGTGAAGTGGACTAGTGCCAATTTCTTCCAGTGCCACAGGGAGGGGATTTCCACGTGTTTGTGATGGCCGGACACATGGGCACGTGCAACATTTCCAAGGGACATTACAGGAACTGGTTTCCATTTGCCGTTGCTTGTTCAGCTCTGCAGCGCTGCAGTGAATACAGAGAATGCGCTGGAAGTCAGAGACCACCGATCTAGTGTGTTAGACCAACTGCTTCCCTGCTGGGCTCACCACTGAGTCGTGCGGTGGTTCCAGAGATTTCTGAGCCCAATGATTGAATGATTAGATTAGATTCCTTTATTTGTCATTCAGACCTTTCTGTCTGAACGAAATTTCGTTGCCTGCAGTCATACATATAATAATAAAACACACAATAAACACAAATTAACATCCACCACAGTGAGTTCACCAGGCACCTCCTCACTGTGATGGAGGCAAAAGTCTTAAAGTCACTGAATGAACCTCCCAACCAGCCCTCACCATTACATCAGTCGAGACTAGCTACTGAATAGGGTCACTACGACAGCACATGAATGGCAGAGCCTGGGTCGATGGACCCCCTTGGCCGGACTCTGGGTTGGCGCGAGGAGTTGTCAGGAGTGGACCTGGCGGCGGTCGACAAGGAGGTCGGTGTGCCGGTTGCCGTGGTTGGCGGTCGTTGAGGGCACCGGCGGTCGAGGACGAGCCATGTGGGAGCCGGAGGATGCACTGCCAGTAGCAAAGGAGGACCCGGTGTGGGGGTCAGCGGTGATGGGGACGGATGAACAAAAAAGGTCCCGGCGTGGGATATTTTGTAACTTTGTCGGTGCCCTTTATGTGGTGACTCTTTGCCTACTTTTGCAAAACAAAGAAGATCGTCCAGTGAGCTGTATGGATGGAACTGACAAATAAGAAGGGGAAGACCACTTTGATGGAATTGTACCATCAATCCCCCAAACGTTAGTGGGAGTTAGACAAAGAATAATATATTGTTAATATATGACAATAAACTAATCTAATCTCAATTACATAGGGAGATCATGGAAAACTGCAAGAACAATTGGTTCACCTTTCCAATTGAATGGGACTGCCATGGTGCTAAGGGTTTAGATGGGGTGAAATTTGTTCTCAATTATTATATTTAGATAGCCCGATAGAGATGGGGGAGATGGGGAAAAACTTGACCTCCTTTTAGGAAATAAGGCAGGGCAGGTGACTGAAGTGTCAGTGGGGGGCACTTTGAAACCAATAACCATAATTCTGTTCATTTAAAAACAATGATTGAAAAGGATAGGATTGGTTCAAAAGCTGAATTCCTAAATTGGGGCAAGACCAATTTTGTTGGTATTAGTCAATCTTTCAAAAGTTGAGTGAAGGAGGCTGTTTGCAGATAAGGAGACATATGGCAGGTGGAAGGCACTTAAAATGCAGGCAGGGAGAGTTCAGGGCTAGCATATTCCCGTTAGAGAGAAAGGCAAGGCTGGCAGGAGTAGCGAAACTTGGTTGATAGAGATACAGCACAGAAACAGTCCCTTCGACCCACGGATGCTGCGCCAACCATAAATCGCCCATTAGCATTAATAGTTCATCTTTCTCACATTCTCATTAATACCCCCAAGATCTACACTCCACCATGGCCAATTAACCTGCCAATCCACACATCTTTGAGATATGGGAGAAAACTGGAGCACTGAAGCCCACATAGGGAGCACCCATGGTCAGGATTGAACCCTTGGTCTCTGGTTCCGTGAGGCTGCAGATATAATATTGTGCCGCTGTAAATACGCTCCTAAAGCTAATCCCCCTGAGTCTAGTTCAGTAAAAACACGGAGTCAAGCACTGGAACAACTAAACTTTATTTTTGAACGAACAACAAATCCCCCTATACGATACCTAAACCACTGCAGGTTCGATCCTTGTCTCTGCCTGGCCAAGCCCTTCAGCCTCATGCAAGCAGACACTATCAAAAGGTTACGTAGTCCCAAGCGTCCTTCCAGAAGATCAACATCGATCCAAATGGGGGCTACCTTTTATAGGTCAACGAATCCTGAGTGGCCGAACTACATAGGGGTGGTTCCCCTTACAAGCCAATTACACATATCGATTACATTAAAGTATTATTGACGGTCCCCCAACCCAATTACAAAGAGTCCCTAACAATGTTTCTACTGAAGCTTCTGGAAGGAAGTCAGTTTAACTGAATAATGCAACATTTACCCTGGAATACAAACAATTCAGCCAGGGCTTCACACTCTGGCCAATCAACAAACAGCAGGGTAACAGTCTTGCAACATTATTTACATTATTTAAAATCCCTATGCAGCAATACAATCAACCCTATGCTTTTCAGTTTCTTTGCAGAATTTTCATACATATTATTAATTAGGAGGAAATTAGGAGAACACCTGGATCTTTCTCCATCCTGCATATCAATCTAAGGCTCAGACTGGCTGGCACCATTCACAGCCTGTAAATTTCCACTGACAAAGGTTAAGCAAATGTTACAGATGCAGGGATCCTCCATTTTGTAGTGTCTTCAATTTGGTCAATATTAACACCGCCAGTTGGTTTGTAATGAGTCATGCAAGACTGATAGAAGAATTTGACTTAATGGGTTGATTGGCTGTTGCTGGCTCGAACATTCTTGGTTGCTTAAGATTCTGATCACTGCTGGAGAGTCTAATGCTATCTCATGACTGTTGTCTTTCTTTTCAAGTGGTTATATCTGCATCAAAGGCCAATGCTATCTAATGAAGCCTCTGAAAGAATTAGATAGCAATGAACATGCACGATACAGATATGAGGAGCTCATTCTGCCACAGAAGGCTTGTGACCTGGTTAACACTTTATAGTATAGCCCAAAACCAAAAGTGGAAGAGACATTTAACTCTCCAAGTGAGGTACTTTAAACCATAGAGTCATAGAGTCATACAGCATGGAAACAGGCCCTTGGCTCAACGCATTCATGGCAAACGTCCTATTTATCTAGGTTTGCCCATATCCCTCTGAACCTTTCCTATCCATGCACCTGTCCAGTGTCTTTTAAATGCTGTTATGCCTTGATTGCCTCCTCTGGCAGGTTGTTTCACATACCACCACCTTCTGAGTAAAATAGTTGTACCTCATGTTTTTATTAAATATTGTCCCTCTCATATTAAACCAATGTCCTCTGATTTTTGATTGTTCTATATTATCCCTCAGCCTTCTGCACTCCAAGGAATAAAGTCCTAACATGCCCAACCTCTCCCTTTAGCTCAAGCCCTCGAGTCCTGGCAAAATCATAGGACATAAAACAGTACAGAACAAGACCAGGTCCCCAATGTCTGTGTCAAACATGATGCCAAGATCGCATCATTTATCTACCTGCACATACAGTAACCCATATGTCTCCATTTCCTGCATATCCATATGCATATCCAAAAGTCCTTTAAATGCACCTAACATATCTGCTTCAACCACCAACCCTGGCAGCATGTTCCAGGCACTCTCCACCAAAACTGCCCCTCACATCTCCCTTAAATGTTGCTATTCTCACTGTAAAACTATGCCCCTAGTATTTAATGTTTCCATTCTGGAACAAAGATTCTGACTGGGGACCCAATCAATGCCTCTTATCATTTTGTATACTTCTATCAGGTCTCTTTCAGCATTCCAGAGAAAACAATCCAAGTCTGTTGCTAACACCTGCTAATCCAGGCGTCATTCTTGTAAATCCCCTTTCCATTCTTTCTAACACCTCCACATTGTTCCTGTAATGGGGTGACCAGAAATGCACGCAATCATCATCATCGGCGGTCACTCGAAACGAGTATGACTGTCCTCGCCTATCCTCTCCATACGGTCATCTACTTGTGGGTCTGCAGATGTCTGTAGAGGCCGATCCGCGATCCACACACCTTGGTGCAACGTGGGCAGTGGAGACTGGCGGTGGTTGGTAGCCGTCGAGCCTCCTTCTCTCTCTCCTTACGGTGTTGTCTCTTTGTCTCTGCGACACGGCGTAGTTCCATTTCGTGAAGTGCAGCTCCTTCCTGCATGGATTTTACTCCAGGAGCGCCTGTCCAGTGCAATGTTCCCCCAGTTGCTCGATGTAATGTGGAATTTCTTCAGACTGTTCTTGATGTTGTCCTTGAAGCGTTTCTTTGGCCCGTCGGGAGCTCGCCGACCTTCCTTCAATTATATTTGCAGAGATGTAGCATTGCTGGTCAAGAAAACAAAGGGGGCACGTTTAAGGCAGTCTAGGCAGCTGGGATCAGGTGAATCCATGGAGGAATATAGGGTGTGTAGAAGGCTCTTTTCAGAGAGAATTCAGGAGGACAAAAAGGTGACAAGAGATAGCTTTGATAGATAAGATAATTCCAGACAGATTCTACAAATATATTAGTGGCAAAATAGCAACTAAGGAGACAAAAAGGGTCCTTTAAAGGTCATTGAGGTTGTTTATGTGTGGTGTCACAGGAGATGGATGATGTCCTAAATGCACGTTTCATAGCTGAAACATCACCCATTCCTTCTCTCCAAAGATGCTTCCTGCCCCGCTGAGTTACTCCAGCATTTTGTGTCTGTCTTTGGTTTAAACCAGCATCTGCAGTTCCTTCCTACACAAATTTTCTCCCCCTCTCTTCCTCCAGGCACTGGGTGTCACGTGGCATTTACAGCCTGGAGAGGGGTGGTGGGAGGAGTTATCTGGCACAAGTCACGCACTCGTAATTACGCTACCTGCGTTTGAATAATTTAAAGAATAGGTCTGATTCAGCTACAAGAATGCAGAATGGTGAGCAGCATTCCAACTACAAATAGTTTCAGTGTGATTGACCTATTGTGACATTGTTCTGAGCTTTCAACTTTAGTGAAACCAGGTTCTTCTGCGAGTAAATCTGTGATGATGTGCATTGGCATGGCACCACTGTTGACAAAAACTGGAAATGTTTGATGGCAATTTTTTTGATGGGTGTTATTGATAAATATCTTAGTGCATCCAAAATAGGTGCAGTCCAATGTCAATAGACAATAGGTGCAGGACTAGGCCATCCGGCCCTTCGAGCCAGCACCGCCATTCACTTTGATCATGGCTGATCATCCACACTCAGTACCACCTTCCTGCCTTTTCCCCATATCCCTTGATTTCACTATCTTTAAGAGCTCTATCCAACTCTCTCTTGAAAGCATACAAAGAATTGGCCTCCACTGCCTTCTGAGGCAGAGAATTCCACACATTCACAACCCTCTTTGTGAAAAGGTTATGGCCTCTGATTCAGGACTCCCCCAACATCGGGAACATGTTTCCTGTGTCTAGCGTGTCCAAACCCTTCATAATCTTATGTTTCAATAAGAACCCCCCTCATCCTTCTAAATTCCAGTGCATACAAGCCCAGTCGTTCCATTCTGTCATCATATGACAGTCCAGCCATCCCGGGAATTAACCTCGTGAACCAACGCTTCACTCCCTTAATGCCAAGGATGTCCTTCCTCAAATTTGGAGACCAAAACTGCACACAACACTCCAGGTGTGGTCTCACTAGGGCCCTGTACAACTGCAGAAGAACCTCTTTGTTCCTATACTCAACTCCTCTTGTTATGAAGGCCAACATGCCATTCGCTTTCTTCACTGCCTGCTGTACCTGCATGCTTACTTTCAGTGACTGATGTACAAGGACCCCCAGATCTTGTTGTACTTTCCCTTTTCCCAACTTGACACCATTCAGATAATAGGTACACAAAATTGCTGGAGAAACTCAGCGGGTGCAGCAGCATCTATGGAGCGAAGGAAATAGGCGATGTTTCGGGCCGAACCCCTTCTTCAGACAGTCTGAAGAAGGGTTTCGGCCCGAAACGTCGCCTATTTCCTTCGCTCCATAGATGCTGCTGCACTCGCTGAGTTTCTCCAGCAATTTTGGGTACCTTCGATCTTCCAGCATCTGCAGTTCCTTCTTGAACACCATTCAGATAATAATCTGCCTTCCTGTTTTTGCCACCAAAGTGGATACCCTGACATTTATCCACATTAAACTGCTTCTGCCATGCACCTGCCCACTCACCCAACCCGTCCAAGTCACTCTGCATCCTCATAGCATCCTCTTCACACTTCACACTGCCACCCAGCTTTGTGTCATCTGCTAATGTTACTTTTAATCCCTTCATCTAAATCGTGTATCTTATAAATAGCTGCGGTCACGGCCTGCCATTCTGAAAGGGACCCGTTAATCCCTACTCTTTGTTTCCTGTCTGCCAACCAATTTTCTATCCATGTCAGCACTCCACCCCCAATACCATGTGCTCTAATTTGCACACTAATCTCCTATGTGGGACATTATCAAATGCTTTCTGAAAGTCCAGGTACACTACATCCACTGGCTCTCCCTTGTCCATTTTCCTAGTTACATCCACGAAAAATTCTAAAAGATTAGTCAAGCATGCTACTGTTATCCAAATGTGCCGCTATTTCATCTTTTATGATTGACTCCAGCATCTTCCCCACCATCGATGTCAGGCTAACTGGTCTATAATTCCCAATTTTCTATCTTCCGGCTTTCTTAAAAAGGGGGATAACATTAGCTACCCTCCAATCCACTGGAACTGATCCTGAATCTATAGAACATAAGAAAATGATCACCAATGTGTCCATGATTTCTAGAGCCACTTCTTTAAGTACCCTGGGATGCAGACCATCAGGCCCTGGGGCTTTATCAGCCTTCAGTTCCATCAGTCTACCCAACACCATTTCTTGCCTAATGTGAATTTCCTTCAGTTCCTCCGTCACCATAGATCCTTTGGCCACTAGTACATCAGGAAGATTGTTTGTGTCTTCCTTAGTGAAGATGGATCCAAAGTACCTGTTCAACTCATCTGGCATTTCCTTGTTCTCCATAATAAATTCATCTGTTTCAGTCTTCAAGGGTCCAACTTAACTAATTTTTTCGTCTTCACATACCTAAAGATTTTGTCATGGTTTTGTGTTAATGAAACAAAACTGGACACAATGGCATATTATTTTTAATAAATGTGTGTTAATAATTGATACAAAATCACAAATTGACATATTAATATGGCTAAATGTATTTTTATATTTTCCCATTTTTAAAAACTGCCTATGGTGTACAGAATCCAAATACTAGCAGATATCCAAATATGAAAATGTCTGTTCCATAAAATAATGTTAATTAAAAGGCACTCTAAAATACACAAAAATACTTCATTGGGATGCCACTATATAACGCGATGGAGAGATCTATTAGGACTTAGATATTTGGGTACACATTAAGCTTCCACACTTGGAATTAAAACCTCTTGTACACATGCAACTTGGTTCCATATGTGTTTTGAATTAATGCAAATTTAATGTTTGTTTTTAATCTTACCTAAAATGTTGACAGTTTTGCTGTGGCCTTAATTTGAAGTGATTATTGATATGCAGCACCTGAGATCAGGATCAAACCCAGGTCTCTGGCGCTATGGGGCACACGCTCTATTAGCCTCTTTCTGTATCTCTTTTATATCCTCAATATCATAGATTATTGAGGATTGTTAAGGTCACCAGGAAAAAGCAGCTAGGGAAAAGTAAGGTTATGGCTTGCTGAGATAACCTTGTTTTGTTTTTCCCATGACCTCTATGTTTACAACTACAGCAATGACACTGCTTTTTTAGTCTTGCAACTACAGTACTTCAGGAAATAATTTGTTTTCTTCACACATTTTTTTATGTTAGTCATGAGATATAGATGTTCGTGACAGATGGCACAATGGGCTAAGTGTTCGGCTGGCAACCGGAAGGTAGCCGGTTCGAATCCCGCTTGGAGTGCATACTGTCGTTGTGTCCTTGGGCAAGACACTTCACCCTCCTTTGCCTGTGTGTGAATGTGTGTGAGTGATTGGTGGTGGTCGGAGGGGCCGTAGGCGCAGATTGGCAGTCACGCTTCCGTCAGTCTGCCCCAGGGCAGCTGTGGCTACAGAAGTAGCTTACCACCACCGAGTGTGACTGAGGAGTGAATGAATAATGCGATGTAAAACGCCTTGAGTATTAGAAAGGCGCTATATAAATCCCATCCATTATTATTATTATTATACCTCACAGTGCGCTGGTGCTTGAGAAAGGTGTATTTCCATTATAAAGCAGTGTTTGAGTTGTACCTGAAACAGAGTTGATGTTTCAGTTAGATGAGCTTTAATCAGAACGATTCACATGAAAGGTCATCAACCTGAAGCCTTAATATTTTATTTTCTCACTCCATTAGATACACTGAGCATTTCCAGCATTTCTTTGTTTTAATTTTGGATTTCCAGCAACTTCAGATTGTTGCTGCCTACTTGGGCAACTCTCCCTGGGATGGCCTGCAGCAGTGAAAGGTACAGAGTACTGAATGTCTGCGGAATTAGTTTCTTCTGTATTGAACGGGGACATTTGCAATATCGCTGCTATGGGCAACAAGTAATGATGAGCTGTAAAGTGGGAGCAGTCGAGTTCAAGTGAGAGCTACTTTGCTTATAGAGTGGTTGGATCCGGCCAGATGCAGCTTGTAATTGCTGGTACAGGTGCACAATCTTTTATCCGGAGTTCCGGAAACCGAAAAGCTCCGAAAACCGGACATTTTTTCCAGGATGTCATCTGCACACCAAAGCTCGCGTTTGGCTCCAAACTTGACCCGAAACGACCCACGGTCAACCCAGGTCTGTACTACTGTAGCGGCTGCCTCCTCCCCGGAGACCGGGGAGATACTTAAACATCTGTAAATCATTGCTTAAATGTTAGTCAGTTAGTTTGGAGGGCTTTTATGTGAAGGGGGGGGGGGTGAAGGGGGAAACTTTAATTCTTAGTCCCCTACCCGGTCGGAGAGGCGGGGAGCGGGCAATGCCTTACCGGGTCGCCGTGCAGTAAGCTCCGGAGCGCTGTGGCCGCCGACTCCCAACATCGCGGAGCTGGGGCTGAGGGTGTCCGGCCGCGGGCGGCGCCGGTTGTAGCTCCGACCCCGGCAACTCTACCCCTGGCTGCGCGGCGCTCCAAATCCAGCGCGGCCCGCGGCCCGCGCCCGCAGCCCCAGCTCCGCGATGTTGTGTGTCGGCGGCCACAGCGCTCCGGAGCTTACCGCACGGCGACCCGGTAAGGCATTGCCCGCACCCCGCCTCTCCGACCAGGTAGGGGACTAAGAATTAAAGTTTCCCCCTTCACCACCCCCCCCTCCCCCCCCCCCCCCCCCCCCCAACCACCACATAAAATCCCTCCACACTAACTGACTAACATTTAAGCAATGATTCCCCGGTCTCCGGGGAGGAGGCAGCCGCTCCAGACTTTTCAAGCCGCCCGCGCTACCTACCTAATCTACGCTAAAAATCTTCCATTCGGAAATCCAAAAAATTCCGAAATACGAGAAGTGTCTGGTCCCAAGGCTTTCGGATAAAAGGTTGTGCACCTGTATCTACATCATCACATCTTTGAAACATATTATATATGTTCTCAATAGATTGCCCCTCTGGGTGCTGCTGAGTTCAATGTAATCCACCTCAAAATACAAATGAACGTATGCTATCTTCAGAGTTGTCATACTATTTTATCTTATGGTTTCCATTCCAATTACTGAAAGATTCAAGATTCAAGAGAGTTTAGTGTCATGTGTCCCTGATAGGAGAATGAAATTATTGCTTTGCTTCAGCACAACAGAACATAGTAGGCATTGACTACAAAACAGATCAGTGTGTCCATATACCATTACATACGTATATACACACATGAATAAATAAACTGATAAAGTGCAAATCACAGAAAATGGGTTATTAATGTTCAGAGTTTGTCCGAGCTAAGTTTAATAGTGTGGCGGCTCCCAATGGTCGTGCCATCATAGTGTCGAACCCCTCGGCACAGGAGAGGTTCAGTCCGGAGGCGGCCCTTAGCCAGAGGGTTTAAAGGGTTTGGGTGCCATCTTCCTCTCGTTTGGACTTCCCTACAACCGGGAGGAACATAATAAAAGGTGCCTCTCAAAACACTGTACTTCGTGCCTCCTTTTGAGACCCACGCACTACATTGGTGACCCCCGACGCTCCATTGGCGTCATGATGGAGAGAAGAGAAAGCCCTACCTCTTCACAGGCCGGCCCAGCCCTGTCTCTGGACGCGGTCTCGGTGAAACTGCCCAACTTCTGGACCACCCGGCCGCTCATCTGGTTCCAGTAGGCGGAGGCCCAGTTCAACCTGCGGGGCATCACGGTCGATGCCACCCATTTCTATTACCTGGTGGGGGCCCTCGACCAGGACACGTAGCCTGATGGCTGTGGGGAAGTAGCTATTCCTGAACCTGGTCGTTGCAGTCTTCAGGCTCCTGTACCTTCTACCTGAAGATAGCAGGGAGATGAGTGTGTGGCCAGGATGGTGTGGGTCCTTGATGATACTGCCAGCCTTTTTGAGGCAGCGACTGCGATAGATCCCTTCGATGGAAGGGAGGTCAGAGTCGATGATGGACTGGGCAGTGTTTATTACTTTTTGTAGTCTTTTCCTCTCCAGGGCGCTCAAGTTGCCAAACCAAGCCACGATGCAACCGGTCAGCATGCTCTCTACTGTGCACTTGTAGAATTTAGAGAGAGTCCTCCTTGACAAACCTTGAAAGATGGCTGATTGATCACCCTGGCTATTGCCTTCTTTGTTCAGGCACCTGTAAAATTATTTCTCAAACATGCCCTGGAGTCTGTTGTTTTTCCATAGTCATAGAGTGGTAAGGTGTGAAAACAGGCCCTTCGGCCCAACTTGCCCACACCGGCCAAAATGTCCCAACTACACTAGTCCCACCTGCCAGCATTGGGTTCATATCCCTCCAAACCTGTCTAACTGCTTCTTAAATGTTGGGATAGACCCTGCCTCAACTACCTCCTCTGGAAGCTTGTTCCATACATCCACCACCCTTTGTGTGAAAAAGTTACCCCTCAGATTCCTATTAAATCTTTTCCCCTTCACCTTAAACCTATGTCCTCTGGTTCTCGATTCACCTACTCTGTCCTCTGGTCCTCGATTCACGTACTCCTCATATACTGTTATTGTCAACTAAGATTGAATTAAATAGTGTATATTTCTTCTTCAGTTTAAGTGCTTGGAACAACAGTGGATTATTTCTGTGTCAGATGATTGTTGTACTAAGCAATGGACCTGACCTCCAAAGACTTTATTATCAAGGAATAAAATGTTCCAGTACATAAAGTTTGTATTTTACTTTCTGGAAGTACTTAGTTACAAAAATATCTAGATAGCATATAGTCTCACCCAGTACAAATGCTGACAAATTCCAGAACCTAGAGCTGATTTTCACTTAATTAACAAAAAATAAATTCTCATGCATATATCTGCAGTTGTTCCATCTGCTAAGATAAGCTCTTGTTTCTCTGCCCTTCCATTATATTTAGATGATAAGTATGAGCCATAAATAGTGAAATCTGTGTGAGAAATATCCAGGTATTGAACTGGGCGCAACTCCTAGCACACATGATTACAGTAAAGGAAGGATATACAGCCATTAATAAAATTATCACTACTTTCAGAGAACTGAACTATGCGGTTTGTACATCGCAAGGGGCTTTGATGCAATCGTCACATATACCGGTGTCTGATCTTCTGCTAAACATAACCGCAGGCATATCACTGTCGATGGCAGTCAAGGTTATTTTAACATGTCTGTACTTGTCCCAGTTGTCACTGGGACATAAGCAACAGTCGTTAATCTCAGGCACACAGATGCATCAAGCACGCATTGCTTTTCAGATTAAACAGAGTCATTATATTCCCCGTGGAAAGTCAACAGCAGCATACCAGGACTTCGAACATTTCCCTAAGGCATAAATTCCCAAAGTGCAGTGAGTAGATGAATGAGGGTAGGATTGCAATGGAATCACATTGGCTCTGCCGAAGAGAAATGCAGGAAAAACACTTTTTTATCCCTTCCCTTCAGCTGCTGGCATTCTCAGGCTTGGGAAACCTAGCCAATGGTTGGCAATGGAAAAGACTATTGAAAAATCTAAACACTACAAATGCTGGAAATCTAGAAGTTTTTAGCACTTCCTGGTTTTATCGTAAAAGACAAGTACTATCTAAGGCATGCAGCTTCATAAATAGAAGAGTTACCACCTGAGATCAGGTCCGTTTGCCCACCCAAGCCACTTCTAGTCATATCAGAAGTAGCCGGGTTGGGGGCAAGCTAAGAATTAAAAAAAAAAATTTAAGAACCTTCCTTTTACTCTCCCCTACTATCTTTTCCAGGAGGAGCATATCCATTCCTGCAACATTCTGCAAATGGAACTAAACATTTCCCATTACCATGGAAGCCAGTTAAAGGCATGGAATTTCATATGTTCAATACTGTGTATTGTCTCCATCATTTTCTGTTTTTAGTCTTGAAGCTGTCGGTGATTACTGCTGATCCAGTCTGTTCTGCTTTCAAAAATATGAAATTTGATGAGAACTTCAATAGCCGGAAACTATCCTTGATGAAAAACGGCTGGTCAAATGTTTTATGGTCAACTTTACTGCAATTTCAAAATTGTGGATTACTATTCACCCGTGTACAGGGGTGGCACAGTGGAGCAGCTTGTTTGAATGAAATTTCGTACCATGCAGTCATGACAGAAAAAAACAACAAAACACACAATGAACACAATTTAACACAAACATCCATCACAGTGAATTTCCAAGCACCTCTTCACTGTGATGGATGGCAAAAAACATATAAGATTATTAAGGGTTTGGACACATTAGAGACAGGAAACATGTTCCCGATGTTGGGGGAGTCCAGAACCAGGGGCCACAGTTTGAGAATAAGGGGTAAGGCATTTTGAATGGAGATGAGGAAACACTTTTATACACAGAGAGTTGTTAGTCTGTGGAATTCTCTGCCTCAGAGGGCAGTGGAGGCCGGTTCCCTGGATACTTTCAAGAGAGAGCTTGATATGGCTCTTAAAGACAGCAGAGTCAGGGGATATGGGGAGAAGGCAGGAATGGGGTACTGATTGTGAATGATCAGCCATGATCACATTGAATGGCAGTGCTGGCTCGAAGGACTGAATGGCCTACTCCTGCTCCTATTGTCTGTTGTTATCAAGTTCATGCTGCTCTTGTGGTCTGCCCTGCAGATTCATCAGTTACAGTATGTCTTCAGTAAACAGCTTTGCCACCCTCAGTTTATTGAGAAATATAGAGGCATCGCAGAGATATTAGAATGCTTTACCAAAACTTCCTCACAGTGGTAGGTGATTAAGAAAGGATTTAGTTGCCATTATCAGCAAAGAAATAGATTATGATCACAGCAAGATCCTATAGAAACTTTACAAAACACTATTTAAGTGAACTGTGTTTGTGGTGGCCACTTTAGAGGAAAGGTCCGAATGAAGAATTAATAAAAAGATTTGTGAGGGTGCTGCCAGAACCCCAGGACTAGAAAGACATCTCATCAGAATAAAACTATCAAGAATGCGACCAAGATACCAACGTGAACGTGTGCCTTTCATCACACACAGACACGTCACTAATGGAAAGGATCCTGTTTTGTGCAAGGTTCAATCCTCCAAGCATTGTGCATGGCATCAGTGCCAACAAATCTACGTCCTTTTCTACTGTTAATCTTTGGAAAAAGGTAATAAAATTTAGATAAATCCCTTTGAATAGTGAGAGATTCTCTGACACTACTGTGAGCAACATGGTGCAAGCATTTCCATTAACATGACAAACAGAAGTTCATTGTCATAGGTAGACAAAAACAACGGAAATTACAGCATATAGAAATGCTGCTGGTGAATATCACCCACCGGTGGTTGGGTTAGTGAAAACTTCCGTAAGATAGATAATATTAAGTAACTCCGCACCATAAGGAGTTAATAAAAACTAAACAGAACAAACCCCAAAAAAGTTTAACAGTATTTAAATCCGTCAGGGAATCAGCACTCCCAAGAAGTTAAGTATCTTAATGTGCTCTAATTAAGTAGTTGAATATTAAGTAATTTGACTAATATATGGCACTTATTACTTAACTTTCCATTAATACTGTTTTGACGTATTAACCGACTCTGTCAGTGAATTTATGACTTATTGATTACAAATGCCGTTTCACCCACTCATTTCCTCCCTCTCTCTCTCTCTCCCTCTCTCTCTCCCTCCATCTCCCTCTCACAACCTCTCCAAAACTTTCCAAACCATTCTCTAAACTTTCCAAGACTTTCCAAAACTTACTCAACACTTCCTGTCTCACACATTCATTCTCTCTCCCCCTCTCCCTTTTCCCCATCCTTCCCTCTCTCCCTCTTCCCTTCCCTCTCTCCCAAAACTTTCCACAACTTCCTCAAACTTACTCTCACTTACATTCCCTCTCACTACCTCTCTTTCCCTCCCTCTCCTTCTCTCTCTCTCTACTTCTCTACCCCAACCCCTCCCCCTCTCTACCTCTCTCCCTCTCTCTCTGTCTCTTGATCTGTCAAGTTCTCTGTTTGACATATTAAACAACTCTGGGTCAGTACATTTATAACAACATATTCATTATAAACACAGTATAAACTCAGTATAAACACAATATAACCCTCTTGATTATCATCATGACATAAACTCAGTAACACAGTTGCTTATCCTTGACGGATCCCGCAGTATCTTTGGCAAACTTGAATGCTTTATCCTGATTGGTAAAAAAGTATTCAGTCCCTTTATAAGTAACTCGCAATTTGGCTGGATATAGTAGGCCAAATCGGAGGTTTGGTATGTCCCTCAAAATAGCTCTTGACTTGGTGAAGAGTGCTCTTTTCTTAACGACTTCGGCAGGATAGTCTCTGAAGATTCGTATGTTTTCACCTTCAAAAGTTATTTTTCTGTTGTTGGCAACTTTCTGCAGAATGTCCTCTAGAACATGGCAGTGATGTACCCTCAAAATCAACTGTCTTGGTGGAGCTGTGCTGTCTTGCCGAGCTCTGAGAGATTTTTACCATGCTTTTTGCCTTCTTTCACTCCAACAATCCTTAGGTTCCGACGTTTGGAACGCCCTTCCAAATCAAGACATTTTTCTGTCACTCTGGCAAGTAACCCGGAGATACACTCCACCTCAGCCGTCAGCCTGTGTGTTGTCTCTACATTTACAGCCGCAGTAGACTCTAATTCCCAAATGGCCTCGCTTTGTTTTTTTGAAGTAGCAAGAATAGGCTCCAACTGACGGCTGATATCCGTTTCAAGCCTGTGGATTTCCCCTTTCAAGGAGGAATTCACCTCCTCTATATGGGCATTAATCTTATCAATCTTGCCACAGATTTCTATCTTCACAGCTGAAATTTCCACCTTCACAGCCGAAAGTTGTTCACCCAGTAGTGATCGGATGTCCTCCAACCCCAGAGGTTGCCTTGCTGCTTTCTCTCAGGGGTGCTCCATGCACGAGGTCGAGGGTTCTTCGGGGCCTTCAACAACTTCTGGTTGTCGTTTCCTCCGTGGTTGTTTTGGCAAGCGTCTACCGGTCATTTAAAATACCAGAGTCGCGTTCTGCTGACGTTACTTATGCGACACTGAAGTCTGCCGGTAAGTGTTTTTAAATCTGTCCAGTTTAGTTTTTGATGTTTTTTTTGGCGTTTAGCGGTGCGGAGCTAAATGGCGCGCGTCCTAAGCCACCATAGCGCCACTGGAACTTAGTAATGAAAGTTGAAGGTGCCTGCACAAACTCCAGCCAGTTGGTCCGCGCAGGTTTTGAGAATGCGACCAGATATACCATCAGGTCCAGATGCTTTCTGAGGGTTCACCCTAATGAGGGATCTTCTGTCGGCAGCATCATTGACTTAAATTACAATTTCATTGGGATATATGGGGGACCCTGAAAGCACATCAGTGTTCGCCCTTTCAAAGCACGCATAGAACGCATTGAGCTCGTCCTGGAATGATGCCTCATTATCGCTTGAGCTGCCACTTGGTTTCACCCTGTAGGAAGTTATGACATGCAAACCTTGCCACAGTTGCCAATTATCGTCTGCCTAATTATCTAATTTAGAGCAAAAGGCCCTCTTAGACGCATTGATGGCCTAATTAAGGTCGTGCCTGGCCCTCCCGTATGAGTCTGCGTCGCCAGACTTGAATGCCTAGGAACTTGACCTTAGAAGATTGTGGACCTCCTGGTGCAACCAAGGCTTCTGGTTGGGGAACTCCAAGATGGCTTTGATGGGAACACACTCCTCCACAAATTTCCTTACGAAGACAGTAACAACAGAATAAAATCAATGAGAAGTGTGACAAAATAACCAAAGTCCAGACTGATTAATGTCATTGCACAATCACTGAATTCCAAAGTGACTTCCTGAAAACTCTGGCACTCTATCCAGTGCATATAGGCCACTGAGATTGGCAGCATATTAGTAAGGCATTCTTCTTATTGTGTCTTTACTTTAGTTGCAATAGTGGAAACCAGTCCTGCTCTCTTATCTATTAAAAAAATGATTCAATGTTTTCTTATGCAACGCAATGACCTCTGGTTTAAGTACATACAGTAGCGTGGTAAAGCACACCATGCCCCAATAACACTGTGAAATTTCTCTTCAGCTTTATTTATAGTCCCTTGGGCAATAACTTTGAGTGTTCCCCTTCCACAGTTTTCTCAAAAATGTTCCTAAGTTTAAGAATTTTTTCTTGCTCCTGTGGAATTTTCTGATATCTTAAGTCCTCCTTTTCATTATCCTATCTGGGACATATGACAATAAAACACTCTTGACTCTTGACTAATTATAATTTTTCAGGTCATAGCCCCAGCTCTAAGGCCTTACTTGCACAACATATGCATGCCTGACGCCAGACAACCTGATATTTTATTCCGAGTTCTGTCACAAGAAGAGATGGGCAGGTGGACTGAGGAAAACATTTGCTTAAAACCGCCTTGAAAACAATCTCACAGACTCTGGAATCCCCAGCTCATGATCACTTAATGTGAAGGTGCTTGAGAATCCCGCGTCCATAAAAACATAGAAACATAGAAATTAGGTGCAGGAGTAGGCCATTCGGCCCTTCGAGCCTGCACCGCCATTCAATATGATCATGGCTGATCATCCAACTCAGTATCCCGTACCTGCCTTCTCTCCATACCCTCTGATCCCCTTAGCCACAAGGGCCAGATCTAACTCCCTCTTAAATATAGCCAATGAACTGGCCTCGACTACCCTCTGTGGCAGGGAGTTCCAGAGATTCACCACTCTCTGTGTGAAAAAAGTTCTTCTCATCTCGGTTTTAAAGGATTTCCCCCTTATCCTTAAGCTGTGACCCCTTGTCCTGGACTTCCCCAACATCGGGAGCAATCTTCCTGCATCTAGCCTGTCCAACCCCTTAAGAATTTTGTAAGTTTCTATAAGATCCCCTCTCAATCTCCTAAATTCTAGAGAGTATAAACCAAGTCTATCCAGTCTTTCTTCATAAGACAGTCCTGACATCCCAGGAATCAGTCTGGTGAACCTTCTCTGCACTCCCTCTATGGCAATAATGTCCTTCCTCAGATTTGGAGACCAAAACTGTACGCATACACCGGGTACACACAGGAACCTCATGTAGGCGATGGAAGAGACGCACACACCATCTCACAAACCACTCTCCTGTCAGGGAAGCTTCATAAGTCACTTCACAACCACAAAACTGCAGTGGAAGCAAATCAGCTTCCATCCCAAGGGACTGTCTAAGACAAAGAAAAGTTTCCCATTCTTAATAATATCCTGATGAATCTATACCAGACACTATTCCTTTTATATGCTTTCTATTGTATGTTGCCCAAAAGTGCAAAATATATTGTACAGAAGCCATTGTTTCCCAGAAATATTATGTTCCATATCAGCTCAGGGTTTTGGAGCAAAAACAGGTTTTCTATACCAATGATCAATACAATTGTCAGTCTTCATCGTTTATGTCTTGGAAGTCTGATGCTTGACATGATTCTGTGTTCATATCTTTTATAGTGTTACCTATGCTTCAACTGAAAAAAAGCACAATGATGAATTTTACGGCACTCAATGAAATCAAAGACAATTACCTTTCATTAAAAGACACTGATTAAAACAGAAATGTTTGATCCAATAATTATCACACAGAGAGTTGTGAATCTGTGGAATTCTCTGTGGAGGCCGGTTCTCTGGATACTTTCAAGAGAGAGCTAGATAGGGCTCTTAAAGATAGCGGAGTCAGTGGATATGGGGAGAAGGCAGGAATGGGGTACTGATTGGAGATGATCAGCCATGATCCCATTGAATGGCGGTGCTGGCTCAAAGCGCCGAATGGCCTACTCCTGCACCTATTGTCTATTGTGTAATATCTACTTGGTTCTATTTTTGGGATCACTACCATGTATAAATAACAGTATTCAGTTTCCAGCTGAGCATTATCAGCAGACAACATAACAGATGTTTCAGAACATGTCGTTCTGCACACAAGTCTTCGAACATATTGATACTGAATTACTATACCCTGCATGTCAAGCCACAACTCAATTAGCAGAGCAAACCTAAATGCAGATAAATGACAGATATCAACATGAAGGACATATGGCCATGAAAATATTATTTGAAGAACCCTGAAGGGGGAAGAGGTTTGGGGTGAGGGTCACTGTTTACTTTTGAAAATGTTCACATCGAAGGTGTAGGTTCAAATCTGGTGAACTGGAGAGATTAAAGTTTCTTCTCTGCTGGCCTAATTTTCCAGAGATGTACAACAACAACAACAAAATTCTAGAGTGAAGAAATGTTTTCTCATTTCAGTTGAAAGTAGACAATTCATTTTCCTGAGATTCTGCCCTGCTAATTCCAGATTTTCTGTCCAGCAGAAAAGACTATATGGTATCTACTCCTTAAGTGCTTCCCAGAATATCAATGGCTTCCCCTTTCATTTTTTTTGAATTGCAACAAGCAAGCAATATTTAGCAAAAGTTAATAAGCTGTTTCACACATTGGATTATAGAATGGCTATCCTAGAAATAAGAACAGTTGTCATTTTACTAAAGATGAGAATTACAGTACTTTCAGATTAGATGGAGCATAGGTCAGAAGGACCATGACAGCCTGCCTTTGCCTAATATTATCAACATGGATCAAACAAAGAACTTATCGAAAGCAAGCAGCTGCAAATTCTCAATCAGTACTTTGAATGCAGATAGTGCAACTCCCTTCCCAACCTACTACAGAATGAAAGTAAGATGGCAAATCAACATACTTATTGTGAAGCTATCCTTTCCTCCCCTCTAGTGGAACATTATGAAATCGCATTAGCAGAGAAGACTCTTTACATCAATGACCGTTTCAAGAGTATTCAAAGAAGCAAAGCATAACCTTGGAATTGCAAGTCTTGCACTCTGCACAATTCCAGAACAATTTTTCAAGTTGTTACATTGGCTTCTACCAATGCCAATCATTCACAGATCTTCAATGTTTACCAGCATAAAGAGGAAGGAAAGAAAAAAAGAGGTAATGAGGAAGTTTACAAATGATCACATTTCAAATCATGAAATGAAGCAGTATAAAAAATGTTGTTAGCTTACTGTTCTTTTTACTAAAAAAAATGCAGACCAATGTTTTATGTTTTGAAACTCCACTGGAATTCTGTCCTCATCTGTCACATTAACGTGTTTTCTTTTATTTACACGGCTGTGGATTGCTGGCATTTTATTTTATTAAGCCAAGCGTTAACAGCAGAGCTGATTAAATGCAGTATGTGATTAAAGGAAGAGCTCAAGGTTGTGAAGATTCAGTAGTGAAATGTCATACTTTATCTTATTTCCCTATATTCCAGCATTGGGTCCAAAGAAATTGATGCCCCTTAGCCAAATAAACAACGTGAGCATTAACATTCTTTGAGTGTGGTGGACTGTTTATCAATGACCAAGAGTGCATCATGTCTAGGAGCTGTCCTACAACAGCTATTTTCATTTTCCAGCAGGAACCAGTGGATCAGAACTGAGAACATTTACTGATTTTTCTCCCTTCACCTGGTATTACCAAGGGCAACTATTATGTCGTAATTGGCAATCATTGATGATTGAGGTTGTTAAGGACTGATTCTGAAATTCTGCTGGTCTCACTGCCTCATTAGGACTCACTGGGAGAACAATACTGGGCATGATTGTGGTCGATTGATCTGCTGCCCATCCTCACCCACTCTGACTTTTTTATACCCACTTTTTAATGTGGGGCCAACTGGATTAAAGGCCTGGCAGTCTTAACAACCAATTAGAGACATTTGAAACAATTCAAGTAGATTTAGTTCACTTTTTTAAATTAAAAAAATTGAAAGACAAGTAAATAATAAATTTAGCTAAAAAAAATAAACAAACTATTTACCTGCACTTATCTTGAGCAGCTACCCCATTCCAAGGTTGTGTTGTGTACAGCAGCCTTCTTTGGCATTAAGCTGAGTGGCTGGTTGTGAAAGACATCCAGACTCACAACGTAAGGGCCTGTCCCACGAACATGCGACTATATGCTGCAAGCGCGGCCAAACTGGAAATGGGGGCCGCGCGGAGGTCGAGTGATCCCCATACAGGGCCGGTCCCACCAGCATGTGACTGCATGCGGCGAGCGCGACCAAACCGGAAGCGGGGGCCGCGCGGAGGTTGAGTGAGTGACGGAGTGACGTGAAGTTCGAGCGAAGTCTGTGGGAAGTTTGCGAGTGACGTACGGCGTCAAGAGGGTGCGTACCCGTCGAGGCTGTGCGTACGGCGTTGAGACGGTGCGTACAGCCTTAATGCGGCTGCGGGCCGGCAGACCGTTGCCGCGTGAAATTTTTGAACACTGTCAGTTTTCCGGAGCCCCGCGTGATGTCGGGACCAGCTCCGCACAACTCCATACGGCTCCGGCGATCGAAGTGGGACCGGCCCCGCGAGGCTGTACGGCTCAAGCGACCACGTTAGGTCGCACTTGCCGCATGGAGTCGCATGCTCGTGGGACAGGCCCTTTAGTATATCAGTGTCCATCCCTAGATCCAGTGATGAATCCAGCTTGGTTAAGATCGCTACTGAACCACCAACTAAAGGTAAATAAATTCATACCTAACATTTCTTGAAGATAATTAAACTTCTTGCATCTTATTAGGCACCAGTTAAACCCCTCATCCAGATTATTCAAGAAAGCAGGACAATATATTATTTTACTGTGAGTTGCTGAATTAAATATGACATGATGCTCTGGTTCAAATGGGATCAAGAATGGGCCATAATGACCATGAGCCTGCTCTGCTTTCCAGCAGTATCATGGTTAATTTTCTACGTTAGCTCTGACTTCCCACCTTTAGCCAATTTTCTGTGATGCTTCCTGATTCGTACATCATCCATCATCAGCGCTCCCCACCCCTGCTGTTCCTATTTATGGAGATTTCTTCTCATTTTCAGTTCTGTACCTGCATGGGGTTAGCTGTGGCCATTTGATGGCAAGTTAACACATTTAGGATACACTTCTTTTCTGACTAGGCATTGTTTTAAGAACACAAAGTCCTGTACTCTAAACAGTGGCACAGCTGGTAGAGCAAGAGAGGTCATTCTTGACCTCAGGCACTCTCTGTGTAACACTTGCACATTATCCCTGTGACCATGTGCATTCCCTCTGGTTTCCCCCCACATTCTAAAGACTAGTGATTTTGGAGGTTAATTGGCTTCTGTAAATTGCCTCTAATGTGTAGATGAGAAAGTAGGGTATGTAAGTCAGCTCTACCAAATACTAACACACACATATGTTATACACCACTCGGATCTATAAATCCAGTCCAGGTCTTACCTTACACTCACCATATATTACTAACATTTTCAGCCACTAGTCCGTTAGTCGGGATGTAGTCACAGTGGTGACTACTTGCAGTGTAACTTTACTATATGCTAATAAACTTGTTGGACCATTACTTGGAGTGTTCTTTATGATCTCTACATGGTGTCAGAGTTTCCAGACCGTTTTCGCTTCTAGTTTATCGGATTTATTTTCTTTATTTCCCAGTATTTATTTTTTTTCCCTTTCCCACTTTATTATGGTTCAATCGTTTAAGAAGCCTGACCCCCTAGTTTTCGATGCTGACCTCAGCGAGCATTGGCTGATTTTTGAGAGGGATTTCAACGTCTACATTCGAGCTGCCCATTGCGGAGCGTCTCCAGACCAGATAGCTGCTGTACTCCTCAACGTTGTGGGATCTGAAGCTATCCAATGAGCCAAGCGGTTCCACTGTGCTCCGGCTGATGGGTGACGACAATGTGGTGACTATAGACGACCCAGTCTGTTTAATGAACAAGTTCAGACACCTGTGTGAACTTCGGACCAACATGGTTATGGAACGCAACAAATTCTATCAAAGAAACCAGCTCCCTGGTGAGCCTGTCGAGGCATACATAAGTAGCATAAAACACATTTCAAGCCGATTTGGAGATCTGTGCGACGAGCTTGTCCGCGACAGACTGGTGACTGGCATCCTAAATGAAAAAGTGAAAAGTGAACTACTACGGGTGCTGGCTTAACTCTCATCGGGGCAGAGACTGTCTGCCGCATTGCCAAAGTCACCAACCCTCATACCCGCCTCGCAGGGCAGGGTCCACACTCATCGTACCAAGTGCGTGTTGCCAACCTGTTCTACCATGCTCAACGCCCATCACCTAAAGAGAGGCAAACTGGCAGAGCTCCTGTTCAATGTAATAATTGTGGTGGGTCACACTCTGCTATCCATGAGCAATGCCCAGCCTTTGGGAAAGTTTGCTACTACTGTAAAATAAGAAACCACTTTATATAGTGTTGTCGTGCCCACAGAAATTGTACAGAGCCCAGGCAGCAGGTAAATCTGCTCCAGCAAGATGGTTCCCAAGGCCTGTCCGATGCAGCTCAAGTTGTGCCATCTCCTTGTGAGAATTTGTCGGAACCTGACATTTCCAGCCTAAACATACATTCTCTATTTACATGTAAACGCGTAGTTTACATGTAGATTACATGTAAACTACACGATCCCGAAGTTAAATTCCAAATCAACAACTCCACTGCTGTGGCAAAGATTGACACTGGGGCTCATTGTAATGTTATGTCTCTGGCTGAGTTTTCCAGGGTCAAGAATACTGAAACTGTGGTAAACACGAATGCTTCGTTAATTCCCTTTGGAGAAGGAGAGGTTCACCCAGTTGGCAGGGTTGACCTGTAGTGCCACCTAGCAACACATGTGCACGAGCTGAACTTTTTTTATTGTCCCAGACAAAGTAACAACCCTACTCGGTATTGATGCCTGCCAGGATCTGGGACTGATAAGCTTTGCAGAAGAGGTGCACCAACTTTCCCCTGCCCAAAATAACACCGAACAGATTCTCGTTCAGTATAAGGTACTCTTTGACAACAAGCTTGGCAAACTACCACTCAAGTATTCAAGGACCCTGACATAATGCCAGTTGCTTGAGCCCTTCATAGAATTCTGCATGATGCGGGACAGCGTACAAAACAAACTTCAAAGAATGGAATCCTTAGGCGTCATCACCACAATCAACGACCCATCAGACTGGGTTTCAACCATGGTAGTGGCCACCAAGAAAAACAAAGATGAAATATGAATCTGCATCAACCCCAGAGATCTGAGTACTGCGATCAAGTGCCCGCACTATCAAATGCGCACAGTAGAAGAGGTAGCAGCATACCTGGGCAAAGCGACTGTGTTCTCTGTTCTAGATGCCAAAAGCTCATTCTGGCAAATCCCATTAGACCACAAATCGTCTGAACTAACCACTTTAGGCACACCCTTTGGCCGCTACAAATTTCTGCGAATGCCCTTCGGCATCAACTCCACCAGTGAAGTCTTCCAGTGCACGATGGAACAGCTGTTCACAGGACACCCTTGCGCCATTGTTGTCAATTATATCCTCATTGCTGGCCGCGATATGTCAGAACACTGCCAATTTAAAGAAATTGGATCGTGCCAATGACATCAACCTCAAGCTTGTCAGTGGTTGACACAAGGCGGCCATTCCAACTGCTCTACGAGACAAGTATTTTGACTTGGTCCATGGGGGACATCCCGGCACCGAGGCAACCATTCTTCGAGCCAAGAGCATGTTTTTCTGGCCTGGAATGACCGAGCTTACACGGGGAAGCCTGCGTGATCTGCAACAGCCTGGCGCCCCATCAACCCAAGCAGCCGCTTCTCACTCACCCAGTCCCTGCCTTACCTTGGTCGACACTGGCAACAGACATTTTCAAATGGTGTGGTAAACAATACCTGGTTCTGGTCGACTCGTACTCGGGCTGGTTTGAGATCAACTTGCTTCCCAGCCCCACTGCAGCAGTGGTGGTTCAAAAACTAGCGCAATACTTTTCAAGTCACGGGGCACCCACGAAACTCCTGTCTGACAACGGAAGCCAGTTCACCAGACAGTGCTTCAAGAATTTTGCCCATGATGGGACTTTTGTCACATTACCAGCAGTCCCGAATTCCCTCAATCGAACGGGCTGGCAGAGCGGGCAGTCTGGAGTGCCAAACAGGTAATGGAAAGATCACACTTGGCAAATTCTGATGTTTTCCTGGACTTGCTTAACTTGAGAAACATTGCCCATGACCCAGTGATAGGGTCTCCTGCCCAACGCCTCATGTTAAGGCAGACTCGTACCACGCTGCCCGTACCCAAGGAACTACTACAGTCACAGGTTCTCAAGCCATCAGTAATTCAAGCACAACTTCAGCATAAGCGCGAGATACAAAAACAGTCGTACAACAGAACAAGCAGGCCACTCGAGCCGCTGGCAAGCGGTCAAGTTGTAAGACTTCAAACTGACAAGGGTCACGGACGCCTTGGTACAATCCACAGCCCAGCACCAGAACCACGCTCTTACATGGTCGATTCTAATGGAGGGACTTACCGGCGAAACCGTCAACACCTTCTACCGGGGACGGAACAGCAAACTATGATCCCGTATCCAGATGTTCCTGGACTGTGTCACCGTATGACCGATACGCTCTCTCTCCTGACTCCGGTTGCGGTGTCTGCACCCAGCATGTATCCTGCCTTCTCGCCAGCATCGTCGGTGTCCCACCCTCCGGTCTCCCCTCACCCGTCTCACGGGTCTCCGGTGCTCCACCAACCCCCGGTCTCACAATTCTCGCCGGTGAAGGATGGAGATGCGAGCCTGTACCGTACGCACGCCGGTTGCATTTGCAAACCACCCCTTAGATCCGGAGACTATGCTTAACCTGCTCCAATGCTGATTCTATTAGACGCCAGATAAACTTGATTAATTATACTCACATATATGTATTCGTAGTCACGTTATTTTCTTAAGAGGAAAGATGTAGATCTGCTCTACCAAATACTAACACACATATGTTATACACCACTTGGATCTATAATCCAGTCCGGGTCTTACCTTACACTCACCATATATTACTAAAGTTTTTAGTCACGAGTCCGTTAGTCGGGATGTAATCACAGTGGTGACTACTTGCAGTGTAACTTTACTATATGCTAATAAACTTGTTGGACCGTTACTTGGAATGTTGTTTATTAGCTCTACAGGATTAGATTAGATTAGATTAGATTCAACTTTATTGTCATTGCACATAGTACAAGTACAGGTACAACGAAATGCAGTTTTGCATCTAACCAGAGTGCAAAGTAGTAAAGGGCTGATTAAGACAATATATACAAATGAGGATATATTGGCATATGTACATAGGCATATACATATATACAAATAGTTGTTAAGGTGCAAAAGATTGACATGTGCTATATTCTGGTGAATAAGAGCTAACTATAAATTATTTAAACTATAAATAATACTGATGAGAAGGGGGGGTGGGGGCTAGCACCGGGCCTGTGAGTTCAGCAGGGTAATGGTGTTGGGGAAGAAGCTGTTCCTTAGCCTGCTGGTGCGAGACATGAAGCTCCTGTACCGCCTCCCTGATGGGAGGAGGGCAAACAGTCCATGGTTGGGGTGTGAGGGGTGTACTGGTAGTCCACAATGATTTCCTTCATCTTCTGTGAGTTGAGGACAAGGTTGTTGTTGGTACACCAAGCTGCCAGGTGCTGGACCTCCTCCCTGTCGGCTGATTCGTTGTTGTCACTGATCAGTCCTACCACCGTGGTGTTGTCGGCAAATTTTATGATGGCGTTGGAGCCATGCCTAGGGACGCAGTCGTGGGTGAAGAGGGAGTAGAGGAGAGGGCTGAGCACACAGCCTTGTGGCACGGGATCCTAGTTCAGTGTCAGAGTGGAGGAGGTGAGGTTGTTAATCCTAACAGACTAGGGTCTGTTAGTGAGGAAATCCAGTGTCCAGTTGCAGAGGGAGGTGTTGATGCCAAGACCGCTGAGTTTGGTGATCAGACTGGCGGGGATGACAGTATTAAATGCAGAGCTGAAGTCAATGAATAACAACCTGATGTAGGAGTTGTTATTGTCCAGGTGGGTCAGGGCAGAGTGAAGAGCCGCTGATATGGCATCCTCTGTTGACCTGTTGGGCCAATAGTCAAACTGATGGGGGTCGAGTGTGGGAGAGAGGCTGGATTTGAGGTGAGCCAGGATCAGTCTCTCAAAGCACTTCGCGATGATGGAGGTCGAGTGTCACTGGGTGGAAGTCGTTGAGACTCCCTGAAGCTGACTGTTTGGTCACTGGCACGATGGTTGAGGTCTAGAGGCATGTAGGAACGACACCCTGGGCCAGTGACAGATTGAAGATGTCAGTGAAGACCAGGGATAGTTGTCCAGAACATGCCCTGAGCACACGCCCGGGGATGCCGTCGGGGCCGGCAGCTTTGTGCTCATTCACTTTGCTCAGTGCGTCTTGTACAGCAGAGGTGGAGAGACTGAGGGTCTGTTCATTCGGGGGTGGTGCAGCTTTGATGGCTGGTGTTTTATTGTCCCGGTCAAAACGAGCATAGAAATAGTTTTGCTCGTCAGGAAGGGAGGCGTCGTTGGCTGGGGGGGGGGGGGGGGGGGGGGGTTAACTTTGTTGTAGTCCGTGATGGACTTGATGCCTTGCCACATGCGTCTGGGGTCGGAGTTATTTTGAAAATGCTACTCGATCTGCAGCTTGTGTTTGTGTTTTGCGCTCCTGATTCCCTTTTTCAGGTTGGCCCTGGATGAGCTGTATCCCTCAGCATCACCAGATCTGAAAGCGGCATCGCGAGCCTTCAGCAAGAGTCTGACCTCTCTGCTCATCCACGGCTTCTGATTAGGGAAGGTCTTTATTTGTTTGTGGGTTGTGACGTTGTCGGTGCAGGATTTTATGTAGTCCAAAACAGATGAGGTGTATGTTTCAATGTCCACTTGAGAGTCAAAGGTGGCCTGAGTGGCAAACAAACTCCAGTCTGTTTGCTGAAACTGCTCCTGTAGTACAAAGACAGCCCCTTCAGGCCAAATCTTCACTGTCCTCACAGTTTGTTTTACACGTCTGATGAGAGGTGTGTATTTGGGGAGCAGGAACAGAGAGAGGTGGTCAGTCTGTCCCAGGTGGGGGGGGCTTGATAGGCTTCAGCAATGTTTGTGTACACTAAATCCAGAATATTGTCTCCTCTGGTTGGACAGGAGACATGTTGATGGAACTAAGGGAGTACAGTTTTAAGGTTGGAGTGATTGAAATCACCCGCAACAATAAAGGCCCCATCTGGATGTGCAGTTTGTTATTTACTAGGATAGAACTAGTGTGAATTGTTGATCAATAGTTGGTGTTGAATCCGTGGGCTGAATGACTTGTTTCCACGCTGCATCTCTAAGCAACACATTTTGCTTATTAGAGTCAAAGAGTGGTACAGTGTAGAAACAGGCCCTTTGCCCAATTTGCCCACACCGGCCAACATGTCCCAGCTCCACTAGTCCCACCTGCCTGCATTTGTCCATATCCCTCCAAACCTGTCCTCTTCATGTACCTGTCTAACTGTTTCTTAAATGTTGGGATAGTCCCTTCCTCAGCTACCTCCTCTGGCTCTTGATATTATGCAGGTAATGAACTGTTAAAGAGCATCTGTATCAAGTATGTGTGCAAGGTGTGTCGTCACCTATCATTTGTTGGTGGCAAATATTCCTAATATTTTAGGTTTCTCTGCATGTCTCCTTGACACTAATGTGACTAACTAACTTGCTCACAGGTTTCTGCCAATGCTGCTGCCAACATCAAACTTTGAACAATGGCAGAGAAACTCATTCACTGTTTTCGCCTACTTTATTCTCAGGAAAGGGTCTTCTCCACAGTACCTCTGGGCATGCAATTAATTAATGCTGGATATTAATTTAATAAACATATATTACTCTATGTATATTTATTATCCCTTTGCATATCCTTAGAACACCCGTACAGGCAGGAGAGAAGGAATGGGTGACGTTTTGGGCCGAGATCCCTCTTCAGACCTTACTTTGCCTTATCATGTATCTGTAGATTGTGAATGGCTTGATTGTAATCATGTATTGCCTTTCCACTGGCTGGTTAGCATGCAACAAAAGCTTTATACGTGACAAACTAAACTGAAACTGAATACTCTTCAGGCTATAATATGAAGAAATATTGACGTGAAATAACTGTTGTAAAGAAATTGTAGAGGGAATTTATAGCAACCCAAAGGACAAAGGACAAAGGGCATTTATTTGTCACGTACACCAATTGGTGTAGTGAAATTCCCATATCCAGAGAATGGCAATTACATATCTTCCTTGTTCATAGGCTTTGGTGTTGACTGGTTAAATGCTAGCAGCATTGGCAGAAACCTGTGAGCAAGTTAGTTAGTCACATTAGTGTCAAGGAGACATGCAGAGAAACCTAAAATAATAGGAATATTTTGACCAACAAATGATAGGTGACTACATACCTTGCACACATACTTGATACATATGCTCTTTAACAGTTCATTACCTGCATAATATCAAGAGCCAGAGGAGGTAGTTGAGGAAGGGACTGTCCCAACATTTAAGAATGACACCAACAAAATTCCACTTGTTTCATGATCGCTTGTCACTTTAAACACTATTTCCTCCTCTTTTCATTTTTACTAGATTCATGCACACTGTAGTAACCTGAATCTATAGAAGATAGCTTCAAGATGAAATCTATAGAAGATAGCTTCAAGGTGAAATCTTGCGTCCCTGGAAACCATGGATAGACGACGTTTCGGGTCAGAACCCCCCTTCAGACAGACTTTTCTGCTTCTTGTAAATGGACACAATGACTTCACAGCTGAGGCTTGCTTGGATAGTCTACCTTTTAGGCCGGGGGACGAGGTGCTTTTTCGTTAAGTTTGTGACCCAAATCACGTACCTGAATTTAACTACCAAATTAACTACCAAATAACTACCTACATTTAAAAAAAAATTTTTTTTTTTAATTAATAGTTTTTTATTGCAGGGAAAAAAATAAAATAATTCACAGTACATCTGATGTATGGCATTACATTTTCCTCCATTTTGTTTTTCATAAATAATAATAATAATAATATAAACAAAATAACCCTAACCCACCCTCCCTAAACACCCCTTGGCAGCTTATTTTTTCACAATCCAAATATATCACAAAATCAAATGCACTTTTTAACAATAATAAAGTAACAAAACAGAATAAAGGCGGATCCCCACTTACTGTCAAGTGCCCTCAGTCAATAGGTAGTTCCTTTAGACCCTCAAAGTATGATAAAAATGGTTGTCATTTCAAATAAAACTTTTTCACAGACCCCCTCAATGTGAATTTAATCTTTTCTAACCTTAAAAAAAACATGACGTCTTCCAGCCAAGCAGCGGCAGATGGAGGAGTGGTAGATTTCCAGACCAGCAAGATTCTCCTACGGGCCAAAAGTGATGTAAATGTAATGATATCAGACTGGGTTGTATTTAAACCCAAGGTTTTATCTGTTACACCAAATACAGCTACAAGCGGGCAAGGTCACACTGTCATCCCAAGGACTTCACTGATGGTTTTAAAAACCACTGCCCAGTAGTTAACAAGTTTGGGGCAAGACCAGAATGCATGAGCTAGATTGGCTGGAGAGAACGAGCACCTGTCACAGCCAGTGTCTGTCCCTGGATATATGTTAGCAAGCCTGGCTTTGCTTAAATGAACCCTGTGTAAAACTTTAAATTGTATGAGCCCCAATCTAGCACATGATGACGAGGAGTGGACTTTTTTCAGCGCTTCTGTCCAGCATTCCTCAGACAGATCCATACCAAGGTCATCCTCCCACCTAGCTTTAACTTTGTTCAGGGTTTGATCTCCTAAATACGTCAATTGAGAATTTACTGCAGAGATCAGTCCTTTATTTGCAAAGGTAAGAGTGAGTTTATCCAACACTGTGACAGGAGGGAAATCAGGAAAAGAAGGACATTTTTTCATGACAAAGTGGCGAACCTGAAGATATTTAAAGAAATGATTATGTGGGAGGCCATGTTTTTTGTGTAGGTAGTCGAAACTATCAAATATGTTGTTAGTGTATAAATCCTTAATGCACATAAGACCATTCAAACCCCACTGTCGAAAGGTTGAGTCAAGTGTGGAGGGGGGGGGGAATAAATGGTTACTATGAATGGGACCCAGAACTGAAGCTGATGTAAGCTTATAATGGCAACGAAATTGGTTAAACATTTTGATGGTGGATAGTACGACAGGGTTGGATGTAAATCTAGAGGGTTTCAATGGCAGGGAGGAATATACTAAAGCTGGGAGAGACGAGGAGTAACAGGATTGTGATTCAAGCAGACACCAGTCTGTATCTGGTCGGTGGAGCCAGAATAATATCTTTTGGATATTGGATGCCCAGTAATAATTAATAAAGCTAGGAAGGCCCAGTCCACCTCCTTCACGACCTCTTTGGAGAGTGCACTTATTGACCCTTGGAACCTTGTTACCCCATATAAAGGAGGTTATAGATTGGTTAACTGAGTTAAAAAATGACTTGGGTAGGAAAACCGGCAAACATTGGAACAAGTAAAGAAATCTGGGAAGTAGTCATCTTCACTGACTGCACTCTCCCAGCCATAGTGAGTGGCAGACTACGCCATCTCTCAAAGTCAGCCTTCATTTGGCTAACTTGAGGCATGTAGTTAGCTGCAAACAGGGATGTGAAAAAGCGGGTGATGTGTATTCCTAAATATACAAAACCTTCTTGAGATATGGGAAAGGGCAGGGTTTCCTGTTGGATCTGCAGGGCTAGGTTGATGGGAATGCATTTGCTTTTTTGGAGGTTTAGTTTATAGCCGGAAAAAGTCCCAAACTGATCCAACAAGGACACAATTGCAGGGCCACTGGCTGTAGGGTCACTCACATAAAGAAGAAGGTCGTCGGCATATAGAGACACACGATGCTCCCTGTTTCCTCTCCTAATGCCCTGGAATAATATAATTGACCTAAGTGTAATAGAGAGGGGCTCAATTGCAATCGCAAAAAGAAGCGGAGACAATGGGCAGCCTTGACGAGTGCCACGTGTTAATTGAAAATAATCAGATCGCAAATAATTTGTCTGTACACATGCTAAGGGTGAATGATATAATAGCTTAACCCAGGCTACAAATATTTTGCCAAATCCAAATCTCTCCAAGACTCTGAACAAATATGGCCACTCCACTCGATCGAATGCCTTCTCCGCGTCCAAAGAGATAACAGCCTCTGGGCGCGGAGAAGCACTGGGCGAATAGACCACACTGGCCAATCGGCGGATATTAGAAAAGGAATGACGATTTTTAATGAAACCTGTTTGATCTTCTGAGATTATTTTGTGAAGTTGGCATTCTAAACGGCAAGCCAGCGCCTTCGCCAAAATTTTTACATCTACATTCAAAAGTGAGATGGGGCGGTATGATCCACATTGAGTCGGATCCTTGTCTTTTTAAAGAAGAAGTGAAATAGAAGCCTGTGAAAGAGTGGGTGGTAATGAACCTTTTTCCAAAGATTCTTGAAACATTTCTAAAAGAACAGGTGTGAGCTTATCCTTAAATTTCTTATAACATTCTAATGGGTAGCCGTCAGGGCCCGGGGTTTTACCACTCTGCATCGCCATAATGGCATTATTAATCTCTTCCTGCCCAAGGGGTTGGTCTAGATTTTCTGCGTCTTCTAATTCCAGAGTGGGTATTTCCAAATCGTCTAAGAAAGTTTCCATATTCATAGTATCCAAGGGGAATTCTGAGGTGTAAAGAGAAGAATAAAAGGCTGTGAAAGTATTGTTTATTTCTTTTGGATTGCTTGTTATGTCTTGGTGTATGTCTCTTATCTGAGGAATAAGCCGTGACGATGATTGACGCTTCAGTTGGTGAGCCATAAGCCGGCTCGCCTTATCACCATACTCATAATAAAGACCACGAGTCCGGAGAATTAGTTGTTCTGTTTGATTAATAGATAAAAGATTGAATTTTGTTTGTAAATCAGCACGGCTTTTGTATAATTGGGTGGTGGGTGCTTCAGAATATTGCCTATCCAGGGTCAAGATGGATTTTAACAGGGTTTCCATTTCCTTCTTGCGTTCTTTATTGGCGTATGAAGTATAAGATATGATTTGACCTCTTAAGTAGGCTTTTAAAGTTTCCCAAATTAAAGAGCAGGATACGGACTCAGTTTTATTAATTTCGAGGAATGTGTCTATGTTAGCTGATACAAAACTGCAAAATTTTTCATTGGAAAGCAAAAGGGGGTTGAGTTTCCAAAGAGGTCGTTCTTTAATATTTAAAGGAAAGCCTAGGTCCAGTATCACAGGTGAGTGATCTGATATTACTATATTCAATTTTCTTAACCCTAGGAATGAAGGGGCTGTCTATAAAAAAATAGTCTATTCTGGAAAAAGAATGGTGAACATGAGAAAAAAAAAGAGAATTGTCTAGCAGTTGGGTTCAGAAATCTCCAGGGGTCCACATAACCATTTTGTTGCATAAACAGTGAGAAGGTCTTTGCCATACCAGAAGGTGTCCCCTTAGAACTAGACCTATCAAGCAGTGGATTAATAGCACAGTGGAGTAGAAGGGTCTGAAGAAGGGTTTCGGCCCGAAACGTCGCCTATTTCCTTCGCTCCATAGATGCTGCTGCACCCGCTGAGTTTCCCTAGCAATTTTGTGTACCTTCGATTAATAGCACAGTTCAGGTCTCCCGAAAAAATTAGCTGGTGCGTGTTCAGATCGGGTATTAATGACAGAACCTTATTTGCAAAGTGAACATCATCCCAATTAGGGGCATAAACATTCACTAAAACGACAGGTTTTTGAAAAAGACACCCGGAAACTATAATAAACCGGCCATTAGGGTCACTGACTACGTCAGACAGTGTAAACTGTATTCTTTTGGTTGATTAATATTGCCACACCCCTGGACCTACTATTAAATCTGGAGTGAAAAATCTGACTAACCCACATTTTACGCAGTCTATTATGATCTTGCAGTCTTAAGTGAGTCTCTTGTAAAAGTAGTACAGGTATATCTGTTTTTAGTTGTTTTAGGTGAGAAAAAACTTTAGCTCTTTTAACCGGACCATTAAGCCCCTTTATAGCAATGTTACAAAATTTTGAGATTTTAAAAATCAAGTCTGCAATTTATCCCATCAGATAAAGCATAAAAATAAGTTTAATTTGACACCTAATTCACTTTCATATCTCAAGTATTTAGAAAGTTATGGCCATTTTCATACTCGGAAATTAGCAACTTGTTCCCTATTGATTTTCTATGGACAAAAAAGCTGTGATCGTGGACAGTCAAAAGCCCATAACTTTCTTAAAAATTAAGAGAACTGAATGACATTTTCAGTTATCATAGATTGAAGCATTCTGAAACAAATATAAAATAATCTTACTTGGATGTCCTGAAATTAAAGCATATAATTAGTTAGTTACCTAATTGTAGCTAATTTCAAACTTCAATTACTAGATCTAAACATCTATCCATTTCTTAATAAATGATTAACATTTTTAAATAGCCTAAGTGTCCAAATAATATTCACAAATAATTCACAATAAAACATGATTTTTAAATCTCATTTACATTAATTTATAGGCCAAATGGAAGGAATTTAGTGTTTAATTGCTGCAAATTAAAGTCCATTTAAATCAGCTTTCTAGCGGGATCCTGTGAACGCGCTGGTTTAGAACGTTCACATTGCGGTAGATTTGTACCCTCAAATGCCCAGAAAAATACTGCGGGATATAATGGGCCCAAAATTAGCTACTCGCAAACTTAAACTTTGTATAAAGGGATCTTAAGAAGCCTTTTTTAACGTAAAAATAAACAGCCTACCTTCCGTTTTCCCCTGTATGAGATCTGGCCCGTTGTCGGCGGTCGGGGGTTTAGAGGTTAATTTTTAAACTACTATAACAATTAGATAAAGCCCTTAAAACTAATAATAGCTCAAGCGAGGGAATCTTCCAGCGATTTTTCGTTAATAATTAACTAGGCTGAACAAGCTCGATTTGAACAGCCTAGGGAAAATCGCGTTTTAAACCCGCCCCCCTCTAAACGGCGCCAAAATCGCGCACACGGGCTGGGACAGATTTTCAGCGACGCTTCAGGTACGTTTTGCAACATACCTACCCTTTACATTCCAAGATATAAACCTCACAGGATTGCCTCCATCAATATCACCATTAGCCATATTTCAAAATATGATAAAAAAAATACATACAGTGTCTGCCATCCAGAACTACGCGAAGGCTGCATGTGAGAGCCCACAATGGGGGGGGGGAGAAAGAAAAAAAAGAGACGAGAAAAAAAGCAAAAAAAAAGAAAATCGAGTGCATTTGTAACAATCAAAGAATGAGCTGCCATTACCCCAAAACCTTTCCCTCATCCCCTTATAATAACAAAAAAAAAAAATTTTACCCCCAAAAACCTAGATCTTCTTCCCCGACTGAGGATGATCGCAGGCATTACAAAACAAAAAACTTCCGAAGTGTTCCCTAACTAAAATTTTTGATCCAATTGAGGGTGGCTCCCTTCTTTGAAAGTTGCACAGTCATGTATTCTACTTTTACGATATATAGGCTAAAGATAACCCCGGACAAGCAAAGCATTACGAGAAAGAAGGAAGTGAAAATTGTATCCCAAAGAGTAATCATAGATATTTACATTTTGCTGGCTAAAAGTCCTCGACTCACTACCCAAAATATGTAGCATTGCAGTTCAGCTCAGTCAAATTCCACAAATTAAACTGAAGAATAAACAAATCTTCCAAAGATCACCACCGCCCGAGGCCGTGCCAATACCGCATGGATATCCTAAAAGGTCATTGTTCTTCACGGCTGTCACCTCCACAGCGCGAGTAGTAAACCTTTTTGGCAGTCTCTGGTGTATTGAAATAGTGCTTTTTACCTTCATGAGTGACCTGGAGCCGGGCAGGATACTGGAGGCCAAACCGAACCCCTTTATTGTAAAGCAGGGATTTTATTTACCTAAAAGTTGCACGTTTTCTCCCCAGCTCCACGTTGAAGTCCTCATAAAAAAAACACCCGGTGCCCTCGGAAGAACAGCTCCTGCCTCCGTTTGGTGATGATACGATGTTTATCCTGGAAGTAATGAAAGAGAACCAGGAACACTCTTGGCTTAGATGGCTTGATATTCGGGACGTCTGTTGGTGTAGGTCCAATTCGGTGGGCACGCGAAAGCATAAGAGGTCTTGGGAAGAAATCCGCCCCCAGCACTTCTTCAAAAAACTCAGTTATAAATTTAACAGGGTCCGAGCCTTCCATCTTTTCAGGAATCCCGACCACCCTTAGGTTGGATCTCCGCGACCGGTTCTCGAGGTCATCTAACTTCATTTTCAGGAGTGTGTTTTCACTCTGTAATGCAGCTATAGCAGTTTCGGCGCTCGCCAGTCTGTCACTGTGGTCATTCAGGCCATCTTCAACCTCGCGAATGCGTTCATCATGCAATTCGTGATAAGATTTAACTTGCTCCAGACTGGTGTACACCGGCGACAAAGCCACTTCAAGTTCTCTTTTTAGGACAGAGTCATTGCTTGTGTCATATCAGCAAGGAGTGCTGAACGAAGCCTCTCCAAATCCTCTGGTAGTTCAAGGCCAGCTTCCGGGAGCGGTGCCAAAGCTGCAGCACTCTTGCTTGAGATTTCACTGTCTTTTCCCCCGGTTTTAGTTCGACGGCTCATTTTACTTACTGTTTCAGATGCTTAATACTGCCTTGAGTCCTTCATAGTGTTTAATAGTGGGTTATCTCAAAAATATAGCAAAGATAAACGAGTAGACTTGAGCAGTAATCGGGAGCCACGCTCACACACAGCTGTTCAACCCATGTTCAACCTGGAAGTCACTACCTACATTTTTAACATGTTGTGTAAAAATATTATAAAAATCATACCTGAAACTCGTCAAGAACAAAACCTGCACATATTTTTATAATATGAGAAAAACCTCCAATTTTCTGAGTAGTAATTGTCCAATCAAAGCACGTTTGGCATTGAGTCAGACATCAATTGACCAATCACACCCTTTGTTTCAGGCTAGCTAGGCAGGGAGCACACATCATGGCTGAGAGTACTTCTACTGATGCCTGTTTTACTGGAGATTCCGATGAAGGTTCTTTGTAGTTCTGTGGAATACATGTTGTGGAAACTCACAGCAAGGTAATTGAATTTAGTGAGACAAGCATTAAGAAGTCTAAAGAATGTACAGCTAGGTGGATAGAAATGGAAGAAAGTGGCTGCTAAGGTGCTGCAACACAAAGAGGACAGCCAAGTCTTGAAACCAGTGAAACATTGTGAATCAACTGGAACTGAAAGGTAAGATCTAAAGTCTGAATTTATGAAAATGAATCTGTATGGACTTTAATTAATTTAATTTCAACCTCTTATAATGTGAAAAAATAGATCTGGAGGCTGAAGTTGGGGGCCTAAACTTTGTCTATCCATAACAGATTAAATTAAAAGTTGTCACTAATGCCAACTTGTTGAAGTCAAAGAAGTCTTCTTTAACATCAAATCTCGGAGCTGCCTGCAATCATTTAACGAGAAAAAATGCTCTGACCGCGGGGCCTATGTACTTAACATATTGAAGCCGCGGTCTCCGGTAAGAAGCGGTCGATTCGGGAACTCGGAGCCGCGGAGTTTGTTTGGATCATCTCCGCGGGGGGGGGCCTGTATATAGTGCTGTCCGTAGCGGCGACTGCGGAGGTTTCAAGGCCCCGACCACGGGAGAACAAGGAGGAAGATTGACTGCACTTTATTGCCTTCCATCACAGTGAGGAATGCCCCAAAATGGTGGATGTTTATTTTGAAATCAATTGGTGCATGTGAACTTGAACTAACTAATCTACAGTAGTAACTTACAATGTGAGTCTCAATAATATTAAGAAGAGGTTGACGTTTTATGAATTGAAGTCCGTGCAGACTTAAGTACTGTGAGATGTATTTTTTCGGTAGCTATTTTGTAGCCTCTGCCCCTCCACTTGAGAACTTAAACTAACTTATCTATGGTAGCAACTTACAGTGTAAGTCTCATTAACATTAGGAAGAGGTTGATATTTTATGAATTGAAGTCCATGCAAACTTAAGTACTATGAGATGTTCTTTTCTGTAGCTATTCTGTAGCTTCTGCCCCTCCACTCTTCAGAGCCCCATGCACATTCACACACAAAAGTGTTTTGTGTGGACATGCACTATAGGCACTGTGCCACATAATGAACACTATTTTGATCATTTGCTGACGTGCCATCCCATCTACCTGGACATGCGTACATGTATATTTCCCCATTGATATGTTGATATAGTCTTACATAATCTAAAACATGAAAAGATGTAAAATACTCCCTGACACATTTTATCTTCTATTATTAGGAGGCAGCAGTGTATCCTGGGTTATCATGCTGAGTGCTACGTACCATGTACAGAATTATGTAAGCATGTTCATTGCAGAAACTCTCTTACTACAAGAGATTTAGAATCTGATAAAGAATATTCAGATGAAGATTAGATGGAATGTAAACCAAAAGATTGGGGAAATAAATGATTATATAAAGTTTTCTTTTAATGTGGAGTGTTTTATTATTTATTGTGTCGAATTATTTAAACAATGAGTGAATTACATGATTATAGCGTGCTGGTGTGTGACAGTGCGACAGTCAACCCATCCACACATACATCCACATATACATCCACACATCCATCCACATATACATCCACACATCCATCCATCCACACATACATCCACACATACATTCACACATACACATACATCCACATGTACATCCACCCACCCATCCACACATACATCCACATATACATCCACCCACCCATCCACACATACATTCACCCACCCATCCACACATACATTCACCCACCCATCCACACATACATCCACACATACATTCACCCACCCATCCACACATACATTCACCCACCCATCCACACATACATCCACATATACATCCACCCACCCATCCACACATACATCCACACATACATTCACCCACCCATCCACACATACATTCACCCACCCATCCACACATACATCCACATATACATCCACCCACCCATCCACACATACATCCACATATATATCCACACATCCATCCATACATACATCCACACATACATTCACACACTCACACACATCCACATATACTGTACACCCACACATCCATCCACACATACATCCACATATACGTCCACACATACATCCACACATACATCCACACATCCACACACACATACATCCACATATACATCCACACATCCATCCACACATACATCCACACATCCATGCACACTCACACACATCCACACATGCACACACATCCACGCGCATGCACACACATCCACACACACATACATCCACACACACACACGCACTCAGTTACATCCACACACACACATCCACACACACACATCCACACACACATCCACACACATATCCACACACATATCCACACATCCGTCCACACACCCGTCCACACACCCGTCCACACATCCGTCCACACACCCGTCCACACATCGTCCACACATACATCCACACATACATCCACATCCACCCACACATCCTCACACATGCATCCATACATCCTCACACATGCATCCACACATCTACAGATACACGTTTGACAGGTACACACAGACACATATACAAACTACAGATACACAAACAATGCAACACTCTTTGGGTTATTTTAGGTTAAAGGTAATAGCCCTCATTTGCAAAGGCACGTTTACTGACCCCCACTGACTGCCAGTGTGCAGAGTGGGGGTCACGGCAGTAGTGGGACTGGGTCAGTCTAACATAAATATAGGCTCACTGTAACTTAAAATGAATACTCATCGAATAAACATCAGAGTATTCGATTCTTGGTCAAGATGTGCCATTTACATCAGAAATAAGACTTTTTACTCTTACCCCCAGCCTGGCTCTGCCCCAGTCCCACTATGGCCATGACCCTCACTCTGCACACAGGCAGTCAGAGGGGTTCAGTAAATGGTGGAACCCACAGGATCTGCCCTGACCCATTGATTAGGAGGGTTCAGGAGCCGGTGAAACCCGGGACCTCTGCGGCAGTCTCACTCGTTTTCCTATTAAAGCGACTGGAAGATGCCTTACAGGTCTGTCCCTCAGCTGGCACTGCCCCAGTCCCACTCTGCACACTGGCAGTCAGTGGGGGTCAGTAAACGGGGGAACCCACAGGAACTACTCTGACCCAATAATTAGGCTGATTCAGGAGCCAGACCTCCGCGGCACTCATTCAAAATACACGTTCACAATTATATTCATTATATTATTTTTACATAATTATATATAACTACAGTTATATTCACAAGTATGATATATGGTATAATAATGTATGGTTTAAATAGACAGTAGCATGGAAATTAGGCTCATGGCCGTCCGAAGGGGGGGGGGGGGTGCGTTGGCTGCGACAGCACCCCCCTTTTTTTCCCCCTAAGAAAAAAGTCACCAAAAAAAAAGAAAGAAAATCAGTTAAAAAAAAAATCAACGTTTCCACTTTGGAAACGGCCAGTTCTCTGTTCTCCTGTCCCCGGGCGGGAGTGGATGAATCTGAACCTAACGGCTGTAACCCCAACACCTGATGCCACCGCCGGGGCCCAAGCCATCTTCCCCCCACACCACCCCCGCTGGGCCCACGCCACCCCCGCTGGGCCCATGCCACCCCCGCTGGGTCCACGCCATTCCCGCTGGGCCCACGCTTGCCCTGCTAACCCCTGCTGGGTCCACGCCACCCTCGCTGACCCCTGCTGGGCCCACACCACCCTCGCTGACCCCCGCTGGGCCCACGCCACCCCCGCTGGGTCCACGCCACTTCCGCTGACCCCCGCTGGGTCTACACCACCCCCGCTGGGCCCACGCCGCTCCTGCTGGGCCCACGCCACTCCCGCTGGGTCCACGCCACCCTCGCTGTCCCCCGCTGGCCACACACCACCCCCGCTGGGCCTACACCACCCCCACTGACACCCGCTGGGCCCCCGCCACCCCCACTGGGCCCATGCCACCTTCATCCCCCCGCCCGCTGGGCTCCCGCTTGGCCCGCGCCATCTTCATCTTCGCCCCCCCCAGCAAGAAAGAGGGGGGGATGTGAGAGGGGGAGGGGAAGAGAGAGAGAAGGAAGAGGAGAGAGAGATGGGGGAGGGGAGAGGGAAAGGGGGATTATCTTGAGTGAGATTGCAAAATTTAGGTAGGTTTTAGAGCTATTATATTTTCTCCTCCATATGAATAATATTAAACAATATCAAATAATATCAAACAATTGGAACTGCTTTCTTTTCCTTGATAACAATACTGAAAAATATGAATTCCATTGTTTGTGACATAAATACACATTTTAATGGGATCATTATATACAGATGTAACATTTCCATTTTGAGATCGGGGGAAGGGGGGGGGCTGGGGGCAAATATGCGTCAAGCCGATAGCCTAATCGTTAAAGAGTTAAAAGATAGCCTAATCGATAAAGAGCTGAGAAGAGGAATCAGAGCTGCCAAGGAAAGGTACTCTGAGAAGTTGAGGAGCAAGTTCTCAGCTAATGACTCTTCTTCAGTTTGGAACCGCATGCAAGAAATCACCAGCTATAAGAGGAAAGCCCCCCGCTCTTTGGACAATCGTCAGCTGAAGGACGACCTGAATGAGTTTTACTGCAGGCTTGAAAATCAGAAACATAACCCTGGTACCCCCTCCCCCAACAAACACAGCCAGACCCCAGTCTGCAAAGAATGGACCCTGCACCCTCTCCTTCCCATTCACCACTTCACATCTACTTACGGCAAGACTCCAGTATGAAAAGAGTGGACCCTTTCCCACCCCAACCAACACTTCACACCCACTCACAGCCTGACCTCAGTCTGCAAAGACTGGGCCCTTCTACACCCACCCCACTCCAATCACCACTTCACACCCAATGACTGCACCTCCACAGACATCTCTGTCAAGCTTCTCAAGTTTGCGGATGACACACCCTGATTGGACTGATCCAGGATGGGGATCTCTGTACTCTTTTCAGTTTGACATCTTTCCTATAACATGGTGCCCAGAACTGGACACAATATTCTAAATGCGGTCTCTCCAACGTCATATACAACTGCAACATGACCTCCCAACTTCTGTACTCAATACTCTGACTGATGAGGGCCAAAGTGCCAAAATACTTTTTGACCACCTGATATACCTGCGACACGACCTTCAAGGAACCATGCAACCATCAACCATTCCTCTGCCCACCTGGCTAATTGATCCAGATCCTACTTCAATCTTTCACAACCATCTTCAATATCTGCAAAACCACTCACTTCTGTATCATCAGCAAACTTGCTAATCTTGCCTGTTCTGTGATGTTTCACAGAATGCTGGAGTAACTCAGCGGGTAAGGCTGAGTATAGAAGTTGGGAGGTCGCATTCAGAGTATGTGTTCAGTTCTGGGCACCATGTTATAGGAAAGATGTCATCAAACTGGAAAGGGTACAGTGAGGATTTATGAGGATGTTGCCAGGACTAGAGGGCCAGAGCTAGAGGTTGAGTAGGCTGGGACTCTATTTCATGGAGCACAGGAGGATGAGGGATGATCCAATAGAGGTGTATAAAATCATGATTTGAATAGATATGGTTGAGTCTTTTGCCCAGAGTAAGTAAATCGAGGAGCAGAGGACATAAGTTTAAAGTGAAGGGCAAAAGATTTAATAGGAATCTGTGGGGTATGTTTTTCACACAGAGGGTGGTAGGTGTATGGAACAAGCTTCCAGAGGAGGTAGTTGAGGCAGGGACTATCGCAACATTTAAGAAACAGATAGACAGGTACATGGATAGGACAGGTTCGGAGGGATATGGATCAAACGTGGGCAGGTGGGACGTGCAGATGGGACATGCTGGGCCGAAGGGCCTGTTTCCACACTGTATCACTCTATGACTTTATCTTTCCCTCTCAAACCCATTCTCCTGCCTTCTCCCCATTACCTCTGACACCCGTATCAATCAAGAATCTATCAATCTCCTCTTGAAAAATGTCCATTGACTTGACCTCCACAGCTGTCTGTGGAAATGAATTCCACAGTTCACCACCCTCTGACTTAAGAAATTCTTGCTCATCTCCTTCCTAAAGGCATGTCTTTTAATTCTGAGGCTGTGGCCACTGGTCCTAGACTCTCCCACTAGTGGAAACATCCTCTCCAAATCCACTCCATCCAGGTTTTTACCAGGCTGGGACAGACGGCAACAGCTTCACACCGTGTCCCAAAGCTTGTGTCCTGTCCTGCATCACCCAAGGCAGCAGAGATGTTATAGGAGAGGGCAAGCACCGTAACAAAGTAGCTCACGATTGTTTGGGTAACATTCAGGAATGTCTATGCATGGCACATCATGAATATTACTAAAGAACGGTCTTGACCCGAACTATAATCTATACCTTTTCTCCAGAGATGCTGGCTGTCTAAAGAAGGGTTTCGGCCCGAAACGTCACCTATTTCCTTCGCTCCATAGATGCTGCTGCACCCGCTGAGTTTCTACAGCATTTTTGTGTACCTTCGATCTTCCAGCATCTGCAGTTCCTTCTTGAACAACATGCTGCCTGACCCACTGAGTTACCCCAGCACTCTGTGACACATCACCTATCCATGTTCTCCACAGATGCTGCCTGACTCACTGAGTTACTCCAGCAGTCTGTGACATGTCACCTATCTATGTTCTCCACAGATGCTGCCTGACTCGCTGAGTTACTCCAGCACTCTGTGAAACGTCGCCTATTCATATTCTCCACAGATGCTGCCTGACCCACTGAGTTACTCCAGCACTTTGTGACTATTTTCCCTTCACCCATCTGCCCAAGCCCACTCTCCCCCCTCTTTTCCTATGTTCCTTTCCACCCATAAACCTCTCTCTGCCTTTACATTTCACTCCTCTTTCAAATCTGCTCTACTTATCTACGTGCATTTTTCTTCTTAACTTTTTAGTCATGGAATGATGCAGTGTGGAAACAGGCCCTTCGGCCCAACTTGCCCACACCGACCGACATGTCCCATCTAAACTAGTCCCACTCACACGCGTTTGGCCCATATCCATCTAAATCTGTCCTATCCATGTACGTGTCCAAACGTCTCTTAAACATTAGGATAGTCCCAGCCTTAACTACCTCCTCTGGCAGCTCGTTACATACACCCAGCACCCTTTGTGTGAAAAAGCTATATCTCAGATTCCTGTTAATTTCTGAAATATTGGTCATAAATTTGGTGCAAAAATGCTCCAAAACAAGGCTCAGAATGCATCAGAGAGCATCTAAAACCCCGGAGCTTCCAGGGCCCTTAAGCGGGCCCTGGACCCCGGCATCGAGGGACTTCACACTTCGCGCTCGTGATGTGCGTAGCGCGCACATTATTTCACATTAAAGTTTTTGTAATCCTATCATGCCGGCGACTGTGGAGGCCTCAATAGGCCCGACTCTGGGTGGACAAGAGGATGGGGACTGGACTTTGTGCCCACTGTGGGGGGATGTTTTTGTGTTTTGGTGTTGAATTTATTCTTGAATGCTATGTTGTATTTTTTATTAGTGTGCTGTAAGGACATCTGAATTTGCCCTGAATAAGGGGATTAATAAAGTCTAATCTAATCTAATCTAATGCCACCCCCCTTTTTGGGCCTGAGGTTCACCATGTAGTAATATGAGCATTGAACACTAGGTGGCGCTTACTTTTTCGATCTCAATTTCTAAATAGTTTAATTAATTAATGTGCAACTTTTGGCACTGACGAGTTATGACTTCTCAATTATATTTTATCTAAATCTGTACAAATTTTCAAGTAGATCCCAGACATGGGTCACGAAAGTTAAATTCTATACACATTTTCGATGCTCGACCCACAGCCTATTTCCCAGATATGGACAATTACCTTCTATTACAATGCCTAAAGCGATCTCCTCCTCCCTCGACCCTCTAATTTCTAAATGTAACCTCCAGTGGCGTTGGGTGTCGCTTTGGCAACAATGCGCACGCGCAGCACTGGCCGGGGTCACGTGCGTGGGAGAGGCGAGCGCCGGGTCACGTGAGAGAGAGAGAGAGCGCGCGCGCGCGTCGGGTCACGTGGGTGGGAGAGGATCATGGCCAGCGCTGGGAAACCCCGGGGCCGGTGTTAGGAGCCGCTCGCGATGTTGAGGTGCCTCGCGCCCCGCCAGTTGCTGTCCACGCTCCCGCTACCGCTACCGCTCGCGCCGCCCGGGAGCTGGCGGGTAACGGCCGCCGTTGTCACACGGGAGAGGCAGCTCCGCGCGCTGCCCGCCGCCCAGCTCAGGCGGAGCGGTGGAGACAGCGGCCCATCAGCGGCGGCGGCGGCGGCCACCCTGGTGGGGACGGCGCCGCGGGCACTGCAGCCCTACCTGAGGCTGATGAGGCTGGACAAACCCATTGGTAAACCCATGGAGACTGCACTGACAGGGCAAAGGGAGGGCATGGCTGGGGGTGGAGGAGATACATGGGGTGGTTGAACATGGAACAGTACAGCACAGGAACTTCAGCCCACAATGTCGTGTGGAACGAACCTCGTCTCCCTGTACATGATCTATTCCATGCATATCATAAATTCATAAATCTATCAGCCTAATTAGGAGATTCGGCCCATCAAGTCTACTCTGCATTCAGCCCCATTCTGTGGCCTTCTCCCCATAACCCCTGACACCCGTACTAGAATCTATCAATGTTTTCAAGAGTTAGAATTAGCTCTTAGGGCGAATTGAATCTATGGGGGGGGGGGGGGGGGGGGGGAAGCAGGAGCGGGGTACTGATGATCAGCCATGATCATATTGAATGACGGTGTTGGCTCAAAGGGTCGAATGGCCTATTCCTGCACCTATTTTTCCATGTCATCTCCGCCTTAAAATATCCATTAGTTTGGCCTCCACTGCCTTCTGTGCCAAAGAATTCCATAGATTCACCACCTTTTAAATAAATTCCTCCTTGCTCCTATACTCAAATCCTCTTACTATGAAGGCCAACATGCCATTAGCTTTCTTCACTGCCTGCTGTACTTGCATGCTTGCTTTCAGTGAATGATGTACAAGCACATCCAGGTCTTGTTGCACCCCCCTTTTCCTAATCTGACACCATTAAGATAATAATTCATTTAATTCAGAAATTAATTTAATTCCTTCTTCTAAATCATTAATATATATTGTAAATAACGGGTCCCAGCACTGAGCCGTGCGCCACCCCATCAGTCTGCCTGCCATTCCTACTCTGCTTTCTCTCTGCCAACCAATTTTCTTATCTATATCAATACCCTACCCCCAATACCATGAGCTCTAATTTTGCACATTAATCTCTTGTGTGGGACCTTGTCAAAGGGTTTTTGAAAGTCCAGATAACCACATCCACTCTTTCTCCTTTATTCATTCTACGTGTTACATCCTCAAAAAATTCCAGAAGATTAGTCAAGCATGATTTCCCCTTTATAAATCCATACTCACTTTGACCAATCCTGTCACTGCTTTCCAAATGTGCTGCTATTACATCTTTAATAATTGACTCGAGCATCTTCCCCACTACCGATGTCAGACTAACTGGTCTATAATTCCCTGTTTTTCCTCTCCCTCTGTTCTCAAGAAGTGGGGTTACATTAGCTACCCTCCAGTCAACAGGAACTGATCCAGAACATTGGGAAATGATCACCAATGTATCTACGATTTCTAGGGCCACCTCCTTGAGTATTCTGGGATGCAGACCACCAGGCCCTGGGGATTTATCCGCCTTCAGTCCCAACAGTTTTCCTAACACCATTTCCTGACTAATGTGGATTCCCTTCAGTTCCTCCCTCCCACTAGATCCTCGGTCCCCTAGTATATCTGGGAGATAGTTTGTGTCTTCCTCAGTAAAGATAGAACCAAAGTACTATAGTGATAGGAAAGAAAGACAGCATGCAAACAGGCCCTCCGGCTCACTGAGTCCACACCTATCATCAATCGCCTGTTAACACGTTCACATCCACTCCCCTACACTTACGGCAGAGTCCAATTAATCTACAAACCCGCCATCTTTGAAATGTGGGAGTGAACCGGAGCACCCAGAGGAACAACACTCAGTCATGGTCATAAGGGATAGGAATAGATTTAGGCCAGTTTGCCCATCAAGCCGACTCTGCCATTCAATCATGGTTGATCTATCTCCCTCGTATTCCCATTCTCCTGCCTTCTCCCCATAACCTCTGACGTATAATAATCAAGAATCTATCTCTGATAGTCACAGGGAGAACATGCAAACTCCATGTAGACAGGGTCAAAGTCAGGGTCAAATTCAGATCTCTAGCACTGTGAGGCCTCAACTTGCAAGGTGCTATTTATAATATTAGAATTATTTTCTTTGCCTCTTTTTGCAGCCTTATTATGGTAATGTTACATTAGCAATAGAAAAGTGCTAATTTATTCCAATTTAATATTTTAGGAACCTGGTTGCTATATTTGCCATGTACCTGGAGTATTGGTTTAGCAGCAGAGCCAGGCTGCCTTCCAGATATGTCCATGCTTACACTTTTTGGAATGGGGGCAATATTGATGCGAGGAGCTGGGTGTACAATCAATGACATGTGGGATAAAGACATCGATAGAAAGGTAACTTCTGCTGGTACACATTCATTCCTGTGTAAGCTTGTACTTGTATAAAACAAATTTATATTGATTATTTTCTTTTAAGAAGAGTGTCTTCATTTTAGAGCAGAATCGTATTTTTTTTTTTACACAGTCCTTGAACAATATTAGCTTGTATTAGAGCAGTTGTCCTCTCCACCCTTTTGTGTCTCTCCACCCTGTTGTGTGGAGCCGAGTCATGGACCACCTACAGCAGGCACCTGAGAGCCCTCGAACAATACCATCAAAGAGCCTTACGAAAGATTCTGAGGATCAGCTGGGAGGCCAAATGCACCAAGAATCCAGAATTCTGGAGAAAGCCAACATGACCAGTATCACCACCACAATAATGCAGCACCAATTTTGATGGACTAGCCATGTCATCCGCATGTCCAACACGCGTCTCCCTAAGAAAATCCTGTACTGTCAACTGAAGGAATGTCGGCGAGCCCCCGGCTGGCCAAAGAAACGCTTCAAGGACAACATCAACATCGAGCAACTGGGAGCACATTGCACTGGACAGGCGCTCCTGGAGGAAATCCATGCAGGGAGGAGCTGCATTTCACGAAATGGAACTACGCCATGCCGCAGAGACAAAGCACCGTAAGGAGAGAGAGAAGGAGGCTCGACGACTACCAACCACCGCCAGTCTCCACTGCTTACGTTGCACCAAGGTGTGTGGATCGGGAATCGGCCTCTACAGACATCTGCTGACCCATAAGTAGACAAGACTATGGAGAGGAGAGGACAGTCATACTCGTTTCGAGAGACCACCGATGATGATGATGATGATGAGTTTGTATTAGAGACACATAGTGTTATAAACATAGAACATACCATTGGATGTGGGTGGTTGCAGAATAAGCTTGAATTGGTAATAAACTATTTAAAGGGTACTGTAGGTTATGGAAGTCAGATGTGTAGAAATTTAGTCGCATCAGATGTAGGGTCTCAACACAAAATGTTGACTATCCATTTGCCATCATAGATGCTGGTTGACATGTTGGGTGCCTCCAACAGTTTAGTTTTGCTCCCGACTGCAGCATCTACAATATTTTGATGCCTAGTCACATGGCTTTGCAAGCCCTCTAAAAATCAATGTGTTCCGAAATAAATTTTCATGGCTTTGCAGTTATTGACCTTCCGTTGCAAATGGTAACAAGAAGCGCCTGTTAACTTTATTTCTCGCCACAGATACTATTAGATCCTCTGAATATTTACAGTATTTCCTTTTTTAATTTGGATTTCCAGCATTTAAGGTTTTTTGTTTGTTTGGTGAAAATTAGTTTCTGTCCAAAGTCCCATTGGTGCTGCCTGTGCATTTACAGCATTCATATTTTAACTTGAAAAGTTAATGCAGATTGCTGTCATTCCAACAGTAGGTTTAATTTCTTGTGCTATCTTACACATATGTGTTTTTAAGGACTTCTATTAATCATCATGTATCTCTCTGATCTGGAAAAGGTTGCCAGAACTGAAAATCGGCCCATAGCTGCTGGAGAAATCAGTCGTTCTCAGGCTTTCGTGTTTTTGGGTGGTCAACTAAGTCTAGCGCTTGCTGTTCTCTTGTGTTTAAATTATTACAGGTAAGTGAAACGGCTGAATCTTGTATTAGGTCAAATTCTGTTTTTTTGATTAGTATAAATAGACTTGGAGAAATAAATTTCTATTTACTGATTTTTGTTTTGTTTTGTAACCCAAATGTTAAATTGAGGTGTCTTTCGAAGAGAATTGCTGATTTTCTAGTAAGCCTAATGGGCCTGTGCCACTTAGGCGATTTTTCAGGCGACTGCCGGCGTAGGTTGAATGATCATAGCTGCATAGTGCAAACTTCACTTGCGATTGTGGGTTTGTTGTATGAGCAGTGATAAGGTAAACTAGCCATGTTCTGTCGAGTATGGAAAAATAAGAGGTGATCTCTTTGAAATATATATAACATTCTTAAGAGACTTGACTGGATGGCTGAGCATTTAATGCTTATCTGGCCAAGGTTCTAGAACCAGCGACCTGAATTTCAAAATGAAGCATCTGCCATTGAAGGCAGAGATGGAAAGAAACTTCTTCACCTAGAGAATAAGAAGTCGTTGGAATGCACTACCTAGAGGTCAATTGATATTCGAAGCAGAGAGCGATAGACTTTTAAATGTTCAGAGAAGCAAGTAATATGGGCTGATTGCAGGAAAGTTGCTGAGGTAAATGACCAGTCAAGATGTTATTGAATGGTAGAGAAATTGTGAATTGGATGTTCTATTCTTGTTTCCATCCCTTATGTTTAATCACATGCAAGGCGCCTAGCATCATATGCTGTCAAGGTTGAGACAGGAACTGGTGGCAGGGTTGTGATCAGGTTAATGTATGTGGTTGGAGGAAGTGGATGGAACGAGGGGTTAGGTTGCAGCTACTATCGAAAGGCAGCAGTGACAGCTACAGGGAAATTGAGGATGGCAGGTGAGGCATCGGTGGATGCAGACTGGGGCTTCAGGGCAGGTGGGAAATCAAAGATTGGTGATGACAGGATATTGATACCGAGCCTGATCAGCGAGTGGGTCAGGATTGGTGAGGTTCAGAGGATGGGGTCAGGTTGGTGCAGAGTGCTATTTTAATGTGGGGATGTCAAAGTACAGTGCCCTCCATAGTGTTTGGGACAAAGACCCATCATTTATTTATTTGCCTCTGTACTCCACAATTTGAGATTTATAATCACATGTGGTTAAAGTGCACAGTCAGATTTTAATAAAGGCAATTTTTATACATTTTGGTTTCACCATGTAGAAATTACAGCAGTGTTTATACATTGTCCCCCCATTTCAGGCCACCATAATGTTTGGGACACAGCAATGTCATGTAAATGAAAGTGGTCATGTTCTGTATTTTGTTGCATATCCTTTGCAAGCAATGACTGCTTGAAGTCTGTGATTCATGGACATCGTCAGTTGCTAGGTGTCTTCTCTGGTGATGCTCTGCCAGGCTTGTATTGCAGCCATCTTTAGCTTTTGCTTGCTTTGGGGGCTAGCCTCCTTCAATTTTCTCTTCAGCATATAAAATTGGGTTCAGATGGGGTGATTGACATGGCCCCTCAAGAATTGACCATTTTTTAGCTTTGAAAAACTCCTTTGTTGCTATAGCATTGTCTTGCTGTAGAATGAACCGCCGGCCAATGAGTTTTGAGGCATTTGTTTGAACTTGAGCAGATAGGATGTGTCCATACACTTCAGAGTTCATTATGCTACTACCATCAGCAGTTGTATCATCAATGAAGATAAGTGAGCCAGTAACCTCAGCAGCCATACATGCCCAGGGCATAACACCCCCAGCACAGTGTTTCACAGATGAGGTGGTATGCTTTGGATCTTGGGCAGTTCCTTCTCTCTTCCATACTTTGCTCTTGCCATTACTCTGATATAAGTGAATCTTTGTCTCATCTGTCCACAACTGCGGTTCCAGAACTGTGGTTGCTCTTTTGAATGAATGAATGAATAAGTTTATTGGCCAAGTTTTCACATACAAGGAACTTGCCTTTGTGCTCCACCCGCAAGTGACAACATGACATACAGTGACAGTTAAGAATGATGTATAAAACATGAAACATTAATAATAAAACATTATTGATTAAGCATGTGAATTAAATGAAATACCAGAGCCAAAGGAGGCTACAGACTTTTGGTTATTGAGTAAAGCTACTACTCGTGGGGAAAAAAGCTGTTTTTATGTCTGGCTGTGGCAGCTTTGACAGTCCGGTGTCGCCTTCAAGAGGGAAGTCATTCAAAGAGTTTGTGGCCAGGGTGAGAGGGGTCAGAGATGATCTTACCCGCTCGCTTCCTGGCCCTTAAGTACTTCTTGGCAAACTGTAACCTGGCCATCCTATTTTTGCGGCTAACCAATGGTTTGCATCTTGCAGCGTAGCCTTTGTATTTCTGTTCATGAAGTCTTCTGCGGACAGTGGTCATTGATAAACCCACACCTGACTCCTGAAGAGTGTTTCTGATCTGTCGGACAGGTGTTTGGGGATTTTTCTTTACTATAGAGAGAATTCTTCCGTCATCAGCGGTGGAGGTCTTCCTTGGCCTGCCAGTCCCTTTGCGATTAGTAAGCTCACCAGTGCTCTCTTTCTTCTTAATGATGTTCCAAACAGTTGTTTTCGGTAAGCGCAAGGTTTTGCTGATGTCTCTAACAATTTTATTCTTGTTTTTCAGTCTCATAATGGTTTCTTTGACTTTCATTGGCACAACTTTGTGTCGTTTATGTTGATAAATAGCAATAAATGTTTCCAAAGGTGGTGGAAAGTGGACGAAAGGCTAGGTGCTGAGAGCTCTCTAATACCTGCATTAAGGAGGCATTTAAACACACCTGAGCAATTACTAACACTCTGTGAAGCCATGTGTCCCAAGCATTATGGTGCCCTGAAATGGGGGGACTATGTCATTTCTACATGGTGAAACTAAAATGTATAAAAATATCCTTTAATAAAATCTGACAATGTCCACTTTAACCACATGTGATTTTATTTCTATTACAAATTTCAAATTGTGCAGTACAGAGGCAAATAAATAAATGATGGGTCTTTGTCCCAAACATTGTGGAGGGCACTGTATAACGAGGAGTAAGGGCACCTATCTTTGTGGTCTGTGAAATAGGCAGTGTATTATTAGGAAATAGTTTTTGTGGGACAGCGATTACTTGTTTTTCCTGAAATGTTGCAAAAGGAGGAATGCACAGGAAACTATGTGACTCGATGCTAATCTGCCAATTAAATCACTTGGATATAAGATTAATTCTAAGGTGCCCAGACAATTCTCAATTGACGTGAAGTAACCCAGATATTATTGTTACTATGTTTCAACCGTTGTAAATTGCTTTACAATTACATAGCACTAAAACAAGCAACACTTTGCAACCTAATTATTTGGCAATCATTGTTGGGAAAGTAGGTTGAGCAAATTCAACTCAATCTTGCATGCTAAAGTAGGGCTCAAGTCTTATTTCCCTTCTTACCATCCAAATTGGGTCAGTTAATATCCTCAACTGATTAGGGATACTGTTTATGTGAATTAAAACGTACACAGTGGTCCTAGAAAAAATGACTAAGGGCCAATTACACAGGTGGCTAGCCAACTGTTGGCACAATCCAGACATTCATGCCTGTGACCCGGTACAGAATATTTAGTTTAAAGATACAGCGTGGAAACAGGTCCTTAGGCCCACCGAGTCTGTGTCGACCACCTGTACACTAGGGACAATTAACCTACAAACCTGCACATCTTTGGAATATGGGAGGAAAGCGGGGCCATAGGGAGAATGTACAAACTCACACGGCCATAGGGAGAATGTACAAACTCAATACAGATGTCATCCATAGTTAGGATCGAAACTGAGTCTCTGGCACTGTAAAGCTTAATCTGAGCAAGTGAGGTGTTGCACTTTGGGAGATCTAATATAAGGGGAAAACATACAATTGATGGCATGACCCTTAATAGCATTGATGTACAAAAGGGTTATTTGGGTCCAAGTCCATAACTCCCTGAAAGTGGCAACAAAAATAGATAGTGATAAAGAAGGCACATGATAAGCTTGCCATCATAGGTCAGGGTATCGAGTATGAGTCCGGGAGTGATGATACAACGTAGTAGGAGTTTGGTTAGGCCGCATTTGGTGTATTGCGTGTGATTCTGGTCACCGCATTATAGGTAGGAGTTTGAGGCTTTGGAAAAGATACATGGAGGTTTTCTAGAATGATGCCTGGATTAGGCGGTATTAGCTGTAGAGAGATATTGGACAAACTCGTATTGTTCTCTCTGGAATGCTCTCAGGAAGTCTCTGGAGACTTGATAGAAGTATATAAAATTCTGAGAGGCATTGATAGGGTGGACAGTCAGATCCTTTGTCCCACGAAGGAAAAATCAAATACTAAAGGCCATAGGTTTAAGGTTGGAGCGGCTAAGTTTAAAGGAGATGAGCTGGGCAATTTGTTTATGTAGGGAGTTGTAAGTCCTTAGAACACGCTAATGGTTGGAGCAGATATATTAGTGGCATTAAAAAACTTTTGGATATGCATATCCAGGGAATGGAGGTAAAGATCCACCACCGATTTTCCCATAATTGGTGGTCCAGCACCTTTAATCCGGATAAAATTTACAAGAGTGCACATGAAATCCCCCCTCCGGAAGTCTCCCAAAAAATGTTGCGCTTATGCCTGGAGAGGCGGTCGAGGTTGACTTCACCGGGACTTCCCCGCCGATCGGTGGGTCGAATTTGCCCCCTTTATCCGAGGCTCTGGAACTCCAGCCAGTGCCGGCAGGTGCATTTCCATAGCCGACTTCCGAGGCTGACTTCAATGACACCTCACACCCTCTTCGTCTCTTTAATGACTTCCGTTTTCCAGGCCTACACTCCCTCGTCTTTACTGTGGATGCCCAGTCACTCCACACATCCATCCCACACCAGGAAGGTCTTAAAGCCCACCGTTTCTTCCTCGACTGCAGAACCAGCCAATTTCCGTCTACTAATATTCTCCTCCGCCTAGCAGAGTTGGTCCTTACCCTCAACAACTTTTCCATTGCCACTTCCTCCAAATCTCAGGCTATGGGCACTCGCATGGGCCTCAGCTATGCCTGTCTCTATGTAAGGTACGTCAAACAATCACTGTTCCAGGCGTACACTGCCCTTATCCCCGAACTCTACTTCCGCTACATTGACGACTGCATCGGTGCTGCATCCTGCACCCATGCAGAACTCACTGACTTCATCAACTTCACGACTAATTTCCATCCTGCATTCAAATTCACTCGGCCATTACCGACATCTCGCTTCCGTTTTTGGATCTCACCGTCTCCAACACAGGAGACAGATTATTGACCGACATCTACTCCAAACCTACTGACTCCCATACAATAGGACAAAGGCCATTTATTGTCACATACACCAATTGGTGTAGTGAAATTTGAGTTACCATGCAGCACACAAATAAGATAAACACAACACTATAGAATATAACATAAAACATAAAAGCATCAACTCACAGCGGAAGCAACGTTTCCCACTGTGAGGGAAGGTAACAAAATTCAGTCATCTTCCTCTTGTTCACCTATGGTCGGGGCCTATTGAGGCCTCCACAGTCGGCGCAACAGCGGCCCGATGTTTCAGGCCCTCTCGCCGGGATGATCGGATGATCAGAGCTCCGGAACGGAGCGTCGGAACGGAAGAGCACTCTCAGCAGCTTGGAGTTTCCGAATCGGCCGCCTCCTACCGGAGACTGTGGCTTCCGAAGTCCACAGGCGGAGCTGGGCGGAGCTCCAACACTGGCGATCCTTGGCAAAAGATCCCAGGCCTCCGCGATGTTAAAGTCAGCGCCGCCCGCAGCTGGAAGCTCTGCAGACCACAGCTCCACGGTGTTAAAGTTGGCAGGCCCAACACTCCGGAGCTCCAACATGGCGATCCTGGTAAGGCATCGCCCGCTCATTGATGGCAATTCAGTGCTGCGCCGCTGCTGAAGCTCTGGCTGGTCTCCGGCAGGAAAGGCCGCGCCAATCCAGATGGTAGTCCGCAAGGGGGGGGGGGGGGGGGGGCGAAGATGTGGCTCGGAGAAAAGACGCATCCTCGACCAGGTAGTGACTGAGAAGACGGTTTCCCCCTACCCCCCCACCCCCATCCCCCACATATAAAAGACTAAAAGACCTCCAAAAACAAACATAGACAGACTAAAAATAACAAAAAGGGTGAAAGGACAGACAGGTGCTGGCGAGGCTGCCACACTCGATGGCGCCGCAGACTACACCTTTACCCACCCTGCTTCCTGTAAAGACTATCGCCTACTCCCAATTCCTCCGCAGGGCTCTCACTTAACTTCTCACTTAACATGATGAATGGGGGGGGGGGGGGGGGGGGGGGGGGATCAGTACAGTGTGGAGTGTGGATCGGAGGGTCTGTGCAGGATGAATGGGTGATCACTACAGGATGAATGAGGGGATCAGTACAGGATGAATGGGGGGGGGTCAGTAAAAGATGAATGGGAGAATCACTACAGGATGAATGAGGGGATCAGTACAGGATGAATGGAGCGTGGGTCAGTACATGATGAATGGGGGGGGAGCAGTGCAGGATGAATGGGGGGAGCATGCGGGATGGATGGGAAGGGGGGTCAGTACAGGATGTGTGGGGCCCGTCATTCGTTCCGACCCTTCATCACCCCGCACCCAGTATCTATGCTCCGCACGACAGCCGTCGCCGACACGAAACGTCACGTTCCTTTTCTCCAGAGATGCTGCCTGACCCGCTGAGTTACTCCAGTTTTTTATGTCTATCTTCGGTTTAAACTAGTATCTGCAGTGCCAAGCCGGGCAAAATGACTCGCCGTTTAGATTGCCCGGCGGCACTTTGGGTGGTCATTGGCACCCGGGGAACGGCTAATTTCGAGCCCTGCTCCGTCTACGCCGCATCTGTGCCCAGGATGAGGTTTTCCATACTAGATCATCGGAGATGTCCTCATTATTTAGGAAACGTAGGTTCCCTTCTTCCATTATAGATGAGGACCTCACTAGGGTCTCCTCGATATCCCGCAGCTCTGCTCTTGCTCCCCCTCCCCCCATTCACAACAAGGACAGAGTCCCCCTTGTCCTCACCTTCCACCCCATCAGCCGTCGCATACAGCATATAATCCTCCCAACACTTTTGCCACCTCCAACGGGATCTCATTACTGGTCACATCTTCCCATCTCCACCCTTTTCTGCTTTCCGCAGAGACCGTTCCCTCCACAACTCCCTGGTCAACTCGTCCCTTCCCACCCAAACCACCCCCTCCCCAGGTACTTTCCCCTGCAACTGCAAGCGATGCAACATCTGTCCCTTTACCTACCCCCTCAAATCTATCCAAGAACCCCAACAGTCTTTTCAGATGTGGCAGAGGTTCACTTGCACCTCCTCCAACCTCATCTACTGTATGCGCTGTTCCAGATGTCAACTTCTGTACATCGGTGAGACCAAGCGCAGGCTCGGCGATCGTTTCGCTGAACACCTCTGCTCAGTCCGCCTTAATCTACCTGATCTCCCGGTTGCTCAGCACTTTAACTCCTCCTCACATTCCCAACCTGACCATTCCGTCCTGGGCCTCCTCCATTGTCAGAGTGAGGCCCAGTGCAAATTGGAGGAACAGCACCTCATATTTTGCTTGGGTAGCTTACACCCCAGTGGTAAGAACATTGACTTATCTAACTTCAAATAACCCTTGCTTTCTCTCTCTCTCCATCCCCTCCCCCTTCCCAGTTCTTCCACGTCCTACTGTCTCCAACTACATTGTATCTCTGTCCCGCCCACTCCCTGACATCAGTCTGAAGAAGGGTCTCGACCCGAAACATCACCCATTCCTTCTCTCCAGCGATGCTGCCTGTATAGCTGCGATAATCCAGAAAGGCTCTGGAATTGTGGGTGTTGGAAAATTGGTGGTAGACCTGTTTAAGGATTAAGTGAAAGCAGATAACATTTGGTGGAAATTGATAGGCAACGGACTCTGTTAACATAATGATTGTCTGTTAAACAACGTAACATAGTGCCTTTTGTATTTTTTAGCTTGCAATAACAAACGTAAACTGAAGTCTAATTAAAAGGAAATTTTGGGAAATCTTGTGTGGGGGGGGAGGGCACCGTTTTATTGTGTCTGAAACTATCTAGACCGTAACCCCCCTTTTCCCATTTGCAGAATTGTTTTTAATAACATGACCTTTTATATGGGGGGGGTTTCTTAGGACCACAGCTGTCATGTAATAGTAGACCTACTTGTTTTTGATATAAAATTGGTGTTATTGAATCGAAGTTAGAATTTATTGCTATTTTTATAGCAAATTAGACTGTGGGACCCGTTGGGTCCTTGTCACACAGGAGGCTTGGTCCCCCAACGCAATATTCCACCACTCGCCCATAGCCCCCAACTGCACAGGCACAGCTCATTTCCCCTCATCCGTAGCACTCTCTCCCCCTCCTCTTCACCCTCCCTCTTCTTTCCCCTCTCCTCCTCCCCTCCCCAATCCCTCCCTCACTTCTCTCTCCCTCTCCTTTCCCCTACCCTCAGTCACTCCCTCCCTCCCTCCATAACTCCTCTCCCCTCCCTACCCCCCTCCTGTCCCTCTGTCCCCCACTCCTCACCTCCCCCTAAACCCCCCCACTATCCCTCCTCACCTCCCCCACTGACCTCCTCTCCCTCTATTCCCCACTCCATACCTCCCCACTCCTCTACTCCCCCCTCCTCTCCCTCTATTCCCCCTCCTCCCTCAGTCTCCCTCATAACCTCCTCCCTCTTCTTTTCCCTCTTCTCCTACCCTCCCCTAATCCCTCTCTCACCTCTCCTTTCCCCTACCCTCAGTCACTCCCTCCCATCCTCCATAACTCCTTTCCCTCTATCCCCACTCTCCCTCTCCAGGATCTCGAGGTTGCCGCTCCTCTCCCTTCATGCGTGCCCCGGAGGATCCTCGGCTCGGCCCGGAAGCACCAGCAGCTATGGGGGCGTGTGGGCTGGGGGGGGGGGGGGGGAAGCGGGGGATAGCTGCGAGAAAACATGGGGAAAGAGCCATGGGGGAGAGGAGGGTATCGCGGGGACGGGGCAGGAGCCAGCGAGGGGGACCAGAGGGTAAGTGGCTGGAGATGCGGGGCGTTGCGCTGGAAGTGCGTTTGGGACTCGCAGCGGGTGCTGGATGCTCTCCTCCACCGGAATCAGATTCTCCGCTTACCGTTTGGCGACATCTCCCGGGCCGGGCCGCTTTCGGTCCCTCTGAAAATTGTGTCCGGTTGGAGACCTCCGCCAGCCATCCACAGCGTCCCTCAGCTCCAGTAAAGACACGATGGCGCAGGAAGGGGTGTACTGTCGTGCGTAGTGACAGGGGAGGAGATCAATCCACGCGGCGCTGACTGGCAGGAGAGGAGATCGATCGGCGCACGCACGGTTTTTAAGATTTTTAAACCTCGCTAACTTTTACAATAGACCACTGATCGGAACAAAACTTGTGCACTCGCAGCACAGAAGAATGGCGAGCTGGCGAAAAAGCATAGCACTATTGCGTACCGTTTTTCCGCAATTAGAAAGACCGCGCAAACCGGAAGAGCATAAGATCAGAGTTTTAGTTATGTATAGATTGGTAAGATGATAAGTACAGTGCCCTCCATAATGTTTGGGACAAAGACCCATCATTTATATATTTGCCTCTGTACTTCACAATTTGAGATTTGTACTAGAAAAGATCACGTGGTGAAAGTGCACATTGTTAGATTTTAATAAAGGCTATTTTCATACATTTTGGTTTCACCATGTAGAAATTACAGCAGTGTTTATAGGGCATTTCAGGGCACCATAATGTTTGGGACACACCAATGTCATGTAAATGAAAGTAGTCATGTTTAGTATTTTGTTGTATATCCTTTGCTTGCAATGACTGCTTGAAGTCTGCGATTCATGAACATCACCAGTTGCTGGTTGTCTTCTCTGGTGATGCTCTGCCAGACCTGCATTGCAGCCTTTTTAGCTTATTCTTGTTTTGTGGGCTAGTTCCCTTCAATTTTCTCTTCAGCATATAAAAGGCATGCTCAATTAGGTTCAGATCGGGTGATTGACATGGCCACTCAAAATTGACAATTATTTAGCTTTAAAAAACTCCTTTGTTGCTATAGCATTGTCTTGCTGTAGAATGAACTGCCGGCCAATGAGTTTTGAGGCATTTGTTTGAACTTAAGCCGATAGGATGTGGCTATACACTTCAGAATTCATTATACTACTACCATCAGCAGTTGTATCATCAATGAAGATAAGTGAGCCAATACCTTCAGCAGCCATACATGCAGAGGCCATAACACCCTCACCACTGTTTCACAGATGAGGCGGTATGCTTTGGATCTTGGGCTGTTCCTTCTCTCCACCATCAGTTTGATATGTTAATCTTCGTCTCATCTGTCCACAAGACCTTTTTTCCAGAACTGTGGTTACTCTTTTAAGTACTTCTTGGCAAACTGTAACCTGGCCATCCTATTTTTGCGGTCAACCAGTGGTTTCATCTTGCAGTGTAGCCTCTGTATTTCTGTTCATGAAGTCTTCTGCAGACAGTGGTCATTGACAAATCCACACCTGACTCCTGAAGAGTGTTTCTGATCTGTCGGACAGGTGTGTGGGGATTTTTCTTTATTATAGAGAGAATTCTTCTGTCATCAGCTGTGGAGGTCTTCCTTGGCCTGCCAGTCCCTTTGCGATTAGTAAGCTCACCAGTGCTATCTTTCTTCTGAATGATGTTCCACACAGTTAATTTTGGTAAGCACAAGGTTTGGCTGATGTCTCTCATAGTTTTATTCTTGTTTCTCAGTCTCATAATGGCTTCTTTGTCTTTCATTGGCACAACTTTGATCCTCATGTTGATAAACAACAAAAACGTTTCCAAAGGCGATGGAAAGACTGGAGGAAAGACTAGGTGCTGAGAGCTCTCTTATACCTGCATTAAGGAGGCATTTAAACACACCTTAGCAATTACAAACACCTGTGAGGCCATGTGTCCCAAACATTATGGTGCCCTGAAATGGTGGGGACTATGCATAAACACAGCTGTAATTTCTACATGGTGAAACAAAAATATATAAAAATTATAAAATCTGACTGCGCACTTTAACCACATGTGATTTTTTTCTATTATAAATCTCAAATTGTGGAGTACAGAGGCAAATAAATAAATGATGGGTCTTTGTCCCAAACATTATGGAGGGCGCTGTATCTGTGATCATAATTGTTTAATTGTAGATTTAATGTAGCAAGCAGAAATTACATCAAAATATAATTTGGAAGCTTATGTTTGCTTTTATAAGCATTTAAGATTGAAATATACTATTTAAAATAATCGTGTGGTATGCATGTCATAAGCATTCACTCATTATCAATGAGAGGTAAAAGCACGGACCATGCAGATAAAAGCAAAGATGGCTGTCTTGTACAGCGCTTATATCTACCAAATAAATATAAATACATTGACACTTGCAAGCAGAGATTGATTTTGAAATCATGAAGAGGTTCTGTGCAAACTATGACTCATCTTTCTTTGAATGGCAGTTGCAATGTCACGCCATAAAGGGCCTGTCCCACTTGGGCATCATTTGCGCGTCACACAGGTGGCGCGCGAAGATTTTGTGAATCCCAAATTCCTGGGGCGCCGCGCGCGACCGCGCGTCACAGCCTACGTCACCACGCACCATGCGCGCGTAATGCACGCCATGCGTAAATCACGCGTAAATGAGGCCCAAGTGGGACAGGCCCTTAAGGAGCCACTTGATGAGTGAGGTCTGCAAACTGATAATAGTCACTTTTCAGCAAAGGCCTCAAACCTATTTGGTCCTTTCTTGATAAAAACATTTAAAATTAATTTACATGTGTACATGTGCCTGCTTCTTTAGAGGCTTGTCAGATTTTTTTAGGTTAGTTCAAAACATATGGAGAAAGTACCAGATTGCACCTTGGGCCACACATATACACAAATCCTCAAATAGCATATCAATCAATGATGTTTACATATGGACCAAATGTACCATATTCCTTATTAAGTGCACAGAGCATTTAACCATAAACTATTGTATATCAAATTTGTTGCTTGATTGAGTAGAAATGTGTCAATTCAGTTTTAAAATAATTTTTGTGCATTTTGTACAACCCCCTAGACCTTTGCCCAGCTTCTCAGTTTCTCTGCATCACTGCAACTTTGAGTATGAGGCTGTGCCAGGTACTTGCTGCGAACCCTCCTTGCCAGTTATGATCATTAAGATGTGTTCCAGGAGGCATGCAGCCACATGGAAGATGCTCTGGCATTTTTACTGTCCCCCTTCCGACAACAAAATATATTACTGCCCTGTCACTTGAAATGGATAGAAAAGTTATTCACTAATTGCAACCTTTGGGGAAATTACAAGAAAGATTACATTACTTGTATAAATTTGAGCTAATCAAAGAGTCAGTATGGATGACTCAGAATGCTATATGTGGACTTCCGGTTGGCGCCACGATGTGAGTGGAATCGCGCCATTACAGCTCCGAAAAAAACTGTATTTAAAACGGGGGTAAAAGGGTCAAACAAACGCACTTACCACAGGAGATCGATTGTGAACGGCTCCGGCAGCGTTTAAAAGGTGCGTGACGTCATCAGGCGCGCGATTTAAGAAGAAATTATGACCCAGCGCTCCCCCACCCCCACCGCTGGAAAAAAAGCTACGAGAAGGGAAACTGGCCTCAGCTCGGGTGCTGCTTCTGCTTCACAAGAAGATGTCTCACAGAGGAAAGCTGAAATGGAGGAACTTAAGACTACCATTCTAGGTGAGATAAAGAAGCAGAGGAAGGAGTATATGGAGGAGATAAAGAAGCAGAGGAAGGAGTATATGGAGGAGATAAAAAGTTTAAAAGCGGATATGCTGGTGTCTCACGAGAAAAATAAAGAAGATAAAGAAGACTTAATAAAACAAGTTATAACGACGGTAAAAAGTATGATGGATGAGTGGAAGGAAAAGGCTAATGCCGAGTTACAAACTCAAATTGAGGATGTAAAGGAAATAGCTGCTGGGATGGAAAGAAAGCTGGATGACAAGATAGATCCTACTATAATTTCGCTAGACCAACAAGGCGAAGCAATTAAAGAGCTAACTAAAATTGCTGAAGTGAATACTAAGGAGACCGAAAAACTCCGTGCCGAGAACAAACGCCTCTTAGAATTATTACATAAAACAAACGAGAAATGTATCGATCTGGAGGGACGCCAACGCCGTAAAAATTTGCGTATAGTTGGTCTGAGCGAAGGTCGTGAGGGGAGTCAAGATCCTCGAAAATTTGTTGCAAAACTTTTAATGGATATTTTGAATTTGGATCATGAACCCCTGTTGAGCCGTGCACATAGGGCTCTAAGACGGGCCCCTGGGATAGGTTCATCGCCCAGACAAATGATTGTAAAAGTGGCCTTTGACCATGTCTTCGAAGAAATGATGAAGATAATAATAAAAAAGAGAAACCTGAAATACGAGGGAGACAACATCAGTATTTTTAGAGACTTCCCAGCAGAAGTGGCCAAGAAAAGAGCTCTATTTAAAGAAACAAAAGGTATCCTGAGGAATGTACAGAATACTAAGAATCTGAGATATGGCTTGATGTACCCAGCAATACTGAGAATAACTTATGATGACAAGGAATATCGTTTCGTTAAGCATACTGAAGCATTGAAATTCGCCCGAGGCATACAGCAGAAGCCAGAAGATGAAGAGAGAGAAGATGCGGAGGAAGAACCCGAGGGAGAAGGAGAGGACTGAACTTTTATCATCGACCTGTGGTTATGAAATACTCACTTAGAAGGAAGTGGAATAATGGGCATTTAGTAGTAGTTCTGTATTAATTATTAGAAAATATTTAATTATTCCATGATAATAGTATTACATATTATAGTATTAAATACAATTGATATTAGTAATTAGCAAATAGTAATATGAATAATAGAAATAATTACTAAGTACTAAGTATATAAAGTTAGTACCCCACCCCAATATATATAGCATTTGAGATAGGAGCTGGTATAATCAACATCTTTTTTTAATTAAAAAAACGGAAGTCTTTAGATTAATGGCCACGTTAGTGTGGCTTTCACCTTCACATACTACACACTATACAAGTGTAGTTTCTTTTTTTTCTGAGCACCCTATTAACACCCTTTACTTTTTTTTAATTATTGATATTTCTTATTGTTTTTGTTTTTTATTGATCTTATATTATATATTATTTGAATGTAGATGTGAAGGATATTGTGTATTTAGTTTAAGAAGACATAGATGTGGATTAAGGTGGAAAGAAATTCTCATTGGATTGATGTCCGGGTGCAACGGGGAGCTGGGTGAGTCAAGAAGGCTACTCCAAAAAAAGCCGCCCTAATAGTAAAATGCATGATATAAAGGTGAAGACTGGGGGTGATGGAGTAACCTTCTGCAGTTGGAATGTAAAAGGAATTAATGAACCAATTAAAAGGGGAAAGGTATTAGCTCAGTTGAACAGATTGAAGACAGATGTCATTTTCCTTCAAGAGACTCATCTTAAAAAAGATGCTCAACATAGATTAACAGCTAAATGGATTTCTAAGGTGTATCATTCTACATTTATTCATAAATCTAGAGGAGTTGCAATAATTATTCGCAAAGGTATACCTTTCATACAAAGTTCTATTATAGAGGATAAAGAAGGCAGATATGTAATAATTACAGGGGAATTATATTCAAAAAGGTAATTTTAATGAATATATATGCCCCTAATTTTGATAATCCATTATTTTTTAAGAAAATATTTAATAATATTCCTATATCCACTCAACACAATTTAATAATTGGAGGTGATTTAAATTGTACTTTAGATAATTATCTAGATAGATCATCCGCAAAAAGGAAAGCTGCCTCGAAATCAAGTAAATTCATAAATGCTTTTATCAATACATCTAATATTAAAGACATCTGGAGGTTAGATAACCCATCCGGACGAGAATATTCTTTTTTCTCGCCCGTACATGGAACCTATTCGAGGATAGATTATTTTTTAATAGATTCTAAATTACTTCCTTTTACGTATGATGCAAAATATCATAATATTATCATCTCGGATCATGCGCCATTAACATTTAAGATAAAATTAAAAGATATATCTAATAAAACTACTACCTGGAGATTTAACCCTCAGATATTAAAGGACAATGACTGTTGTAAATATGTGATGGATCAGATTAAATTATTTTTTGAAACTAATGATAATCCTGAAACTTCTCCATCACTATTTTGGGACACATTTAAGGCATTCATGCGTGGCGCAATAATATCCGCACAAGCACATCTCAATAAAGAAAATCGAAAAATAGAACAAAATTTAGAAAATGAGATAAAACGTCTAGATAATGAAAATATAAAACAGCCTTCCAAAGAGTTAAGTAATAAAATTGCATCAGTAAAATATAGATTAAATAAAATATATTCTAATCAAGTGATTAAACTTTTTCAACAAACTAAGCAAGTGTATTTTGAATTTGGAGATAAGCCACAAAAATTACTAGCACGACAGCTTAGAAAATTAGAAGATGAGAAGATGATACACGGAATTAGATCTGAGTATGGAAATATATTAATTACTCCAAAAGATATTAATGATAGATTTTTACAATATTATAAAAATCTTTATTCGTCAAAACTAACAGGACAAACAGATAGTATGGAAATATTTTTACAAGAATGTCAAATCAATAGCTTAGATCAGGAAGGTAGAGAATTGTTAAATGCTGAAATAACAGTAAAAGATATTATAGAATCAATTAGTTCGCTTAAGAACGGAAAAGCAGCGGGACCAGATGGCCTGAGTGCAGAATTTTATAAAAAATTTCAAGATCTGATTTCCCCAAGATTACAAATAATGTATAGATATGCATATGACCAAGGAAAATTACCAGAATCTTTAAATGAATCCACAATTACACTCATCCCTAAAGTAGATAAGGATTTGGAAGATCCTGGATCATATAGAGCGATTGCCCTTTTAAATACAGACCAAAAAATATTAACTAAGGTCTTATCTAGGAGATTAAGTTTAGTGATCTCTAAATTAATACATTATGATCAAACAGGTTTTATCCCAAAACGTTACTCATCCCATAATCTCAGACGTTTGTTTAATATTATATATTCAAAAAGAATACGAGATACGGAACTAGCGGTTATATCACTAGATGCAGAAAAAGCGTTTGATCAGGTGGAATGGATGTATTTATTTAATATAATGGAAAAGTTTCAATTGGGGGATAGATTTTGTAAATGGGTAAGAATTTTATACTCGAATCCTATGGCAAGAATTTTGACTAACCAAATTTTATCAGCCAAATTCAAACTCTCTAGGGGATGCAGACAGGGATGTCCGTTATCACCCTTATTGTTCGCATTGGTGATAGAACCATTGGCGGAAAAAATTAGATCTGAACCTGAAATATATGGCTATAATACTGATACAACAATTAATAAAATTTCTTTATATGCAGATGATGTTTTGATTTATATTACAAAACCGGAAATTAGTATTCCCAACCTGCTAAACATTATAACTAAGTTTGGTGCATTTTCTGGGTATAGGATTAATTGGGATAAAAGCGAGATTATGCCAATAACAGGAATAAATCTTAATACATTACAACAATACCCATTAAAAGTAGTTACAGACAAACTTAAATATTTAGGGATTAACGTAACTAAAACTCATAACTCATTAATAAAATCCAACTATCCTCAACTATTAGATAAACTTAGAAAAAATATTTTATATTGGAAAACACTGCCTATATCCATGATTGGTAGAATAAGTGCCATAAAGATGGTATTTCTACCGCAGTTGTTATATTTGTTTCAGGCTATTCCTTTTTTTCTTCCGAAAACTTTTTTTAAAAAAATTGATAATATTGTCAATAGCTTTATTTGGGATTATAAAAATCACAGAATAAATAAAAAACATCTATGCAAAGCTAAGATAAATGGAGGATTAGCACTTCCAAACTTTTTATATTATTTTTGGGCTGTTCAGATTAAGAATATGAATTTCTGGTGGGTAAATATGGATCATGAACCGACATGGTTAAATATAGAAAAGGAGGACTGTCTACCTTTCAATGTAGGTTCGATAATTTTTGCACCAACGGAAGTACAAAAAAAATATTATAAAGACAACCTAATAATATATAATAATAGACGTATTTGGAAACAAATAGTTAAGACTCTACACTTGGATAATCTCTCATTTAGATTACCAATTATGAATAATCCATCGTTTAAACCTGCTATATTAGATGGGGGGTTTAAACAATGGGATGATTTAGGAATTACAAGGATAGAACATCTGTATAGAAAAGGAAAATTTCTTTTATTCCAGGAGTTACAAGATATTTATGGATTGTCTCCACAACATTTGTTTAGGTATTTACAAATTAGAGATTATATTAAATCCAATACACAAGATTATAAAAATAAAGAAGCAGGATTGTTAGATGAACTGTTTAATTTATATCCAAATACAGAAAAATTAATAGCCTATATATATAACATCATTTTGGATAAGGAGAATCCAATAACGGAAGTATATCGTCAAGCATGGGAAAATGAAATGGGATTGGCTATAACAAAAGAAAACTGGGAAGAAAGTCTACAACGAATACACCGGTGTTCATTAAACGCCAGACATATACTGATACAATTTAAAGTATTATATAGGTTACATTATTCGAAAACTAAATTAAATAGTATTTTTCCGAATCTCTCCGCTATTTGTGATAAGTGCAAGAAAGCAGAGGCAAATTTAATACATAGTTTCGTTACATGTCCTAAATTGAATTATTACTGGACAGAAATCTTTAAAGTTATTTCTGAAGTCATCAAAGTTAAATTGGACCCTAACCCAAAGCTAATAATATTTGGAATTCCGGATTTACATCTATCACTTACAGTAAATCAAAGAAATTTCTTTGATTACTGTTTAATAATTGGAAAAAAAATCATATTGAAATTTTGGAAGGGAACATTATCCCCCACAACCAAAATGTGGGCAACAGAGATGATGGAGACGTTACATCTGGAAAGAATTAGATTTGTCCTATTGGACAAGTATAATTCTTTTGAACAGATATGGTCTCCATATATACAGTATTTAGAGAAGTAGCTGTTCTTGGCAACACAGCTCGACGTGCACCCTGCGGGATTTGGTGAGAATAATTCATTTTTATATTGGAATTACATATATGTCTTTATTGATACTATCACTTGTAGTAGTGTTATTAATAATACATATTGTGGTTACTAAAAATGTTTTTTTTTTTTTTTTTTTTTTTTTTTTTTTCGTTTCTCTTTTCTTTCTTATATATAATCAAATTATTATTTAATCCCTCTCTTAATGATTTATTCTTTCTCTATTCTTTCTCTATCATTATTTCTAAAAAAACAGTAGATAAGTATTACTAGTGTTTTACTTAATGCAAATTGAATTAATTTGATATAAAGTTGTTTGAAGCATTGTAATTGATTACCTTTAATAAAAAAATATATTAAAAAAAAGAATGCTATATGTGGTCCCCTGAGTATTTAACCGTAAACTATTGAATAATTTGGTACTTGAATAAAATCGATCCTGTACAGCTATTAAATATTTCCGAGTTTTTATTTCAATAATACTTTGAACGGTGTTCGGTGATGTTCATTTTACTGTTAAAATATATTTGGGTATGATTAACCCATACTTGAGGTTGCAATTTGACTAAATATCTGCTGAATTTATTTATTTTTAAACTGGAAAAAACAAGCAGTGGTAACATTGCAAGTTATGTTGCAGTTTGCTTCAGAGGTAGGAGATAGGAGTGATAAAAAAAATACATACAGATGGTTGCATTCCTAAGAAACCTAATATTATAGAACATACTGGACTAAGTGGGACCCGTTGGGTCCGATGTTCACACGGGAGGGCTGGTCCCCCAAAACAATATTCCACCTCTCTACCAATTCCAATATTGGTGGCCAGTGGGGGGGGGGACGGGGACTTGCTGGAGCGCTGGTATGGGTGTTGTGGGCTGAAGGGACAGGTCTCCAGAGGGCTCGTATGAACATTGTGGGCCAAATGGATTCTTGGGGTGGCAGCACAGACACTCAAGCCTGATGTGCTGGCAGCTCACTCACAGCTGGTGGGCTGGTAGTTGACACGGCTATTCCTTGAAATTCCATTTCAAGCAGGGTGCAAGGCTACCAAATTCAAATCCATTTTCCTACCATTTCAAGCAGGGTGCAAGGCCACCAAATTCAAGTGCAGTTTCATACCACTTCTAGCAGGGTGCAAGGCCACCAAATTCAAGTGCAGTTTCTTACCACTTCAAGCCGGGTGCAAGGCCACCAAATTCAAGTACAGTTGCATACCACTTCAAGCAGGGTGCAAGGCCACCAAATTCAGGTGCAGTTTCCTACCACTTCAAGCAGGGTGCAAGGCCACCGAATTAAAGTGCAGTTTCCGACCACTTCAAGCAGGGTGCAAGGCCACCGAATTCAAGTGCAGTTTCATACCACTTCAAGCAGGGTGCAAGGCCACCAAATTCAAGTGCAGTTTCATACCATTTCATGCAGGGTGCAAGGCCACCAAATTCAAGTGCAGTTTCATACCATTTCATGCAGGGTGCAAGACCACCATATTCAAATGCAGTTTCATACCATTTCAAGCAGGGTGAAAACACCATAAAACCACAAAAAACACCACACTCACAGTTCAGTAGACATTCAGTGTGTTCAGTTGATTCACAGCTCAGACGGAGTCGTGACCTCTCCCTCCCCCATCATGCAGAGACTGAGCCACACCCACACTTCCGGGTTTTACAATCCCTCCCCCCCTCCCACCGGAAAAGGTGTGGCCTTCATGGCATGATTGACAGGAGAGAGATTCTCAACATTTTTTAAACACCAATAACACTTTTATTTTTCATTGATGGGAAGAATCCTTTGCGCCTGATGAGCGGAGGGGGACTGAGTAAGATGACCAAAAATCACAGCCGCAAGTGGTAGCGTTTTATCAAAAATCAATATAAAGTGCAAACAGGAAGTTGTCAAGTTTAGACAACCAACCATTTGCAGTGCTTTTACTTCAACCCAAAACCCCAACCAACCATTTGCAGTGCTTTTACTTCAATCCAAAACCCCACCCAACCATTTGCAGTGCTTTTACTTCAACCCCAAACCCCACCCAACCATTTGCAGTGCTTTTACTTCAACCCAAAACCCCACCTAACCATTTGCAGTGCTTTTACTTCAACCCAAAACCCCACCAACCATTTGCAGTGCTTTTACTTCAAACCCACATTTTCATTTTCAAACCACATTAAGGGCATTCAAGGTCAGTAAAACCACGCTCACACTTTAGTAGATATGTGTTCAGCGTTATTCACAGCTCAGACTGAGAAACGTGACCCTCTCACTTCCCCCCATCTTGCAGAGACTGACTGAGGCACAACACTTCCGGGTTTTACATTCCCTCTCGCATCCCACCAGCTGGCCAAAAATCACAGTCGTAAGTGGCAGCGTTTTTTCTAAAATCATGAAACTGAAAAACAGGAAGTGGTCAAGATCTTACTTTTAGTAATATAGATAATTACATAAACAATAAGCGAGTTTGGTATTCTGACTGTGCATGCCCAGGTCATAGGTCATTCGTGATACGCAACTGTACTGCTGCGATGTGTGCAGGCCTGCGTTTCGTCCGTGGTCGGGGTCGGGCCCGGGTCTCCGGCGCTGCAGGCGCTGTTGAGTTGCTGCTGGGCTTCCCTGTCCGGGGGCGGCTGGAGGTGTCCGGTGGGCCCTGGGCTGGTAGGGCGGCTTCGGGCTTGCAGCTGGCGTGGAGGGGGGGTGCTGGCTCTGGCTCTGTTCTGCTCCGGCTCTGCTCTGCTCCGGGTGCTTTACCCGGCGTGCCGGGGACCGTCGGCTCTCGTCTTGTCCAGTGGCTGTCGATTGGCCCCCTCAGTGCCGGCGGGGGCCGAGCGTCAGTCATCGACGGGGATGCACACGGGGTACTGCGGTGGCTCGGCGGGTCAGGCAACATCTCTGGAGAAGGGTCTCAACCTGAAACATCACCCATTCCTTTTCTCCGGGGATGCTGCCTGTCTCACTGAGTTGTTGCAGCGTTTTGTGTGTGTCCTTGTTGATGGCTAGTGCTCGTCTTTCGCCGGCGCTGGGTGTTTGGCCGGTAGCCGCTGGGTGAAGCGGGGGGTGCGGCTGGCTGTCCCCAGCAGGTTCCTTGGGAGTTGGACGCCCCGGATGTCTCCAGACGGGGATGGGACACTTGGGTGCGGGGGGGGGGGGAACGGTCCAGTGGCGGTTCTGCAGCACTTGCGGCGCTGGGGACCCGGGTTCGATCCTGTTCTCCACTCGCATCTGTCCCCTCTCTTTCGCTGTTACACCCTGCTCTCCCGCTAACTGGCACCCCCGTTCCTCAGATTAAATATATTTTTACACATGAATTATGAATAAAGATAAGAATTTATACACAGTTTATACAGCCAGCGTTTTGTTCGCTTTTTCTTTATCGCGAATGACCTTTGACAAATCCCATGATTCCTTGCATTTTTCGGAATACTGAACTCGCTTATTATGCCAATGGAGAAAGGGGCATTCGGGGGTAGAGAGTTTCAGACTCACAACAACAATATTATTTTTCCTGTTGTATCATTGCAAGCTGAAGATACTATAAAGGCTGAATGTTACATTGTCTGGTAGAGTATCATTGCTCAAGTGTCAGGAGAAGCAATTGCAAGTCAAGTTCAATGGCCAGCCACTGTAAATAGTATCTATGTTCTTATGAGATAATGGTGAAAAAACTATTTTTTCCGGCTACGACATGTTTCTTTTACCAACACACCAATTTTTCTGCTTGACAATTTCCAAAGTGGTTCTCTAGTTCCTGATCAAAATCATATTATAGAAGGAACAGCAGATACTGGTTTACCAAAGAAGACACATAATGCTGAAGTAACTCAGCAGGGTCAGGTAGCAATTCTGGAGAATATGGATAGATGACTTTTCGGATTGGGATTCTTCTTCAGATCCTTTCATGTTTATAACCAATTCGCCCTGCGTAATACAAATAATGTTCCCTAATTCATCAGATGCATTATATCCAATTTATGTTCTAGAAACATATGTTATAATAGAATTGCCTATACAGTTTGGCAAGATGTAATGTGGGATTACCCTGTGATTACAGGATTTGTTTTTCATCTTCTATATAACCTGCATCAACTAATAAATGTCTTCAGCTTTGATCATTATGTTCTTTTTTATTATGTATGCTTTATAAAGTTAACTAAGGACTAATATTGTACTAAATCTAGGTGTAGCACTACAAACTTAATGTGGCATTATTTTGGCACATGTTCCCCAATATGGTGGACTGCTGTTAAAATGGCATAAACAGCCTGTTAAATATTTGTAACTATATTTTTAACGGCAGTTAAAGATTTTGTAATAGAAAGAACAAACTTAAAAAAACAGACAATACCTTTTTTTCCCCACCCCTTTGCCGGTTGGCAATGTAAGGCATGCCTGTTTTCTCTATTTTCCTCACTACTGAGAAAATGTAAGCAACTTCAAAGGTCTTTTATATTGTCGCATGTACCTATTAAGGTACAGTGAAACTCGATTTACCATACAGCCAAGCTAAAAAAAGCAACAAGACACACAACTACATAAAAGTTAACATAAACATCCACCACAGCGGATTCCCCGCATTCCTCACTGTGATGGAAGGCAATAAAGTCTAATCTTCTTCCCTCCTTTTCTCCTGCGGTCGGGGCAGTCGAACCATCCATTGTCGGGGGATCGAAGCTCCCACGTCGGAGCGATCGAAGCTCATGCGTTGGGGCGGTCGAAGCTCCTGCAGCTTGGAGCTCCTGAAGTCGGTCTCTAACCATGGACCGCGAGCTCCACTATGTTAAGTCCTGCAGGCTCCCGTGGTTGGAGCTCCCCAAGCAAGAGGCCGCCAGCTCCACGATGTTAGGCCGCAGTGCAGACGGAGATACGATACGGGGAGAAAAAATCGCATCTTCGTCGAGGTGAGATTAAAAAAAGTTTCCACCAACCTCCACTCCTCACATAAAACAAGCTAAAGAACACTAAAACATTTATTTAACACATACTATAAAACAACAAAGAAGGAAAGGACAAGACAGACTGTTGGTGAGACAGCCATTGCGGGTGCCACGCGGGTCATGCTTGAAACAATAACTATTTTTCTCACTCCACAGACTGTCTGATCTGCTAACATCTCCAACATTTTCACCTTTTATCTCAGCTTTCGAGCACCTGCAGTTTTCTTCTCGTGTTTTGAATCCAATAACCTCTAAAAAAAATTGCCCACTGTTTTATATTTCAACACCTCATTTCCATGGACATTGGCTAAAATACTAATGCAAGAATTACCTATTCGTTTTGGTAATTATATATATTTCCAAATGTTCTGGGATGTTCATTTCATTTTATTGACAGCATTGCACTTGGAGCTGCATCGCTTGGTCTCGTAGTCATCTACCCTCTGATGAAGAGGCTAACTTATTGGCCACAGTTAATTCTGGGTAAGGAAAAACTTTGGTACTTTGCAGTTGTTTGACCCATAGGAAGAAAAATACCTTTAAGAAAAATCCATAGCTATAGATAAAATATTATAGCTTGGATTAAAAAAAAATATTCTTTAAAAAAACATTGAGGCTAACTCATCATCATTCTATTTTGTTCCATATCTTGAATCGAGACAGAATTGGCTTCTGGAGGCATAAAGCAATTGAAAAATTCAGTAAGCTGAGACTGACACTTAATTTATTGCACAATGTTTTATTTAAAGTCTATTAGAAAATAAAGATCCTTGAATGGAATACACTTGCTAAATAATTTGCTATGCACATGAGTAAATTCAAGGGCAACAAATTGTCTGCTTTAGGAACTCAGAATGATATGCAGCATCTGTGAGGTAAAAATAATTGTCAACGTTTTAGGTCAAGATACGGCATCAGGATTGAGTGTGAACAGGGAAGATAGCCAGTATAAAGAGGAGATGGGGAGGGTTGAGATAAGGGCTAGCAGGTGATTGATGGACTGAGGAGGGGCAAAGAATGATGAGCAGATGGAGGCAGGTTGGTGAGGTTGGGGGATAGAGTTGGAAGACATAGATGGGTGATGGGTATAAGGAACCAGACAAAAGTGTGGAAAAAAAGTCAGATTGAGCCAAGTGGAGGGGTGAGAGGGTGAAGGTGGAGTCAGAAGCTGGAAATGATGAGTAACGGAAGGTGATAATGGTAGCTATAGGGGAGACGTGAAGGGGCGATGTAACCAAATGGGGAAGGGGATCCAGCCAGTGAAATGTTTGGGTAGTACATGGATGGAACCAGGAGGGGATGGGGGAGGAAAATGGGTGATATGGACAGGAGTGTCATCTTTCTACCTGCAAACGTGCTAGGTGCAGCACTTATTCTTATGCCTCTTCCATCACCGATATCTGGGGACTGAACAGGCCTTCTAGGTGAGGCAAAGATTCACATGCTTTCCCTCCAACCTAATCTTTTGCATTCGGTGCTCCAGATGTGGCCTCTACATTGGCGGGACAATGCGTAGACTAGATGACCAATTTGCGGAGCGCCTGTACTCTGTCCACAGTGGCTTTACCTAGCCAGGCGCCATTTCAGCTCCCCTTCCCATTCTCTCACTGACCTGTCTAACCTTGGCTTTCTGCACTACCAGGTTGAGCCCCAATACAAAGTGGAACAAGACATGATATTCCAACTGGGTAATCTACAATCCAGTGGTATGAACATAGAATCTTTGTGCCCTTTCCCATTTCTAGTCACCTCCTTCCACTCCTATCATTAATTTCTGTCCCCCTTCTCCTTGTTCCATCCACCAAATAGCCACACATTTCACCCCTCGGATCCAGTTTCATCAGCCCTTCACATCTTCCTTAATGATTCCCATTATCACCCTCCTTATTTATCAGATTTCAGGGCTGGTAGCTTTTGTTTTCCTGCTTATTACCCTTCTCGCTGTCTCCATCATCACCCTCCACTTCCCCCCATCCCACAACCTGGATCCACCTGCCCTTTTTCCATTTCTTTGTCTTCCTGATTCCACTTATCACCCATATATCTCTGTCACCCGAATCCACCCCTCCCTCTCTCCCACCTAGCTCCATCTGCCAATCATCCACCAAATTTCCCCTGTCCACTTACTGGCCCCTATCTCACCTCCCCTCTTTATACTGTCTATCTTACCGCCCCACTCTCAATCCTAATGCAACGCCTCAACCCAAAACATTATTGGTCGAGGTTCTGGCCCATCTGGGCACCATGACGACGGGTCTTTAAACCCTGGGTACACCCCGGGGGGGGGATCAGTCCGACTTCAGGACTAAGGCGGCTGCACCCCTTCTTTAGTGCAAGAAGATATTGATGTTTAATTTATGCAAGAAGGAACTGCAGATGCTGGAAAATGGGAAGAAGCTCCCCCCCCCCCCCCCCCCCCCACACTACATCAGTCTGAAGAAGGGTTTCGGCCCGAAACATTGCCTATTTCCATCGCTCCATAGATGCTGCCGCACCCGCTGAGTTTCTCCAGCACTTTTGTCTACCTTTGATGTTTAATTTAGCTTATTGAACAATTGTAAACACAAAAAATTATTGTTAGAACAAATTGCTGTTCCTTGACTGCTTGAAGCCTTTGAGTTGTTCACATGGCCCCTCCATTAAGATGGTGGTTCCATTGGAATTCCATTCCACTTGTGCATCTCTGCTATTTCAGATTTCTTTATGGAGTCAATATATTTTTGTTTCATAAAGTACATATTGAGTAACTTATTTAACAGAAGTAGTGCTACATTTTTGTTAAATGCCGCAAATGAAATATATTTGGGGTTCTCCTGTATTAGTGAGATTACTTAGAGAAGATCCTGTTGCTTGGCGGTGCCATTCTTAAAAGAGAATGCCCGCCTGAGATACTTGAAGCAGTGGTTTGAAATAAGGTTTGGTTATCATCTGTTTTACATTACATCTAAACCTTTTTTCACATCAGTTTTATCCCACAGATTTAGTTTGATGAAATCTTTTATAATTTATGTTAATATAATTGATTTCTCATGAAAATTAATGTCTTGTAGGTCTTACATTTAACTGGGGAGCACTTTTAGGTTGGTCTGCTGTGAAGGGTTCGTGTGATTGGTCAATCTGCCTTCCACTCTATATCTCTGGAGTCATGTGGACATTGATATATGACACTATTTATGCACATCAGGTAAGGTAATAATTTTATGGTTTACCTAAGTGTCAATTTTCCAGCAGCATGCTGGTGTGGGCAAGTTGGGCCAAAGTATGACCAAACTATGCGGCCTCACAGAAGTTATTAAAACTCAAATTAGGTTATTTGACAGGAACCACTAAAATTGCATTCCAAATGTAGACAAGCAACTATTTATATTGGCTTTAAGGAAGGAAAACAGGAAAATATCAAAATACAACAAGGAAATATGAAAATACTATGACTTAAAACACAAATTGATGTTGTCTACCTCCTTCTAATACTACAAATTACATTAAATGTATACCCTCTAGTTCTTGACCCTCTGCTAAGGGAATAGGCCCTCATAATTTTTTTTTACACCTTGACAAATTCTCCCTTCAGCTTCCTCTATCCCAAGCAACCCCAAAATATCTATGTTTAAGAAGGAACTGCAGATGCTGGAAAATCGAAGGTAGACAAAAATGCTGGAGAAACTCAGAAACTTCAGACTGAAGAAGGGTCTCGACCCGAAACTTTGCCTATTTCCTCATACGTTGCCTATTGTTTGTTTCCTCATAACCTTTTTATCTTGGCAGCATCCTTGCAAATAGTGCTATTATTTTCCCAGTGATGTGATAACTAGAATCACATTTGTGATTCTTGATGTTGTCTAATTGATGTTGAATACAGTTCTAGCAAATATTTCCGCTCCTATGTCATATGCTGCAGCTAATAAAGGAAAGCATCCCAAAATATATCTTCCTAACTAGCTTCCTGCTATGTGAATGATCTGTGGACATGCATTTCTCTACTGCACACGTCCTGCTACTTATTTGTGTTCTATCTTGTTATAACCGCAAACATTACTTTATACAATTGAAGATACTTGTCACCTTTCTGTTCAACTGAGCAGATTTTTCATACCATTATCTACTCAAAGTTTTACTTCTCACTATCAGTCATATTGTCTTTTTTGTATCATCTACAATTATCATGCAATCTTGATTTAAACCTGATTGTTAATATACAATTAATGTTTGATGAATGTTCTTGGAGATTGCTACATTCACGGCCCTGGAATGCTGTTTTGTTCGTCTTTACCTGCAACTTTCATCTCATGTGTCTGATGAACTCATTCTGTCAACCAGAGATGTGCCACTGCACAATTGTTCCCGATCTAGGCGTTACCCTTCCTACCTGTCTATTCTGCAGTTCTCTCTCTTTATCCCCCAGTTTCCCATGCGTGGGCCATTGCATAATAGAATCTCGTTATTCAAAACCCTTGTGCAATGTAGTTGAATCATACCTTTTTTCAATGTGGAAGAATTTCTTGCCCAACACACCCCATTTCACAATGTACCTACTTTTCTGTGACATAGCATGTAGGAGCCAGAGGTTTATGTTAGAATTGTGTATAACATCTCTTGGGCAACATCAAAAGTAACAAATATAATTCTACTCATCACATCATAGGAACATTTATTTTTACGCTTAAACTTGTATTCTTTTGCAATAAACTACTGTTGAAACAATTGTATTCTCCTATTAATTTAGCAATACAATCTTTAACATGATTTTGTTGCATCCATCACTAAAATAAGATGTACTTAAGATCTCATCAGTCACATTATTCTGTTATTCTACCTGTTAAACGACTGGGTGGCCCCCACAATAGCCGCCTTGCCAACAGTCTGTCTCGTCCCTTCCTTCTTTGGTATTTTTAGTATGTGTTAAATGTATGTTTTAGTGTTCTTTAGCTTGTTTTATGTGGGGGGTTGGGGGGAAACTTTTTAAAATCCCTTACCTCGACGGAGATGCAATTTTTTTCCGTATCGTATCTCCGTCCGCACTGCGGTCTAACATCAAGGAGTTGGCGACCTCGGCTCGAGACCGACTTCGTGAGCTCCATCCACGGAAGCCTGCACTCTTCAACATCGTGGAGCTGAGCATCCCTGTCGGGGATCGACCTCGGATCTCCAACCGCGAGAGCCTTCGGACAATATCGTGGTGCTTGTGGTCCCTGGTTAGAGACCAACTTCGGAAGCTCCAAGCCGCAGGAGCTTCGACTGCCTTGAAGCAAGAGCTTCGATCGCCCCGACGCGGGAGCTTCGATCGCCCCGACTACGGATGGTTCGACTGTCCTGACCGCAGGAGAATAAAGAGGAAGAAGATTAGACTTTATTGCCTTCCATCACAGGGAGGAATGTGGGGAATCTGCTGTGATGGATGTTTATGTTAACTTTTATGTAATTGTACGTCTTGTTGCTTTTTTTAGTATGGTAATTCGAGTTTCACTGTACGTTAATTGGTGCACATGACAATAAACTGATCCTTGGACCTTTGTTATATGCTGAAATAATGTGTTTCAAATCATGCCCTCTTTTAACCATAACTTGAATGAATCCAAAATGTAATTATGAAGCTGATTGTTTCATTTGGCATCCTTATACAAGCAAAATGCCAATTTATGTAAAATTGTGTTCTAGATACAAATTATACAAGTTTTTCAATCTTGCTAACTTTGGGAGGAGTAACAGCTGAGTAATGTTTGTGAAAATTTTAATGTTTATGTTTTAAAATGTTTTCATTAAACTCTATTTTATTCTGTGTATCTCATTTAAGGAAACGTTGGTTGTCATTTTTTTCTATTGAAAAGTGTTGTCTCCAGACATTCAGTCACCTGTTATAAACATTATCTTGGTTTTGGTGCGAGATCATCATGAGAAAATTGCAGTGTTTTTTTCTTTTTTGATGTGTGTAAAATACTTTGTTGCATTATTGTGAGTTTCTTTATCTAGGATAAAGCAGATGACATTCTGGTAGGAGTGAAATCAACTGCACTGAAGTTTCAAGAACAGACCAAACAATGGTTATTAGGATTCAGCACAGTCATGCTGACAGGATTGACAGTGGTCGGACTAAACAGTGAACAGACGTTACCCTACTATGTCGCTGTGGTAGCTGTTGGAGCACACCTGGCCCATCAGGTATGAATATTTGTAGATGTCATTCACAGTGCACTATAATTGAGACAAAAAAAATATTTTTGCAATTAAATGTGACTAGGGTTGGATTGGAATAATATTTTTAACTTTTTATCCCTGTTTTTCATAAATAATAGTGCCTGTGCTTTGCTATCTCATCTATATTACTAAAAGTCTGATCTTGACCGCTTTTGGCCCACTGTGCTGCGATTTGTGAGAGAACGCCGCCACCTACGGCCGTCATTTTTGGCCACCTCGCTCAGAGCCCCTCTCCGCCTTCCTGGACCGGAGGATTTTTCCCATTGATGACAAATCAGAGAAATATTAATGTTTTTTTTAAATTCCCTGCTGGAGGGAGGGGGAGGGACTATAAAACCAGGAAGTGGTGTGCCTCACTTACTCTGCAAGATGGATGAAGCCAAAGGGTCACGTCTCTCTGAGCTCTGAATAACACTGAACACATGTCTACTCAACTGTGAGCCCCCTTAATGTGGTTTGAAAATGAAAATATGGTTTGTTTGAAGTAAAAAGGCACTGCCTGCAAATTGTTGTTTGGGTGCTTTGGCATGAAGTTAAGAGGCACTACTTATTGCAAATGGTCATTTGGGTGCTTTGGCTTGAAGTTAAAAGGCACTACTTACTGCAAATGGTGGCTTGGGTGCTTTGGCTTGAAGTTAAAAGGCACTACTTACTGCAAATGGTGTTTTGGGTGCTTTGGCTTGAAGTTGAAAGACACTACTTACTGCAACTGGTGGCTTGGGAGCTTTGGCTTGAAGTTGAAAGGCACTAACTGCAAATGGTGGATTGGGTGCTTTGGCTTGAAGTTGAAAGGCACTACTTACTGCAAATGGTGGCTTGGGTGTTTTGGCTTGAAGTTCAATGGCACTACTTACTGCAAATGGTGGCTTGGGTGCTTTGGCTTGAAGTTGAAAGGCACTAACTGCAAATGGTGGCTTGGGTGCTTTGGCTTGAAGTTGAAAGGCACTACCTACTGCAAATGATGGCTTGGGTTCTTTGGCTTGAAGTTGAAAGGCACTACTTACTGCAAATGGTGGCTTGGAAGCTTTGGCTTGAATTTGAAGGTCACTACTTACTGCAAATGGTGGCTTGCGTGCTTTGGCTTGAAGTTACAAGCACTACTTACTGCAAATGGTGGCGGGTGCTTTGACTTGAAGTTGAAAGGCACTACTTACTGCAAATGGTGCATTGGGTGCTTTGGCTTGAAGTTGAAAGGCACTACTTACTGCAAATGGTGGCTTGGTTGCTTTGGCTTGAAGTTGAAAGGCACTACTTACTGCAAATGGTGGCTTGCGTGCTTTGGCTTGAAGTTAAAAGGCACTACTTACTGCAAATGGTGGATTGGGTACTTTGGCTTGAAGTTGAAAGACACTACTTACTGCAACTGGTGGCTTGGGAGCTTTGGCTTGAAGTTGAAAGGCACTAACTGCAAATGGTGGATTGGGTGCTTTGGCCTGAAGTTGAAAGGCACTACTTACTGCAAATGGTGGCTTGGGTGTTTTGGCTTGAAGTTCAATGGCACTACTTACTGCAAATGGTGGCTTGGGTGCTTTGGCTTGAAGTTGAAAGGCACTAACTGCAAATGGTGGCTTGGGTGCTTTGGCTTGAAGTTGAAAGGCACTACCTACTGCAAATGATGGCTTGGGTTCTTTGGCTTGAAGTTGAAAGGCACTACTTACTGCAAATGGTGGCTTGGAAGCTTTGGCTTGAAGTTGAAAGGCACTACTTACTGCAACTGGTGGCTTGGGTGCTTTGGCTTGAAGTTGAAAGGCACTACTTACTGCAAAATGGTGGATTGGGTGCTTTGTCTTGAAGTTGAAAGGCACTACTTACTGCAAATGGTGGCTTGGGTGCTTTGGCTTGAAGTTGAAAGTCACTAACTGCAAATGGTGGCTTGGGTGCTTTGGCTTGAAGTTGAAAGGCACTACTTACTACAAATGGTGGCTTGGGTGCTTTGGTTTGAAGGTGAAAGGCACTACTTACTGCAAATGGTGGCTTGGGTGTTTTGGCTTGAAGTTGAATGGCACTTCTTACTGCAAATGGTGGCTTGGGTGCTTTGGCTTGAAGTTGAAAGGCACTACTTACTGCAAATGGTGACTTGGGTGCTTTGGCTTGAAGTTGAAAGGCACTACTTACTGCAAATTGTGACTTGGGTGTAATGGCTTGAAGTTGAAAGGCACTACTTACTGCAAATGGTGGCTTGGGTGCTTTGGCTTGAATTTGAAAGTCACTACTTACTGCAAATGATGGCTTGCGTGCTTTGGCTTGAAGTTGAAAGGCACTACTTACTGCAAATGGTAGCTTGGGTGCTTTGGCTTGAAGTTGAAAGGCACTACTTACTGCAAATGGTGGCTTGGGTGCTTTGGCTTGAAGTTGAAAGGCACTACTTACTGCAAATGGTGGCTTGGGTGCTTTGGCTTGAAGTTGAAAGGCACTAATTGCAAATGGTGACTTGGGTGCTTTGGCTTGAAGTTGAAAGGCACTACATACTGCAAATGGTGGCTTGGGTGCTTTGGCTTGAATTTGAAAGTCACTACTTACTGCAAATGGTGGCTTGCGTGCTTTGGCTTGAAGTTGAAAGGCACTACATTGCAAATGGCAGTTTGGGTGCTTTGGCTTGAAGTTGAAAGGCACTACTTACTGCAAATGCACTTCCTGTTTGCACTGTATATTGATTTTAGATAAAACGCTACCACGTACGGCTGTGATTCTTGGCCATCTTACTCAGTCCCCCTCGGCTCAGCAGGTGCAGAGAATTCTTCCCATCAATGAAAAATAAAAGTGTTATTAGTGTTTAAAAAATGTTGAGAATCCCTCTCCTGTCAATCATGCCATGAAGGTCACACCTTTTCCGGTGGGAGGGGGAGGGGGAGGGGTTATAAAACCCGGAAGTGTGGGTGTGGCTCAGTCTCTGCATGATGGGGGAGGGAGAGGTCACGACTCTGAGCTGTGAATCAACTGAACACACTGAATGTCTACTGAACTGTGAGATTGGTGTTTTGTGTGATTTTATGGTGGTTTCACCCTGCAAGAAATGGTATGAAGCTGCATTTGAATTTGGTGGCCTTGCACCCTGCTTGAAATGGAATGAAACTGCACTTGAATTTGGTGGCCTTGCACCCTGCTTGAAGTGGAATGAATGCACTGAATTTGGTGGCCTTGGACCCTGCTGAAAGTGGTATGAAACTGCACTTGAACTTGGTGGCCTTGGATCCAGCCTGAAGTATGAAACTGCACTTGAATTTGGTGGCCTTGCACCCTGCTTGAAGTGGTGTGAAACTGCACTTGAATTTGGTGGCCTTGCACCCTGCTTGAAGTGGTTGGAAACTGCACTTGAATTTGGTGGCCTTGCACCCTGCTCGGAGTGGCAAGAAACTGCACTTGAATTTGATGGCCTTGCACCCTGCTTGAAATGGTAGGAAAATGGATTTGAATTTGGTGGCCTTGCACCCTGCTTGAAATGGAATTTCAAGGAATAGCCATGAGTCAACTGCCAGCCCACCAGCCGTGAGTGAGCTGCCAGCAGATCAGGCTTGATGGACTGAGCTGCCACCCCAAGAACCCATACCAGCGCTCTAGAAAGCCCCCCCACTGGCCACCAATATTGGAATTGGTGGAATATTGCGTCGGGGGACCAGCCCTCCCGTGTGAACATGGGACCCAACGGGTCCCACTTAGTCTAGTTTAAAATATAATTTGTTGTGAAACGACTAAATCCCTTGTAAATTGCCAAGGAGGATTTTTTAAATATATTAGCACCACGGTAGGAGAATTGAAGAGAAATCTCTATGCAGTTTTGCAATTGTTAAGTATTTTAAGTATCAATGAATCATGTAACATTTAGTCAATGGGTGGAGAATCTTGAATTTTTTGCCACAGAAGGCTGTGGAGGCCAAGCAGAGATAGATTCTTGACCAGTACAGGTGTCAGAGGTTATGGGGAGCAGGCAGGAGAATGGAGTTAGGAGGGAGAGATAGATCAGCCATGATTGAATGGTGGAGTAGACTTGATAGGCCGAATGGCCTAATTCCTTGTGACCTTATGATTTATGTATGTTGCAACAGATTCTAGCTAGATTTCGTTTTGTAAGAAATTACCAATTTAACATTAACTTTGCCGTTTGCTCTGCTTTACGCTACACAAACTGGTCCAAACAAATTAAAAACTGTAATGGTTCAGAAAAACTGAACTTTTTAAATAAAAATGATAGAGATTAAGATAAGAGGTTGGAATTTTTTGCAATCTATTGGTTTGTGGCCCAAAGGTACCCACTGACCCACTGATGTCCATAGAATGCTAATTTCATATAAATGTGTATAATCTAGGTTTGCATTCAGAAATAAAGAATAATTGTTCCAACAAGAGTTACTTTCCAGGCAAAATTCCAAAGGGAAAGAATAAATTAGATATTATGCAACACATTTTATAAATTAAGTAAATTATTCTGGGAGCTATAGATATAATGGGGAAAGTAGTGATCTGGATCATCCTGCTTTTGCTGGATAACAACTTGCAGAGGTAGCTATTGCACTGGAGAAAGACAAAATCTAGTTCAGTGATTATAATTTGTAAGACAATCAGTGTTAATCTAAGAAAAGTTTTACTTTAAAATTATGTATTTACGGTCTTATCAAAATAATGACAAAGGAGCCTTTTTTATGACCGCACTCAATTGTACTTTCAAATAAAAAAATATTTTTGCAAAGATGCATGTAAACTTTCTTTTTACTTAAGATATTGATCTATCTGAATGTATATTCTGCTCTTCCTAAAACAGATATCCTCACTGGACATAAATAATCCTCAAGATTGCTGGAAGAAATTCTGTTTGAATCGTATATTAGGACTAGTACTGTTTTCTGGAATTGTGTTTGGAAATCTATGGAAAGGAAAGACGAAGACTGATGAAACAGAAAAGGTGCAGAGCTGATATGTGATCAGAATCCACGTGCCAGATTTTAAAATATTACAGTAAAACAAGTAAACAATTTCAATATCATACCTTATCACCACATAATTTACATATTTTAAAACTAGTCAGGAAAGTATAGATTTAAAAATAGTGTTGAATTATTGATGTTTATTAAATAAGTAAAAATATACTTTAAATTCTTAGGCTGCACTCAAATATTTCAATCATGATGTACATCGAAAGCTATTGTAGTTCGTTATCGTCTAACTTTCTAGTTGTTAAAATAAAATCTTTTTACAGTTTATTTAAAACTAGCATAAATTAAGTTCCATAATGCCTTTACAGATTATTTTATTTGCTGCCATCCAATGATACATCTGTTCTATATTTGCACACAACCTCCCTCCCCGCAAGAAAATCAAAAAATTGCAAATGCTGGAAATCTTTAAAAAAAACAGAAAATGTTGGAAACATTCAGTGAGTCAGAGAGTATCGGTGAAAAGAAAAGCAAAATGTTTCTTGTTGATGACCTTTTATCAGAATTGGGGAAGTAAGAAAATATGTTTTAAGTTACAAAGAAAATAGGAATGAACACAACAAAATGAATTTATCTGACGGGGTACAGTTCCCGTCTGACTCCCGGCCTCCTGGCCACCTGTGGGGGGGGCACTCGGGTGAGGACTGTACAGCGCCGGAGACCCGGCTGGGATCGATCCTGGCTGCGGATGAGGTGCAGGTATGTGCCACGTCTCCCTCCTCCAATCATTGCACGCGATCCTCAGTCCCACCCCCCCCCCCCCACTCCTCCCTCCTCCAATGCTCACGCTGAATCATCATGTCCTGCCCCCATTGCCTGCTGACCCATGTCTCTCTCGTACAATCGGCGCCCTCGATCATCAGTCCCACCCCCACTGTCTCGAGGAAAGCGGAGATTTCACTGGGTTTTAAAATCCGGATGGCAAAAACTTGGGGGGGATGTCCCCCACCTCTCAAAACAGACGGAGGACGTCTCCCCCCTGGCCCCCCCGGGTTTTCCGCCCCTGTCTAGGAGTACAAGTGCAAGGTTCGATGAAGGTTGAGTCACAGGTAGCTAGAGGGTGGTCAAAAGGGCTTTTGACACTTTGGCCTTCATCAGTCAGAGTATTGAGTATAGAAGTTGGGAGGTCATGTTGCAGTTGTATAAGACGTTGGTGAGACCGCATTTAGACCATTGTGTTCAATTCTGGGCACCATGTTATAGGAAATATATTGTCAAGCTTGAATGGATTCAGAAAAGATTTACGAGGATTTTGCCAGGACTAGAGGGTGTGAGCTGTACAGAGAGGTTGAGTAGGCTGGGTCTCTATTCCATGGAGCGTAGGAGGATGAGGGGAGATCTTATAGAGGTATACAAAATCATGAGAGGAATAGATCGGGTAGATGCACAGTCTTTTACCCAGAGTAGGGGAATCGAGAACCAGAGGACATAGGTTCAAGGTGAAGGGGAAAAGATTTAATAGGAATCCGAGGGGTAACTTTTTCACACAGAGGGTGGTGGGTGTATGGAACAAGCATCCAGAGGAGGTAGTTGAGGCTGGGACTATCCCATCATTTAAGAAACAGTTGGACAGGTACATGGATCGGATATGTTTGGAGGGTTATGGACCAAGCGCAGGCAAGAGGGACTAGGGTAGTTGAGACATTGTTGGCCGATGTGGGCAAGTTGGGCCGAAGGGCCTGTTTCCACACTGTATTAATCTATGATTCTATGGTCTGTCCCCTCTGCACCTCCATCACCCAATTTGTGAGATCTGTTGTGAAGTTTCTGAAATCTAGTAATATATCCACTATTTAGTTTAGTTTATTATTGTCATGTGTACCGAGATAAAGTGAAATGCTTTTTGTTGCATGCTATCCAGTCAAAAAAAGACTGCATGATTGCAATCAAGCCATCCACAGTGTACAGACAAAGGGTACAAAATTTAGTGTCAGATAGTCCATAAAGATAGTTCAAAGGTCTCCAATGAGGTAGATGTGAGAAGCTCTGAACTGCACTCCAGTTGGTGTGAGGACAGTTCAGTTGCCTGCTTACAACTGGGATGAAACTGTCCCTGAATCTGCAAGTATGCATTTTCAAACATCTGGTCCTCTTGCCTGGTGGATAAATGCAGAATAGAGAGTGACCGGAGTGAGACTGGCCCTTGATTATGCTGGAGGCCTTGTCGAGGCAGCGTGAAGTGTAGATGAAGTCAATGGAAGGGAGGTTCGCATGATGGTCTAGGTTACGTCCAAAACTCTGCAATTTCTTGTGGTCTTGGATGGAGCAGTTCCAGGGCAGCCATTGAATGAGAGTTGGGAGTGAGAAATTGCGAGAGACCAAGCCCGAGGGAGCGTAGAGACCGAGGGGGGAGGGGGGGGGGGACACGAGAGGGGGGTATCCCTCCTCCATTTGTATGGAGCTTTTGCATTTTTCAGCTTGAAATTGTGCAATCTGGTGCACACTGTAGCAAGTCTTTTAACTTACACTTGAATGCAATATTTATGCTTTAAATTGTATTAGCTATGAATAAGGTTAGGCTAAATTACATTCCTAATTACATTCCACAGTAGAGCCAGGCTCTGATCAGCAGGTGCAGCAAATGAATGATCTTAGTATATTCATGTATGGTAATCAGAGTATAATTGAACACTTGGCCCATGTTGACCAACCTGGGTCTCACTGCACACCTGGTACTACTCCTGACCCTGACTCCAGTTATATACCTTCTCTCATTCCTGACCCTTAGTCCAGCCTTACACCAGGCCCCCTATTCTACCCTGATCATAGCTGCTTATCTGCTTAGGTTCCCAGCCCTGAACACTCCCATTGTCCCAGCTTTGACTGCACACCTAGTACTATTCCAGACCTTGACTCTGGATGCACACTTGGCCTTGCTCCTAGACCCTCTGCACTGACAATATATCTGGCCCACACATAAAGCCCCATATCTGACCCCCTGGGCTTAACCTATTACGTTCATGACCACAGGTGCTTATCTAATGCGGTAATCTTTTATGGGGCACTTCACAGACCAAATTTTGTATACCAAAATTTGCTACATCCATTGGCTTCCTTGTTATCTAACATGTTAGTTACTTTGTCAAAGAAATCATCAACTGGTTGAACACAATTTCTCATCCATAAAATTATACTCACTCAGCTGTATAAGTATTCTGTTACCATTTCCTTCATTTTCCTAACAAACTGGCCTGAAGTCATTTTTAGTCCCAATATTTTAAGTATTTTGCTGTCTTCCTCTCAGCTGGGACTTTTCCGAAATGCAAAGTCCAATAACTATATATTTAAGCAATATTATTCTATTAAATGTGATCTTGAGAGTACATAATATTTTCTGTATTCATAACACAACATTGATAAAAAGATCTTTGCTTTTGATTGCATCTACCAACATGCATACATTATTATACTAGACTAAGTGGGACCCGTTAGGTCCCATGTTCACACGGGAGGGCTGGTCCCCCGACGCAATATTCCACCTCCACCAATTCCAATATTGGTGGCCAGTGGGGGGGCTTTCTGGAGCGCTGGTATGGGTTCTTGGGGTGGCAGCTCAGTCCATCAAGCCTGATCTGCTGGCAGCTCACTCACGGCTGGTGGGCTGGCAGTTGACTCATGGCTATTCCTTGAAATTCCATTTCAAACAGGGTGCAAGGCCACCAAATTCAAATAAATTTTCCTACCATTTCAAGCAGGGTGCAAGGCCACCAAATTCAAGTGCAGTTTCTTACCACTTCGAGCAGGGTGCAAGGCCACCGAATTCAAGTGCAGTTTCATACCACTTCAAGCAGGGTGCAAGGCCACCAAATTCAAGTGCAGTGTCATACCAGTTGAAGCTGGATCCAAGGCCACCAAATTCAAGTGCAGTTTCATACCACTTTTAGCAGGGTGCAAGGCCACCAAATTCAGTGCAGTTTCATTCCACTTCAAGCAGGGTGCAAGGCCACCAAATTCAAGTGCAGTTTCATTCCATTTCAAGCAGGGCGCAAGGCCACCAAATTCAAGTGCAGTGTCATACCAGTTGAAGCTGGATCCAAGGCCACCAAATTCAAGTGCAGTTTCATACCACTTTCAGCAGGGTGCAAGGCCACCAAATTCAGTGCAGTTTCATTCCACTTCAAGCAGGGTGCAAGGCCACCAAATTCAAATGCAGCTTCATACCATTTCATGCAGGGTGAAACCACCATAAAACCACACAAAACACCAAACTCACAGTTCGGTAGACATGGATGGAATGGAATGCTATTTATTGTCATTCAAACCTAGGTTTGAACGAAATTTCATTTCTACAGTTTTTTACATTACAAAAAAACCCAAGACCAACACTTAACACAGTTTACATAAACATCCATCACAGTGAATCTCCAACACCTCCTCACTGTGATGGAAGACAAAGTCTTTATCTCTTCCCTTTGTTCTTCTCCCGCGGTCCAGCAGTCCAACTGCAGCGTTGAGGCGAACTGGGGCTCCGATGTTAAAGCCCCCAGCGGGCGATGGTAAGTCCTGTGGCCGTTTAAGCCACGCCGGGCGATGTTAGGCACCGGCTCCATGTCCTTTAAACCCCGCGGTTCCAGCGGGAGAAGTTGCCGTTGCGGAGCTCGGAAAAGCGGTCTCCCACCAGGGACCTGCGAGCTCCGATGTTACTGTCCACCGGGCCTGCCGCCGGAGCCTCCGAACTCCAAAGTCGGGTCGCAGCCGTGCGCCACCACAGCTCTTCCCGCTCTGAAGACAGCCAGTCAGTTCCACAGGCTCCGTGACTGGAGCCCTCAGGTTAGTCCCGGCCAGGGGCCGCCGCCAGCTCCTCGATGTTAGGCCCAATGACATCCGAGACCCGACAGGGAATAGTCGTGTCCCCACACAGGGAAGAGATTAAACGGTTTCCCCCTCAGCCCCCCCACCACCCCCCACATATACACAGCTAAAAAAAATGATAAAACTAGCTTAAGACATGCATTTAACAAGATAAAAATTAAAAAAAAGACAGACAACTATAGTCGAGCCACATTCAGTGTGTTCAGTTGATTCACAGCTCAGACAGAGTCGTGACCTATCCCTCCCTCATCATGCAGAGACTGAGCCACACCCACATTTCCGGGTTTTATAACCCCTCCCCCTCCCAGTGTGGCCTTCATGGCGTGATTGACAGGAGAGAGATTCTCAACATTTTTAAAACACTAATAACACTTTTATTTTTCATTGATGGGAAGAATTCTCTGCACCTGCTGAACAGAGGGGGACTGAGTACGATGGCCAAAAATCACAGCCGTAAGTGGTAGTGTTTTATCTAAAATCAATATACAGTGCAAACAGGAAGTGCATTTACAGTAGTGCCTTTTAACTTCAAGCCAGAGCATCCAAGCCACCATTTGCAGTAAGTAGTGCCTTTCAACTTCAAGCCAAAGCACGCAAGCCACCATTTGCAGTAAGTAGTGCCATTCAACTTCAAGCCAAAACACCCAAGCCACCATTTGCAGTAAGTAGTGCCTTTCAACATCAAGCCAAAGCACCCAAGCCACCATTTGCAGTAAGTAGTGCCATTCAACTACAAGCCAAAACACCCAAGCCACCATTTGCAGTAAGTAGTGCCTTTCAACTTGAAGCCAAAGCACCCAAGTTACCATTTGCAGTAAGTAGTGCCTTTTAACTTCAAGCCAAAGCACCCAAGCCACCATTTGCAGTAAGTAGTGCCTTTTAAATTCAAGCCAAAGCACCCAAGCGACCATTTGCAGTAAGTAGTGCCTCTTAACTTCATGCCAAAGCACCCAAACAACAATTTGCAGGCAGTGCCTTTTTACTTCAAACAAACCATATTTTCATTTTCAAACCACATTAAGGGGACTAGTTGAGTAGACATGTGTTCAGTGTTATTCAGAACTCAGGGAGACGTGACCCTTTGGCTTCATCCATCTTGCAGAGATTGAGTGAGGCACACCACTTCCTGGTTTTATAGTCCCTCCCCCTCCCTCCAGCAGGGGCAGCAGAGAGAATGGTGAATTTTAAAAAAACATTAATATCTCTCTGATTTGTCATCAATGGGAAACATCCTCCGGTCCAGGAAGGCGGAGGGGGGCTCTGAGCGAGGTGGCCAAAAATGACGGCCGTAGCTGGCGGCGTTCTCTCAGAAATCGTAGCACAGTGGGCCAAAAGCGGTCAAGATCAGACATTTAGTAATATAGATTACAGTTAATATGTACTGAGGGCAAATTTTTGTTCCAATGCTCCCCATTCCCAATTACTTTTACATTGAAGTGATTGAAATCCAAGTGAAGTTTAAATGCCATCAGAAAAATAAAACCTCTGGAATGAATAATATTCATTACGTGGTTGGTTCAGATTCAAGATTCAAGAGAGTTTATTGTCATGTGTCCATGATAGGACAATGAAATTCTTGCTTTGCTTCAGCACAACAGAACATAGTAGGCATTGACTACAATACAGATCAGTGTGTCCATATACCATTATTATACGTATATACAAACATGAATAAATAAACTGATAAAGTTCAAATAACAGATAATGGGCTATTAATGTTCAGAGTTTGTCCGAGCCAAGTATAATAGTCTGATGGCTGTGAGGAAGTAGCTATTCCTAAACCTGGTCGTTGCAGTCTTCAGGCTCCTGTACCTTCTACCTGAAGGTAGCAGGGAGATGAGTGTGTGGCCAGGATGGTGTGGGTCCTTGATGATACTGCCAGCCTTTTTGAGGCAGCGACTGCGATAGATCCCCTCGATGGAAGGGTGGTCAGTGCTGATGATGGACTGGGCAGTGTTTACTAGTTTTTGTAGTCTTTTCCTCTTCAGGGCGCAATTGTTGCCGTACCAAGCCACGATGCAACCGGTCAGCATGCTCTACTGTGCACCTGTAGAAGTTAGAGAGAGTCCTCCTTGACAAACCAACTCTCCGTAATCTTCTCAGGAAGTAGAGGCGCTGATGTGCTTTCTTAATAATTGCATCAGTGTTCTCGGACCAGGAAAGATCTTCAGAGATGTGCACGCCCAGGAATTTGTAGCTCTTGACCCTTTCAACCATCGACCCGTTGATATAAACGGGACTGTGGGTCCTCATCCTACTCCTTCCAAATTCCACAATCAGTTCCTTGGTTTTGCTGGTGCTGTGGGCCAGGTTATTGTGCTGGCACCATATGGACAGTCGCTCGATCTCTCTTCTATACTCTGACTCATCCCCATCAGTGATACGTCTCACAACGGTGGTGTCATCTGCGAACTTGATGATGGAGTTTGCACTATGACTGGATATGCAGTCATGAGTATAGAGTGTGTACAGCAGGGAGCTGAGCACGCAGCCTTGAGGTGCTCCCATGCTGATTGTTATCGAGTCTGACACATTTCCACCAATACGAACAGACTGTGGTCTGTGAATGAGGAAGTCGAGGATCCAATTGCAGAGGGATGCGCAGAGACCCAGTTCTGCGGGTTTGGTAAACAGCTTGGAGGGGATGATTGTATTAAATGCCGAGCTGTAATCAATGAATAACAGCGTGACATATGAGTTTTTGTTGTCCAAGTATCAGCACAATTACTATATTAAACTTTGAATCTTCAGATGTCCTGGTTCAAGCTAAAATCAAAGACAAATAATAACCTCCTCACACATTCCCCTGCAAGTATCTCTGTCACTCCTTTAAAATATGCCCCTTCTTTGAACAAGCTCTTAAACATCGCATCTGAATCAGTTTCCATCTGATTACACTCCTTGAGGATGTTCATCTGCGTGTTCAATTAATAAAACAGCGAGATTGAGGACATTTCGATTCAACCTGTCAAATAAATTTGTGGGGGGGGGGGGGGAGGGTTTAGAAATAGTCAGAGAGGTAAACAAACATAATAGTTGAGTGGCAAATGACAATAGTGCTACCTTCCCAACATTTAACTGAAGGAAATAATGGGTTATCGGGGCTGAATGTTGAGGCAGACAGCCTGACACCTTGCATGTCATTTTAATATTACACTCATCCCATCCCCCTGGATATTCCAGATTAATAAATTATGGTTTTGTCAACTAATTACAAATCAGGCTAATTACAAATCAATAACATTAGCCAAATCCGAAACACGAAGCGCTGAGCATTGGGATCCAGACATCAGGGACAACTGGCCTCAGTTCCCCGCCCATATCTGGCAGTATCTCTGTCTGAACCAGGGGCCACGGAGCGTTTTTGAAAGTGAGGAGGCTGAGCAATCACTGGCCTTGGGGGGTACCCGGCGAGGGAGTGGAGCAACCGAGTACAAGATAGATACAAGATACAAGATAGATTTATTCATCACATGTGCCAGATGGCACAGTGAAATGAAATTCCCATACAGCCATACAATAAAAAAAGGGACACAACAAACTATAGGGTCTGACATAAAACATCCCCACACAGCAGAATCAAAGTAGGGGGAGGTTGTGGGAGGGGGGTGTCCCCCCTCACACAGTAGGGACTTTTTGAAATTTGATTATTAAAATCATGTTTTAGTGCATTGTAGAAGTATAATTTCAATGTTTTTTGTTTCAAGTATTTTTAATAAGGTAACGTTTTAACGGGTAACTTTCCACACAAAGGGTGGTGGGTGTATGGAACAAGCTGCCAGCGGAGGTAGTTGAGGCAGGGACTATCCCAACATTTAAGAAACAGTTAGACTGATACATGGATAGGACAGGTTTGGAGGGATATTGGCCAAAAGCAGGTGGTGTAGCTGGGACATGTTGGCAGGTGTGGGCAAGTTGCGCCGAAGGGCCTGTTTTCACACTGTATCACTCTATGACTACATTATACCTCCACCATGCATGAATGCTTCAAATTCAAGTGGACGTTTTATTGCCATATACTCAAGCATAGAAACATAGAAAATAGGTGCAGGAATAAGACATTCGGCCCTTCGAGCCAGCACTGCCATTCAATATGATCATGGCTGTTCATCTAAAATCAGTACCTCTTTCCTGTTTTTTCCCCATATCCCTTGATTTCGCTAGCCCCAAGAGCTAAATGTAACTCTCTGCCTTCTGTGGCAGAGAATTCCACAGATTCACAACTCTCTGTGTGAAGAAAGTTTGTCCTCATCTCATCCTAACTGGCCTACCCTTTATTCTTAAATTGTGACCCCTGGTTCTGAACTCCCTTAACTTGGGAACATTTTTCCTGCAATTACAGTAAGTGAAAATCCAGCAGGCAAGCAGGATGCTTTCTCCAACCACCCCCATTTGAAGGCCACCGTCTTCCACCGTTTCCACCCAGTGCTTGGTACTTACTTCCAGCAGCCACTGGTTGTCCTCCAAGATGCACCAAGCCGCAGCCTGATCCATGCCGGTCATCTGGGCGAATTCGGCACAGAGACTCTCGCGACAGCGGCACAACACCTCCGACGGCCCGGGACTCTTGCACTGAGGCTGCTCCATGGCCAGAGCTGCAGCGAGCGACTCACCAACCCGGGAAACACTCGCCAGCCCGGCAAACACTCGCCAGCCCCAGCTCCCCGTCCGCATCTGTCCTCGCCGCTGCTTCTGCTTCCATCCCTCCCTCAGCCCCGACTCTCCAACACCCACGGCCCATGCAGTTGATATGAGTTTTTACATTTTCGTTGATCAGAGAATTTCTCACGACAGAGCGTGAGAAATTTGTGATCAGCGTGAGAGTGTGGGAATTTGGCAAAATGCGTGATTCTCACGCTCAATGCGTGAGAGTTGGCAACCCTGCAGTTCCCAAACAATGCTGTGATGCATCCTGATAAAATGCATTCTACAGTGCATCTGTAGACATTGATGAGAATTTTGGGGACATGTCGAACTTCCGAAGCCTGCGAAGGAAGTAAAGGCATGGTGTGCTTTCTTGGCCATATCTTCGATGTGGTTGGTCCAAGACAAATTGTTGGTGATATAAGAACTTGAAACATTCGACCATCTCTACCTCGGCTCTATCAATGTATACAAGGGTGTGTGTACTGTTCTGCTTCCTGAAGTCAATCACAATCTCCTTTGCCTTGCTGACATCGAGAGAGAGGTTGTGGTCTTGGCACCAAGTTATGAGGTTCTCAATCTCCTTCCTGTATTCCATCTCATCATTATTTGATCTCCGGCCACTACGGTGGTGTCGTCTGAGAACTTTTAAATTGAGTTGGATTAGTATTTGGGTGCAGATTCATGAGTGTATAAGAAGTATAGTAAGGGACTGAGACTGGAACCTTGCAGGGCACCAGTTTTAAGGATTATTGTAGATGATGATTTGTCACTAAGCCTTGCTGATTGTGGCCAGTGGGCCAGGGAGCTGAAGATCCAGTTGCAGAGAGGAGTGCTGCCTCCAATTTTCATGACTTTGGAGATGAGCTTGGTTGGGAAAATGTTGTTGAATGCAGAGCTGTAGTCTATGAATAGGAGTCTAACATAGTTATCCTGATTCATGTGTTCCATGGATGAGAGCTGTGGATCAAGGTTCTTTGGTAGGCTGGTTTCAATGAGTGCCATAACCAGGGCCACCGCTGAAAATATCTCCAGGGCCACCACTGAAAACTTTGTGATGCGGATCTTCAGGCCCTGGAGATTTACTGGCTTTCAGTCCTACTGATCCTTTCAGTCTCATTAGTATCTCCAGTGCTATTTTTTAATGAATAAGAATTTCTTTCCCAGTCCATATTCAGTTTGTATGAGATGCCCTTCACAACTTCCAGAACATTTTCTGTGATTTCTTCAGTGAATATTTGTTTAATATTTTCACAATTTTAGTCTTTAAAAGACCCACATGCAATCTTGCTAATCTTTTTCTTTTTATATATCTATACTACATTTTAGTCATCTTCTATATCTAACTAGATATTCTTGCATTCCACATCAATTTCTTGTTCCTTTGCTGAAATCTGAAATTATCTGTTTCTCTGCAGTCTCTACCCATAAGGAGCCTGCGAACAGTTGCATCCAGATTCAGATTTTCCCATCAACTGTCAGGCTTTTGAACTACCCTGCACAGAACTACTATTGACTTTGCACTACTAAGGTTGCACTGTGTACTTTGGCATGCACTATCATGGTCTGGTTTACCTAGAATCAGGATAACGTATAGCGTATTTATCGTGTTGTTGCCTTTAATGTGCCTATGAAGCTGCAGCAAGTAGAAATTTAATTGAGCCAGTCCTGGTGCATCCTGCAGTCTGGGTGGTCTTCCATTTCCGTGTAATTTTAGACTAAATTAGACCAAGTGGGACCTGTTGGGTCCCGTCCCCTCAACGCGCGGTTGCGGGAGGGAGGGCGACACACAGTAACCATAGCCATAGAGGGAGTACAGAGAAGGTTCACCAGACTGATTCCTGGGATGACAGAACTTTCATATGAAGAAAGACTGGATAGACTCAGCTTGTACTCGCTGGAATTTAGAAGATTGAGGGGGGATCTTATAGAAACTTACAAAATTCTTAAGGGGTTGGACAGGCTAGATGCAAGAAGATTGTTCCCGATGTTGGGGAAGTCCAAAACAAGGGGTCACAGCTTAAGGATAAAGGGGAAATCTTTTAGGACTGAGACGAGAAAAAAAAAATTCACCCTGAGAGTGGTGAATCTGTGGAATTCTCAAGTTGAGGCCAGTTCATTGGCTATATTTAAGAGGGAGTTAGATGTGGCCCTAAGTGTTTCCCGGGTTGGGGATCAGGGGTATGGAGAGAAGGCAGGTACAGGATACTGAGTTGGATGATCAGACATGATCATATTGAATGGCGGTGCATGCTTGAAGGGCCAAATGGCCTACTCCTGCACCTCTTTTCTATGTTTCTAACCACCTCCCACACACACACACTAACCCCCCCCCCCCACACACACACACACACACACACTAACCACTCCCATTGATATTATATTAATATTATGCATTCGCTCCTTTTATCCCATCCCCCGCCCTCTCCACTCACGCATAGCCCCCAATTCGCAGGCGCAGCTAGAGAGGGAGAGCGAGGGGGGTAGAGAGGGCAGAGAGAGAGAGGGCAGAGAGAGAGAGAGGGCAGAGGGAGTGATAGGGCAGAGAGAGAGAGGGCAGAGGGCAGTCAGAGAGGGCAGAGACAGAGAGAGGGCAGAGACATACAGAGGGCAGAGGCAGAGAGAGGGGGGAAGAGAGGGGGGCAAAGAGAGAGAGGGGCAGATAGAGAATGGGGGCAGAGAGAGATGGGCAGAGAGGGGTAGAGAGAGAGAGGGGCAGAGAGAGAGAAGGGCAGAGAGAGAGAGAGGGGCAGAGAGCGAGAGGTGGGGCAGAGAGAGAGAGGGCAGAAAGAGAGGTAGAGATAGAGGGGCAGAGAGAGAGAGAGGCAGAGATAGAGAGAGAGGCAGAGAGAGAGAGGCAGAGAGAGTAAGGCAGAGAGAGAGGGGCAGAGAGTGGGAGGCGGAGAGAGAGAGGCAGAGAGAGAGGGGCAGAGAGAGAGAGAGGCAGAGAGAAAGAGGGGCAGAGAGGGACCGAGGACCTGAGACGGACCCAAGACATACCGGAGCGCCCCGAAACGGACCGGACCCGAGAGCTCTAGTATAGGGCCCGACTTGCTCGTTCTTCACTCAGAGCGCGTGGAACACAGCGCGCAGATTCATTGTGACGTCATCAGCGAAAGACAGCCGTTTTTTTCCAATGTATTTTCAGATATTTGAACATTTTCATTAATAACGTGAGAAATAAAGCATGAATGTTTCAGATAAGGCGATTTTGGACTCCACGGAAAAAATCTCTACCGGAATATGTAAAAAATTTACCGTTACTTCGTTGTTTTTTAGAGAAGATGTGATTATACACACACACACACACATCCAAGAACAGAGTTTTATAAGTATAGAGATAAATTAATTCAAGATGTTAAATAACTTTTTTACTATCACATTTGTAGGTTTAATGGTTTGTGGGAGGCGGGTTCTCCAGCAGTCTGTTGTTTGCTCCAGAATCCAACATCAGCAGTTACTGGTATCTCCTCTCTTTTATTTTAAACCTGGGCTATGCTTTCAGTTTACCAATACTAAAAATAGACAAGATAAGATACCAGAGTGGGTTTACAATTGTCTTATGGAGCTTCATGCATAATTGTTCAATTAAACCTGTGGAGAAATACAGTACAAAAAGGTCAAGAAATCAAGACAAACGGGAATGTTTTATAACAAGCGCCTATTCCATACCCTGTCTGACATTTAATGCCCATGGTTTCAACTGAATATCTGATTTGCCATGTTATGAAGCTAATATGAAACATCAATGGTCCCAACTAATTCCACCCTTCTTAATCCTTGTATTTGATCATTCAAATGGAATTTAACATCAGAAGTTTATTTAGCAGCCTTTCACAGCATCAGTCAATCAGGCAACATAAAATGCTGGAATCAGTCAGTGGGTCAAGGCAGCATCTCTGGAGAAAATGGATAGGTGAAATATCACCTATCCACACGCTTCCAAGATGCTGCATGATCTGCTGAGTTACTTCAGCAATTTGTGTGCCTTTTTTTGTAAAATAGCAGCTCCAGTTTCTTGTTTCTACAATCAGGCCGGATGTAGAATGTTTGAGTTGTCAGTAAAATTAGTACAATCTTGTTTCTTGTTTCGGTTGAGGGTGCCCTCAATTTGGTTGGGGGCGCTGTGAGTCAGCTGCCCTGCCAGCAGCGTGTTCGTTATTTCGACATTTTTTGTGTTTTTTTTGGTGTGTCCAAATGTTATTTAGGTGTCTCTCTGTATGTCTTGTGTAGGGGGGGAGGGGGGAGGGGGAAAACGCTTTTCGGTCACCTCCTCGACGGAAAGGCGACTTTTTCCATGTCGCCTCCCTCACGGCCTAACAGCTTGGATTAGAGCGGCTTTGCCAGAGTCGAGCCCGGAGCTTCAACAACGGGCGCAGCGTGGACTTTTCCATCGCCGACCCTTGCTGGGGGTCGCTAGAGAGGAGTGCTCCGATCGTTGGCCTGGTGACTTTGACATCATGGGGCTATGGTCTGCGGAGCTTCTAGCCGTGGGCGTGGCGTAGACATACCATCCGGAATATGGGATCCCTTGCCGGGGATCGTCGGAGAAGAGCTCCAACCGCCGGCCTGCGGCCCATAACATCCTGAAGCTGCGGTGCAGGGCCTATAACATCCTCCAAGCCGCGGAGTGTGTTCGACCGTCCCAACGTCGGAGTTTAGATTGTCCTGACGAGAGGGCCTGTACATCGGGCCGTCCGTAGCGGCGACTTCGGATGGTTCATGGCCCTGATCATGGATGAACAAAGGAGGAGGACTGACTGAACTTTGTTGCCTTCCACCACAGTGAAGAATGCTGAGGTGAATGTTTGTGTTAAATTCTATTGTGTATTGTGTGCTCTTTTTTTAAGTGTATCGCTGCTGGCAAATTCATTTCACTGCACCTTCGTTGGTCAAATACTATTTTGACAGTAATCACAAGATGTAGAGAATAATGTTAGATATAACTTTGCAACCAACTCAAACATGCTATGTAGATTGTAGAAATAAAGTCAAGTCAAAGTCAAAGTCAAATAAAATTGACTTTGACTTTGACTTGACTTTGTTTCTACAATCTACATAGCATGTTTGAGTTGGCTGCAAAGTTATATCTAACATTATTCTCTACATCTTGTGATTACCGTCAAAATTGTATTTGATGTCCACAGGCCCAAGCATACCTATGCCCAACCAAATATAGGTGAGACTATTTTCAGTTGGCCACTGCAAATCTTCTATCTATCTTTCTATACATCTATCTTCTATCTATACATACTAAAGCTCTGATCTTGTTATCTTCCGGTTTGTGCGGTCTTTCAATTTGCAAAAACTGCGCGATAGCGCTACGATTTTTTGCCAGTTCACTCACTGTTCTCATGTGCTGCGATTACAAGTTTTGTTCCGATCGGTTGAATGTCGTAAAAGTTAGCGAGGTTTAAAAAATCTTAAAAACCATGCATGCGCAGATCGATCTCTTCTGCCGTTCAGCGCCGCACGGATTAGTCTCTTGCCCTGTCACTTGCTGGGACGGTCTGCCCCTTACCTCCACCATCGCGCCTTTACTGGTGCTGAGGATGGCCGGCGGAGGTTTCCAGCCGTACACAATTTTCGGAGGGACCCGAAGCAACGCAGTCCCAAGCAGCCTAGCCCCAAGCAGCCCATTGAGCATCGGAGACCCAGCCCATTGAGCGTCGGAGATCCAGCCCAGTGTTTGAGACCCAGCCCTGCCCAGTGTTGGAGACCCAGCCCTGCCCGGTGTCGGAGATGTCGCCGATTTCTGGCAAGCATGTGTACCTGCTGTTGAGGATTAGGTGCCAGAACCTAACAGTCTGTGGAATATTCTGACCAGTTCCCTGGAAAAGCTCCTTGCTAGGAAGATCGGGAAGATCTTACTAAATGTGAATCAGGGTTGAGGGGCAGACGGCCTACTCTTGCTTCCAATACTGATGTTTATTTGTATTCATTCAAGGAATGTGGGTTTTGCAGGCTGAGCCAGCATTTAACTGCCCATCTTCGGATGCAGGAGGTGGTGATGGTGAGCGACTTTCTTGAAGCTGTGCAGTCCTTGAGGTGTGGATATATCCCCAGTCCTGTTAGGGAGAGAGTTCCAGGATTTTGTCCGTCAGGATGGAGTGCGCCCTCGTGGGCAACTTCCAGGTGCTGGTGTTCCCTTGCTTTTTGCTGCCTTTGCCCTTCTGGCTGATGGAGGTGATGGGTTTTGTAGATGCTGCCCAAGAGTTCTTGGTGAGTTACTGCCGTGCTTGGTACATTTATTTTGAATTATTGTACTGAAGGCAGGAAATAATTTAGCATCGGTCATACATACATCAATGATTTAGATGAAGGGATTCAAAGTAACATTAGCAAATTAGCAGATGACACAGCTGGGTGGCAGTGTGAACTGTGAGGAGGATGCTATGAGAGTGCAGGGTGACTTGGACAGGTTGGGTGAGTGGGCAGACGCATGGCAGATGCAGTTTAATGTGGATAAATGTGAGGTTATCCACTTTGGTAGCAAAAACAGGAAGGCAGATTGTTATCTAAATGGTGTCAAGTTGGGAAAAGGGGAAGTACAACGGGATCTGGGGGGTCCTTATTCATCAGTCAATGAAAGTAAGCATGCAGGTACAGCAGGCAGTGAAGAAATGGCATGTTGACTTCATAACAAAAGGAGTTGAGTATAGGAGCAAAGAGGTCCTTCTGCAGTTGTATAGGACCCTGGTGAGACCACATCTGGAGTATTGTGTGCAATTTTGGTCTCCTAATTTGAGGAACGACATTCTTGCTATTGAGGGAGAGCAGCGTAGGTTCACCAGGTTAATTCCCCGGGTGGCGGGACTGACGTATGATGAAAGAATGGGTCAACTGGGCTTGTATTCACTGGAATTTAGAAGGATGAGAGGATAACTTATAGAAACATATAAAATTCTTAAAGGGTTGGACAGACTGGATGCAGGATAAATGTTCCTGTTGTTGGGGGAGTCCAGAACCAGGGGTCACAGTTTATGAATAAGGGGTAGGTCATTTAGGACTGAGATGAGGAAAAACTTTTTCACCCAGAGAATTGTGAATCTGTGGAATTCTCTGCCACAGTAGGCTGTGGAGGCCAATTCACTGGATGTTTTCAAGAGAGAGTTAGATTTAGCTTTTAGGGCTAAAGAAATTAAGAGATATGGGGAAAAAGCAGGAATGGGGTAATGGTTTTAGATGAACAGCCATGATCATATTAAATGGCGGTGCTGGCTCGAAGGGCCGAATGACTACTCCAGCACCTATTTTTCTATGTTTCTAAAACAGTTGTTGCTGGCCAACAATTCTCATTGAAATAATGTCAACATTTAAAAATTTTCATCAAAAAACAAACTGCTGGAGGGTGGGTCAGGCAGCATCTGGAGGGAAATCCTGTGGATTTTGAAGAAACAGCAGCAAAGAGAAGCGGGAAAAAGCAGTGATTGGCTCTAGCCCGAGTGGGAGGAGAGTTAGAAGTGAGTCAGAGGGGGAAAACAGTTTAAAACTGAGGAATTTGGTTTGTAAATTGGTAAATTAGGCAATTTATCAGTCAATATAAGCAAGACGGCTGTGAGGGAGCGGCCTTGTGAGGGAAGTGCGAGTCTTTGGCTCGAGAGTCTTCGGCGAGGTTGCTGAGGAGAGGAGGCTACGCATAAAGCTCGAGAGGACGGAACGCGATGAACACATGTCGGGGCAGATGAGACAGTGTGAGGCTTGCAGAATGTGGGAGCCCAGGGACACAGATGGAGCCTCTGGCTGCTACAGCTGTGGCAAGTGCGTCCAGCTTCAGCTCCTAAAGGACCGTGTTGGGGCACTGGAGAAGCAGCTGGATGACCTCAGGGCCATCCGGGAAAACAAGAGTTTCCTGGACAGGACCTACAGTGAGGTAGTCACGCCGAGGATACGGGAAGAACCAAGATGTGTGACAGAGAGAAAGGGTGGAAATCGTGGCATGCGGAAGACTCAAGTGGCTGTGCCTAATGAAACCAGGTACGCCCTCTTGGGAACTGTCCGGGGAGACGATGTTTCCAGTCCGAGCAGCAGACACGTCAGTGGCTCCAATCCTAGAGATGGGACTCAACCGGCGAGACCGACGTTAGGCAGAGCCCTAGTGGTGGGTGACTCCATTGTCTGAGGAGCGGACAGGAGATTCTGTGGCGGCAGACGAGATGCGAGGATGGTCTGTTGCCTTCCTGGTGCCAGGGTTCAGGATGTCACGAGCCAAATTCAGAACATCCTCGAGAGAGAAGATGAACAGCAGGCAGTAGTTGTGCACGTAGGCACAAACGACATCGGGAAGGAGGTTCTCCAACATGACTTCAGAGAGTTGAGAAGAAGACTGAAATGCCGGACTTCTAGGGTGGTTATCTCTGGATTGCTTCCAGTACCACGTGCTAGTGAGGGCAGGAACAGGGAGATGGGGGATCTGAATGTGTGGCTGAGGGGCTGGAGCAGGGAGCAAGGATTTAGATTTATAGACCACTGGGATCTCTTCTGGGGTAGGGATGATCTGTATAAAAAGGACGGGTTACACCTTAACTGGAGGGGGACCGACATTCTGGCAGTCAGGTTTGCTAGGGCTACATGTGTGGGTTTAAACTAAATAGTGGGGGGGAGGGATTGACAAATTGGGAGTATAAAGATGGAGTTGAAGGGGAAGTGGCTACAGGAAAAATTACAAAAGATTCTCGAAATAATGGGAAGGAAAGCTCGAGAATGGACAACAGAGTAAGGCCAGCGCCAATTGTGAGAGTGGAAGTGAATACGGAGGTCAAAGTACGGTATATGAATGCACGGAGAATAAGGAATAAAGTGGACGAGTATACGGCTCAGTTAGAAACTGGCAAGTATGATCTTGTAGGAATTACTGAGAAATGGTTTCAAGAAGGCCAGGCTGGGAACTGAATATTCAAGGGTATACCTCCTATCGAAAAGACAGACAGGTGGGCAGAGGGGGTGAGGTTGCCCTGTTGGTGAGGAATGAAATTCAGTCCCTTGCAAGGGGTGACATTGAAACAGGTGATGTGGAGTCAGTATGGATAGAACTAAGGAACATTAAGGGTAAAAAGACCCTAATGGGACTAATCAACAGGCCCCCAAACAGTAGCCTGGACATAGGACATTTGAATCAGGAGTTAAAATTGGTGTGTAGTAAAAGTAATGCTGTGGTTGTTATGGGAGATTTCAACATGCAGGTAGACTGGGAAAATCAGGTTGATACTGATCCTCAAGAAAGGGACTTTGTAGAGTGCCTTTGTGATGGATTCTTAGAACAGCTGGTATTGGAGCCTACCAGGGAGAAGGCAATTCTGGATTTAGTGTTATGTAATGAACCGGATTTGATAAAGGACCTCGAGGTTAATGAGCCATTAGGAGGAAGTGACCATAACATGGTCAGGTTTAATCTACAATTGGAGAGGGAGAAGAGTAGATCGGAGGTCTCAGTGTTGCAGTTGAATAAAGGGGACTCTGGGGCCATGAGGGAGGAGCTGGCTAAAATTGACTGGAAAGATACACTAGCAGGGATGACAGTGGAACAAAAATGGCAGGTGTTTCTAGGAATAATACAGAAGGTGCAGGATCAGTTCATTCCTAGGAGGAAGAAAGATTCCAAGGGGAGAATGGGACGATCATGGCTGACAAGGGACGTCAGGGACAGTATAAAAATTAAAGCGAAGAAGTACAACGTAGCAAAGATGAGCGTGAAACAAGAGAATTGGGTAATGTTTAAAGAACAACAGAAGACAATATGGGGCGAAAGACAATATGGGGCGAAAAGATGAGGTACGAAGGTAAACAAGCCAAGAATATAAAGCAGGATAGTAAAAGCTTCTTTAGGTATGTGAAGAGGAAAAAATTAGTTAAGACCAAAGTTGGACCCTTGAAGACTGAAAAATGTGAATTTATTATGGGGAACAAGGAAATGTCAGATGAGTTGAACAGGTACTTTGGATCTGTCTTCACTAAGGAGGACACAAACAATCTTCCTGATATAGTAGTGGCCAGAGGATCTGAGGTGATGGAGGAACTGAAGGAAATCCACATTAGGCAGGAAATGGTGTTGGATAGACTGATGGGACTGAAGGCTGATAAATCCCCAGGGCCTGATGGTCTGCATCCCAGGGTACTTAAGGAAGTGGCTCTAGAAATCGTGGTTGTATTGGTGATAATTTTCCAATGTTCTATAGACTCAGGATCAATTCCTGTGGATTGGAGGTTAGCTAATGTTATCCCACTTTTTAAGAAAGGTAGGAGAGAAAACGGGGAATTATAGACCAGTTAGCCTGACATCGGTGGTGGGGAAGATGCTGGAGTCAATTATAAAAGATGAGATAGCCAAACATTTGGATAGCAGCAACAGGATCGGTCCGAGTCAGCATGGATTTACGAAGGGGAAATCATGCTTGACTAATCTTCTGGAATTTTTTGAAGATGTAACTAGGAAAATGGCCAAGGGATGTAGTGTACCTGGACTTTCAGAAAGCATTTTATAAGTCCCACATAGGAGATTAGTGGGCAAAATTAGGGCACATGGTATTGGGGGTAGAGTGCTGACATGGATAGAGAAGTGGTTGGCAGACAGGAAACAATGCGTAGGGATTAACGGGTCCCTTTCAGAATGTCAGGCAGTGACTAGTGGGGTACCGCAAGGCTCGGTGCTGGGACCTCAGCTATTTACAATATACATCAATGATTTGGATGAAGGGATTCTAAGTAACATTAGCAAATTTGCAGATGACACAAAGCTGGGTGGCAGTGTGAACTGTGAGGAGGATGCTATGAGAATGCAGGGTGACTTGGACAGGTTGGGGGAGTGGGCAGATGCATGGCAGATGAAGTTTAAAGCGGATAAATGTGAGGTTATCTACTTTTGGTAGCAAAAACAGTAAGGCAGATTACTATCTAAATGGCGTCAAGTTGGGTAAAGGGGAAGTACAACGGGATCTGGGGGTCCTTGTACATCAGTCTATAAACGTAAGCATGCAGGTACAGCAGGCAGTGAAGAAAGCGAATCGCATGTTGGCCTTCATAACAAGAGGAATCGAATATAGGAGCAAAGAGGTCCTTCTGCAGTTGTACAGAGCCCAAGTGAGACCACACCTGGAGTATTGTGTGCAGTTTTGGTCCACTAATTTGAGGAAAGACATTCTTGCTATTGAGGGAGTGCAGCGTAGGTTTACAAGGTTAATCCCCGGGATGGCGGGACTGTCATATGCTGAGAGAATGGAGCAGCTGAGCTTGTACACTCTGGAGTTTAGAAGGATGAGAGGGAATCTCATTGAAACATATAAGTGTTAAGGGTTTGGACACACTAGAGGCAGGAAACATGTTCCCAATGTTGGGGTAGTCCAGAACCAGGGGCCACAGGTTAAGAATAAGGACTAAGCCATTTAGAAAGGAGACGAGGAAACACTTTTTCTCACAGAGTGGTGAGTCTGTGGAATTCTCTGCCTCAGAGGGCGGTGGAGGCCGGTTCTCTGGATGCTTTCAAGAGAGAGCTAGATAGGGCTCTTAAAAATAGCTGAGTCAGGGGATATGGGGAGATGGCAGGAACGGGGTACTGATTGGGGATGATCAGCCATGATCACATTGAATGGCGGTGCTGGCTCGAAGGGCCGAATGGCCTGCTCCTGCACCTATTGACTATTGTCTATAAATGGACAGATAACATTTCAATTCGGGTCAGGATAAGTTCACCCTTAACATCAAATTCCACCCTAGTCTTGCTCATCCCCATCTTTGTAATCACAGCTAGTTCTACAAATTCCCAACATTTCTGTGCTCCCCACTTTTGCCCTGTCATTCGGGCTTGATTTAAATCACTGACCCTCTTGCCTTCAGCTGCCAATGTTCTTTAACTTTACGTATTTCCTCCCTAAATTTATCTTCTCTTTGATCGTGTGAAATGTGTTGGGTTGGTTTTGTACAAGTTGAGATTCTTTCAAAAAGCAGTAAGTAAGAAAGTGTTAGTGTCACATTTTCTTTAAGGACCCTTCAGCCATACCCAAGTGATGATCTTTTTTGACCCATTCAATAATAAAGGAATATCCTGCCAATTCAGCAGTTCAATCAAGACACATACGTATGCCTCTCTCTGTATTGATCATTGATTCAGACCCATATACCTGTAACTGCACCTTTTCTTGTATGAGTTTTTTAATAGTATGCATAAACAAGATGGGTTTAATCTATAGTAAACAAAGGTAGCTCGGTGGTACAACTGAGTAAGCCAGTAAATAATTCACAAGGCAGAACATGAATCATTGTTTTTTTTAGAATCTACGCTTTGGGTTAAGATCCTACATGCATTAAGACAGTATAGAAGGGAGATAGACACAAAAAGCTGGAGTAACTCAGCGGGACAGGCAGCACCTCTGGAGAGAAGGAATGGGTGACGTTTCGAATCGAGACCCTTCTTCAGACTGGATAGGGATAAGGGAAACAAGCGATATAGATGGTGATGTGGAGAGATAATGAAAAAAGAAAGAAAGAGAAATGCAAAAAAGTAACGATGATAAAGGAAACAGGCTGTAGGGTGAACAAGAGAAGCTAGCGTGACTTGGATGGAGGAGGGATAGCGAGAAAGGGAATGCCGGGGCTACATGATGTGGGAGAAATCAATATTGATAGCACTGAGCTGTAAGCTGCCCAATCGAAATATGAGATGCTGTTCCTCCAATTTGCGTTTAGCCTCACACTGACAATGGTGGAGACCGAGGACAGAAAGGTCTGTGTAAGGTAGACAAAAGTGCTGGAGAAACTCAGCGGGTGCGGCAGCATCTATGGAGCGAAGGAAATAGGCAATGCTTTGGGCCAAAACCCTTCTACAGACTGATGTAGGGTGGGGGGGGGGGGGGGCGGGAAGAAGAAAGGAAGAGGAGGAGCCAGAGGGCTGAGGGAGAGCTGAGAAGGGGAGGAGACAATAAGGGCTGCTGGAAAATGGAGAAGTCAATGTTTATGCCGCTTGGGTATAAACTGCCCAAGCGAAATATGAGATGCTGCTCCTCCAATTTACGGTGGCACTCACTCTGGCCCAGGACAGAAAGGTTGGATTCGGAAACGGAGGGGGAGTTGAAGTGCTGAGCCACAGGGACATCAGGTTGGTTATTGCGGACCGAGCAGAGATGTTCAGCGAAACGATCGTCAAGCCTACGCTTGGTCTCACCGATGTAGATCAGCTGACATCAAGAGCAGTGGATGCAATAGATGAGGTTGGAGGAGGTGCAGGTGTACCTCTGTCGCAGCTAGAACTCTGTGTAAGAATGGGAAGTAGAATTAAAGTGTCCAGCAACCGGGAGATCAGGTTGGTTCGGGCGGGCTGAGCGAAGATGTTCCGCAAAACGATCGCCCAGTCTGCGTTTGGTCTCGCCGATGCATAAGAGTCCACATCTTGAACAACGGATACAGTAGATGAGGTTGGAGGAAGTGCAGGTGTACCTCTGCCTATCCTGAAAAAACTTGGGATCCCTGGACAGAGTCGAGAGAGGAGGTATAGCGACAGATGTTGCATCTTCTGCGGTTGCTGGGGAAGGTACCTGGGGTGGGGGTGATTTGGGTGGGAAGGGATGAGTTAACCAGGGAGTTGCAGAGAGAATGGTCTCTGTGGAAGGTGGAAAGGGGTGGAGATGGGGAAAATGTGGCTAGTGGTGGAATCCCGTTGGAGGTGGCGAAAATTTCGAGGATTATGAATTGTATGCAACGGCCGATGGGATGGAAGGTAAGGACTAGGGGGACTCTGTCTCTGTTGTAACTAGGGGGAGGGGGAGCAAGGGCGGAACTACGGGGTACCGAGGAGACACGAGTGAGGGCCTCATCTATGATGGGAGAGGGGAACCCTGTACCTTAAAGAATGAGGACATTTCGGATGTTCTAGTATGTTCTCATCTTGGGCGTAAATGCGGTGTAGACGGAGGAATTGGGAGTAGGGGATGGAATCTTTGCAGGAAGCAGAGTGGGAAGAAATGTAGTCGAGATAGTTGTGGGAGTCAGTGGGTTTGTAATAGACGTCAGTCGATAGTCTATTTTCTTATGATGGAGACTGAGATCAAGAAAGGGGAAGGAGGTGTCGGAGAAGATCCAAGGAAATAAGTTCAGTATTCCGACTGCGCATGCCCAGGTCAAAGGTCACTATGCTTAAACAGCCCTGGAAAGCAGTGAACCATTTTTTCCAGCTTTGATTCTTCTAGGTAAGAAAATACTGCTTTCAAACTATGAAATAGTTGTATTTATTGTTCCTTTTTTAAAAAGCTAAGATTATTTTGTTGTTTTTATTGCTTTATGCTTTGGTGAGTGAGCGAGATCGTGCTCGTCCGTGGTCGGTGTTGGGCCCCGGGTCTGTTGAGTTACTGCTGGGCCATCCCCATCCACGTCCCCTCCCGGGTGTTTTGTCCCTGCCCGGGGGCGGCGGAGGTGTCGGGCCGGACTTGCCGCTGGCATGTGGAGGAGGCTGAGTTGCTGCAGTGCATTGTGTGCATGGCTGGTGTTCGGCTTTCGCCGGTGCCGGGGGGGTTGGGCGCTGGCGGTTCCCGGCCCGTCTGGGAGCGGGGTTGGGCTGGAGTTGGCGCTTCTTCTCTGCACTGGCCGTGGGCCAGGGGCCGCTGGTGCTGTCGGTTGGCCCGGCGGGAGTAGAGCTGGGGTTGGCTGAAGAATTCCATTGCCTTGAAATTAGCAGAAAGGGGAAAGGCAATGGAATTCTTCAGACAACCCCAGCTCAACTCATGCCGGGCTAACCGACAGCACCAGCGGCCCCAGGCCCACAGCCAGCGCGGAGAAGAAGCGCCAACCCCAGCTCAACAATGTAACGGAGATAGAGTTACATGTAACGGGGATAGGGCCAGTGTACGCCTGGAACAGGGATTGTTCAACGTACACTACAAAGAAGCAGGCATAGCTGGGGCCCTGCAGGTGCCCATGGTACCCGGATGTGGCGCCGACAGACAAGAAGCCGAAGCAAAGAAGTCGAAGCCAAAGAACGGAATGGAAACGAGGCCGAAACGACAATAAACCGAAAGAGTCCGAAGACGAAACGCCTACAAACCGAAAGGATGGGACGCCTAAATGCAAACTAACCAAAAGGGCGGGGACGCCTAAATCCCAAGGAACCAAAAAGCTGCGTCACCTAAAAGCAAACTTACCGAATGGCCGCTCTGTCAAAACGCCACCTACCCGAAAGGCGGCGTCGCCCACAGGCCAAAGGGCCGACTGCCGTTCAACAGAAAAGTCCAATAACGGACTTGACGTTGCCGGGGGCGGGACTTGTCAGCGATTGGTCCAGACCCCCACGTCCATCACATCACTGTGAAGGCATGAACATTGTCCCAAACCTCCACTCCACACGACACACCCCCCTCTCCCCACCTCTCCCCCCTCTCCTCCCTCTTCTCCCTTGTCTCCTCCCTCTTCTCCTCCCTCGTCTCCTCCCTCTTCTTCTCTCTCTTCCCCCTTCTCTCTCTTCCCCCTTCTCTCCCCTTCCCCTTCTCTCTCTCCCCTTCTCTCTCTCCCCTTCTCTCTCTCCCCTCTTCTCTCTCTCTCCTTTCTCTCTCCTCTCTCTCTCTCTCCACTCTTCTCTCTTCTCTCTCCCCCTTCTCTCTCCCTCCCCCTCCCCCCCCCTTCTCTCTCCTCCGTCTCCACCCGCGGGAGCGTCACACAGTCACTGACCGCGGTCGGGGGGGGAAATCACCCTGGTGTGGGGGTTGGGGTCAGTGACTGTGGGACGCTCCCGCGGGTGGAGACGGAGGAGAGAGAGGAGAGAGAGAGAGGAGGGAGGGAGAAGGGAGAGAGAGAGGGGGGGAGAGGAGGAGAAGAAAGAGGAGCAGAGAGAAGAGTGGAGAGATGAGGAGAGAGAGAAGAGGGGAGAGAGAAGGGAGAGAGAGAGAGAGAGAAGAGGGGAGAGAGAAGGAAGAGAGAGAGAAGAGGGGAAGAGAGAAGGGGGAGACGGGAGCGTGGGGTTCATTTTCCCACACAAGCCATAGGTGACTGAGCAATCTGTACCCAAGCACCAAGTTGTAAGCGGCCAAAGGTGTGCATCCCTCGGGACAGCCCCCACTCTCCCACGGCCACCCTCCGCGGGCTGTGGGTCGGGTGGAGCGGAGGTGTGGGACAATGTTCATGCCTTCACAGTGATGTGATGGACGCGGGGGGCTGGACCAATCGCTGACAATCAGCCATACCCAAGTGATGATCTTTTTTGACCCATTCAATAATAAAGGAATATCCTGCCAATTCAGCAGTTAAATCAAGACACATACGTATGCCTCTCTCTGTATTGATCAATGATTCAGACCCATATACCTGTAACTGCACCTTTTCTTGGATGAGTTTTTTAATGGTATGCATAAACAAGATGGGTTTAATCTATAGTAAACAAAGGTAGCTCGGTGGTACAACTGAGTAAGCCAGTAAATAATTCACAAGGCAGAACATGAATCATTGTTTTTTTTAGAATCTACGCTTTTAAAAAAAACACATTGAAAATTCTGGATGAGATATTTTGTTTCAGCTCATTGCACTATTCCTGGAATAGGTAAGTCAACACATGAACCAACACTATCTGCTCCTTTCTCTTTACTGATTCAACCAGGTCCACCTCTCCCCCCACCTGGTCCCATCTGCCTATCATCCACGTACTATACCTACTGGGTTTCCTACCTTCCCCCATGCCCCACAAACCCTCTCTTATTAAATTCCACTGATCACCTTCCTTACATAAGTATCAAGCATCTCCAGTCTTTTGAGTCTCCAACTATCATTTATATCCTAAAAAAATGACAGAACTTGCTCACATATTCATGTAGCTACTAGACACTGGAGCAAAAAAAACAGTTGCAGGAATCAGCGGCATCTGTGGAGGTAAAGGGATGGCCAAAGTTTTGGGTTGAGATCCTACATGCATTAAGACTGAGAGTATAGAAGGGAGATAGACACAAAAAGCTGGAGTAACTCAGCGGGACAGGCAGCACCTCTGGAGAGAAGGAATGGGCCACGTTTCGAATCGAGACCCTTCTTCAGACTGGATAGGGATAAGGGAAACAAACGATATAGATGGTGATGTGGAGAGATAATGAAAAAAGAAAGAAAGAGAAATGCAAAAAAGTAACGATGATAAAGGAAACAGGCTGTTTGTTGGGTGAAGAAGAGAAGCTAGCGTGACTTGGATGGAGGAGGGATAGCGAGAAAGGGAATGCCGGGGCTACATGATGTGGGAGAAATCAATATTGATAGCACTGAGCTGTAAGCTGCCCAATCGAAATATGAGATGCTGTTCCTCCAATTTGCGTTTAGCCTCACACTGACGATGGAGGACACCGAGGACAGAAAGGTCTGTGTAAGGTAGACAAAAGTGCTGGAGAAACTCAGCGGGTGCGGCAGCATCTATGGAGCGAAGGAAATAGGCAATGCTTTGGGCCAAAACCCTTCTTCAGACTGATGTAGGGTGGGGGGGGGGCGGGAAGAAGAAAGGAAGAGGAGGAGCCAGAGGGCTGAGGGAGAGCTGAGAAGGGGAGGAGACAATAAGGGCTGCTGGAAATTGGAGCAGTCAATGTTTATGCCGCTTGGGTATAAACTGCCCAAGCGAAATATGAGATGCTGCTCCTCCAATTTACGGTGGCACTCACTCTGGCCCAGGACAGAAAGGTTGGATTCGGAAACGGAGGGGGAGTTGAAGTGCTGAGCCACAGGGACATCAGGTTGGTTATTGCGGACCGAGCAGAGATGTTCAGCGAAACGATCGTCAAGCCTACGCTTGGTCTCACCGATGTAGATCAGCTGACATCAAGAGCAGTGCTTGCAATAGATGAGGTTGGAGGAGGTGCAGGTGTACCTCTGTCGCAGCTAGAACTCTGTGTAAGAATGGGAAGTAGAATTAAAGTGTCCAGCAACCGGGAGATCAGGTTGGTTCGGGCGGGCTGAGCGAAGATGTTCCGCAAAACGATCGCCCAGTCTGCGTTTGGTCTCGCCGATGCATAAGAGTCCACATCTTGAACAACGGATACAGTAGATGAGGTTGGAGGAAGTGCAGGTGAAGCTCTGCCTATCCTGAAAAGACTTGAGGTCCCTGGACAGAGTCGAGAGAGGAGGTATAGCGACAGATGTTGCATCTTCTGCGGTTGCTGGGGAAGGTGCCTGGGGTGGGGGTGATTTGGGTGGGAAGGGATGAGTTAACCAGGGAGTTGCAGAGAGAATGTCTCTGTGAAAGGTGGAAAGGGGTGGAGATGGGAAAATGTGGCTAGTGGTGGAATCCCATTGGAGGTGGCGAAAATTACGAGGATTATGAATTGTATGCAACGGCCGATGGGATGGAAGGTAAGGACTAGGGGGACTCTGTCTCTGTTGTGACTAGGGGGAGGGGGAGCAAGGGCGGAACTGCGGGGTACCGAGGAGACACGAGTGAGGGCCTCATCTATGATGGGAGAGGGGAACCCTGTACCTTAAAGAATTAGGACATTTCGGATGTTCTAGTATGTTCTCATCTTGGGCGTAAATGCGGTGTAGATGGAGGAATTGGGAGTAGGGGATGGAATCTTTGCAGGAAGCAGAGTGGGAAGAAATGTAGTCGAGATAGTTGTGGGAGTCAGTGGGTTTGTAATAGACGTCAGTCGATAGTCTATTTTCTTGTGATGGAGACTGAGATCAAGAAAGGGGAGGGAGGTGTCGGAGAAGATCCAAGGAAATAAGTTCAGTATTCCGACTGCGCATGCCCAGGTCAAAGGTCACTATGCTTAAACAGCCCTGGAAAGCAGTGAACCATTTTTTCCAGCTTTGATTCTTCTAGGTAAGAAAATACTGCTTTCAAACTATGAAATAGTTGTATTTATTGTTCCTTTTTTAAAAAGCTAAGATTATTTTGTTGTTTTTATTGCTTTATGCTTAGGTGAGTGAGCGAGATCGTGCTCGTCCGTGGTCGGTGTTGGGCCCCGGGTCTGTTGAGTTACTGCTGGGCCATCCCCATCCACGTCCCCTCCCGGGTGTTTTGTCCCTGCCCGGGGGCAGCCGGAGGTGTCGGGCCGGACTTGCCGCTGGCATGTGGAGGAGGCTGAGTTGCTGCAGTGCATTGTGTGCACGGCTGGTGTTCGGCTTTCGCCGGTGCCGGGGGGGTTGGCCGCTGGCGGTTCCCGGCCCGTCTGGGAGCGGGGTTGGGCTGGAGTTGGCGCTTCTTCTCTGCACTGGCCATGGGCCAGGGGCCGCTGGTGCTGTCGGTTGGCCCGGCGGGAGTAGAGCTGGGGTTGGCTGAAGAATTCCATTGCCTTGAAATTAGCAGAAGGGGGAAAGGCAATGGAATTCTTCAGACAACCCCAGCTCAACTCATGCCGGGCTAACCGACAGCACCAGCAGCCCCAGGCCCACAGCCAGCGCGGAGAAGAAGCGCCAACCCCATCTCAACAATGTAACGGAGATAGAGTTCGGGGATAGGGCCAGTGTACGCCTGGAACAGGGATTGTTCAACGTACACTACAAAGAAGCAGGCATAGCTGGGGCCCTGCAGGTGCCCATGGTACCCGGATGTGGCGCCGACAGACAAGAAGCCGAAGCAAAGAAGTCGAAGCCAAAGAACGGAATGGAAACGAGGCCGAAACGACAATAAACCGAAAGAGTCCGAAGACGAAACGCCTACAAACCGAAAGGATGGGACGCCTAAATGCAAACTAACCAAAAGGGCGGGGACGCCTAAATCCCAAGGAACCAAAAAGCTGCGTCACCTAAAGGCAAACTTACCGAATGGCCGCTCTGTCAAAACGCCACCTACCCGAAAGACGGCGTCGCCCACAGGCCAAAGGGCCGACTGCCGTTCAACAGAAAAGTCCAATAATGGACTTGACGTTGCCGGGGGCGGGACTTGTCAGCGATTGGTCCAGACCCCCACGTCCATCACATCACTGTGAAGACATGAACATTGTCCCAAACCTCCACTCCACACGACACACAGCCCGCAGAAGGTGGCCGTGGGAGAGTGGGGGCTGTCCCGAGGGATGCCCACCTTCGGCCGCTTTCAACTTGGTGCTTCAGTTCAGATTGCCCAGTCACCTATGGCTTGTGTGGGAAAATGAACCCCACGCTCCAGTCTCCCCCTTCTCTCTCTCCCCCCCCTCTCTCCCCCCCCTCTCTCTCCCCCCCTCTCTCTCCCCCCCCCCTCTCCCCCCTCCTCTCCCCCCCTCTTCCACCCCCCTCTCCCCCCTCTCCTCCCTCTTCTCTCTTGTCTCCTCCCTCTTCTCCTCCCTCGTCTCCTCCCTCTTCTTCTCTCTCTTCCCCCTTCTCTCTCTTCCCCCTTCTCTCTCTCCCCTTCTCTCTCTCCCCTTCTCTCTCTCCCCTTCTCTCTCTCTCCCCTCTTCTCTCTCTCCTCTCTCCCCCCTCTCTCTCTCTCTCTCTCTCTCTCACCACTCTTCTCTCTTCTCTCTCCCCCTTCTCTCTCCCTCCCCCTCCCCCCCCCCTTCTCTCTCCTCCGTCTCCACCCGCGGGAGCGTCACACAGTCACTGACCGCGGTCGGGGGGGAGGGGGGGGGAAATCACCCTGGTGTGGGGGTTGAGGTCAGTGACTGTGGGACGCTCCCGCGGGTGGAGAGAGGAGGAGAGAGAGAAGGGGAGAGAGAGAGGGGAGGGAGGGAGAAGGGAGAGAGAGAGGGGGGAGAGGAGGGGAAGAAAGAGGAGCAGAGAGAAGAGTGGAGAGATGAGGAGAGAGAGAAGAGGGGAGAGAGAAGGGAGAGAGAGAGAGAGAAGAGGGGAGAGAGAAGGAAGAGAGAGAGAAGAGGGGAAGAGAGAAGGGGGAGACGGGAGCGTGGGGTTCATTTTCCCACACAAGCCATAGGTGACTGAGCAATCTGTACCCAAGCACCAAGTTGTAAGCGGCCAAAGGTGTGCATCCCTCGGGACAGCCCCCACTCTCCCACGGCCACCCTCCGCGGGCTGTGGGTCGGGTGGAGCGGAGGTGTGGGACAATGTTCATGCCTTCACAGTGATGTGATGGACGCGGGGGGCTGGACCAATCGCTGACAATCAGCCATACCCAAGTGATGATCTTTTTTGACCCATTCAATAATAAAGGAATATCCTGCCAATTCAGCAGTTAAATCAAGACACATACGTATGCCTCTCTCTGTATTGATCAATGATTCAGACCCATATACCTGTAACTGCACCTTTTCTTGGATGAGTTTTTTAATGGTATGCATAAACAAGATGGGTTTAATCTATAGTAAACAAAGGTAGCTCGGTGGTACAACTGAGTAAGCCAGTAAATAATTCACAAGGCAGAACATGAATCATTGTTTTTTTTAGAATCTACGCTTTTAAAAAAAACACATTGAAAATTCTGGATGAGATATTTTGTTTCAGCTCATTACCTGGAATAGGTAAGTCGGGTGGAGCGGAGGTGTGGGACAATGTTCATGCCTTCACAGTGATGTGATGGACGCGGGGGGCTGGACCAATCGCTGACAAGTCCCGTCCCCAGCAACATCAAGTCCGTTATTGGACTTTTCTGTTGAGTGGCAGTCGGTCCTTTGGCCTGTAGGTGACGCCGCCTTTCGGGTAGGTGGCGTTTCGACAGAGCGGCCATTCAGTAAGTTTGCTTTTAGGCGACGCAGCTTTTCGGTTCCTTGGCTTTTAGGCGTCCCGCCCTTTCGGTTAGTTTTAATTTAGCGTCCCATCCTTTCGGTTAGTAGGCGTTTTGTCTTCGGACTCTTTTGGTTTATTGTCGTTTCGGCCTTGTTTCCATTCCGTTCTTTGGCTTCGATTTCTTTGCTTCGGCCTCTCGTCCATCTGCGCCCTGTCCGTACATTGGTGCCCATAGCTACGCCTTGGAGAGATAGCTGGAGTAAGTCAGCGGATCAGACAGCATCCCTGGAGAACATGCAAAGTCAGGACCCTAATTCAGACGTTTCATCATTTTTAGTCCACCTCTACTTGGATCTGCCTGCCCCCTTCATTCGCTCTCCATATCTGCTTCTATTCATCACCCAGCGGACACTGCCATGCCTTTTTACTTCTCCCACCTGGCTCGATCACCCCTCCTCACCTGGTTCTGCTCCTACCTTACCCCTCCATCTCACTGTGTTATACCAGCTATCTCCCCTCTATGCTCTTAGTCTTAATGCATGCAAGGTCTTGACCCAAAACATCAGCCATTCCTTTAGATGGTTTTGGAGCAGTTTTGTTTTGCTCCAGTCTCTGGTGTCGACATGAGTTGGTGAACTGGTTCTAAAACAGCTCTCAGTTCCCATGACTCTGCCGTGAATTCTGGTCAGTTTTGCAAATGTGGAAATAACGAGAAAGAAAAACAATTGTACAATGAATCACAGGAAATTTAAATGTAATAAACTTGGTTGTAAAAAGGACAAATAGTGAATTCAAACAGCTTAATGACTAGAAATTGCACAAAATTGCACTTGAACGGCACAAAAAGGTGCTAGGATGAAAGGATTTGTGGGGGTGGGGTGGTCGTGGGGATGAGGGGTGTGGGAGCAATGGGGGGTTGTGGGGGGGAGGAGTGTGGGGGTTGTGGGTGGAGGGGGGGTGTGGGAGGGGGAGGGGGGCGTGTGAGCGGAGGGGAGGGGATATGTGGGCGGGGGAGGGGTGTGGGGGTTGGGCGGTTGTGGGGGAGGGAAGGGGATGTGTGGGCGGTGGGAGGGTTGTGTGGGGGTTGTGGGAGTGTGGGCAGGGGGGTTGTGGTGGGGGAGGGGTGTGGGGGCAGGAAGAGTGTGGGGGCAGGAGGAGGTTGTGAGGGGAGGGGGAGTGTGGGCGGGGGGGAGATCTCGGAGAAAAGGGGGGTTGTGGGGGAGATGGGGGTATCACTAGGGAGGGCGGCAAGAGCCAGCGAGGGGGACCAGAGGGGAAGGGGCTGGAGCTGGCGGTGCGATGGGGACTCTCAGTGGGCGCTGGTCACTGGTTGCTGGACGCTCTCTTCTGCTGGGATCAGATTCTCCGCTTTCCATTTGGCGTCATCTCCCGGGCCGGGCCGTTTCCAGTCCCACTGAAAATTGTGTCCGGTTGGAGACTTCCGCCGGCCATCCACAACGTCCTTCAGCTCCAGTAAAGACACGATGGCGCAGGAAGGGGAGGACTGTCCTGCGGAGTGACAGGAGAAGAGACCAATCCACTCGGCGCTGACTGGCAGGAGAGGAGATCGATCTGCGCACGCACGCTTTTTAAGATTTTTAAATGTCGCTGACTTTTACAATAGACCACAGATCACAAAACTTTGTGCATTCGCAGCACAGGAGAACGGTGAGTAAGCTGGCTGTGGGGTGGGATGAGAGGGGCGTGTGTGTGGGAGGGGAGGTGTAGGAGGGGGAGTGGGGTGGGAGGGGAGGGGTGTGGGTGTGGGAGGGGAGGGGGAGTGGTGTGGGTAGGGGAGGGGGGTGTGTTAGCAGGGGGGTAATGGGGAGGGGGATATGTATGTGGGGGAAGGGGGTGTGGGGAGGATGGGGGGTGTGGGTGGGGAGGGGTGTGTGTGGTTGGGGAGGGGGATGTGTGGGCGGATGGGTGATGGGGGGAGGGGTGTGGGCGGAGGGGTGATGAGGTGGAGGGGTGTGTCTCTCCCCTTTCGCACTCCCCCACTAAAGACGATGTTTAAATAACATTTCTTCTCCTATCCCCCACTCCGTCGACTCTCATAGCTTGTGTATTGGCAGCCGAGATCACGTTGTGATGTCATTTCCGGTTGTCGGAATGTTCACGGCAGCTTGTGTAAATGAGATCCCATTGTGATTGGAGGAGTGTGAGATGCCATTGTGACATCATCACTGGAAGCTGCTAGAAAAATCTTACTCTCACAGTCGGTTATTATTCTCAAAGTTGGCATTTTTAAACTTTAAATATCAATAACTTGTGAAACATAACATCAAATGTGAAGAAAATTGATATGAATGACCACGGGAAAAGCCGAGTAAGATTCTGCAAAAATATTTTGCGCTATTGTGCGCAGACAGAGAGACAGACAAACAAGTCGAGACAATAGGTGCAGGAGTAGGCCATTCGACCTTTCGAGCCAGCATCAAGTCAAGTCAAGTCAAGTTTATTCGTCACATACACATGCGAGATGTGCAGCGAAAAAGTGGCAATGCTCGCGGACTTTGTGCAAAAAGACAAACAAACAAACAACCAAACAAACTACAAACACAATGGAACAGAATCACATATTCTTTTACATATTAAATATTGTGGGCGGAAGGAAAAATTGAAAAAAACAGCAATTTAAAAAAAAGCAGTGGAGTGGTACAGTAAAGTTAGCCCCTGGTGAGATAGGAGTTTACAGTCCTAATGGCCTCTGGGAAGAAACTCCTTCTCAACCTCTCCGTTCTCACAGCATGGCAATGGAGGCGTTTGCCTGACCGTAGCAGCTGGAACAGTCCGTTGCAGGGGTGGAAGGGGTCTCCCATTATCTTATTGGCTCTGGAGTTGCACCTCCTGATGTATAGTTCCTGCAGAGGGGCGAGTGAAGTTCACATAGTGCGTTCGGCCGAACGCACTATTCTCTGCAGAGCCTTCTTGTCCTGGGCAGAGCAATTCCCAAACCAGATTGTAATATTTCTGGACAAGATGCTTTCCACAGCCGCTGAGTAGAAGCACTGGAGGATCCTCGGAGACACTCTGAATTTCCTCAATTGCCTGAGGTGGTAAAGGCGCTGCCTTGCCTTACTCACGAGTGCTGCGGCGTGTGATGTCCATGTCATATCCTCAGAGATGTGGACTCCCAGGTATTTAAAACAGCTCACCCTATCCACAATATCCCCATTTATCCTCAATGGTGTGTACGTCCTCGGATGATGTGCCCTCCTAAAGTCCACGATCAGCTCCTTCGTTTTTTTGATGTTCAAGAGGAGGCTGTTGTCCTGACACCAGAGTGCCAGATCAGCCACCTCCTCCCAGTAGGCCTTCTCATCGTTGTCTGAGATCAGGCCCACCACCACAGTGTCATCAGCAAACTTGATTATTGAGTTGGAGCTGAACCTAGCCACACAGTCATGTGTGTACAGGGAGTACAATAGGGGGCTGAGGACATAACCCTGGGGGGATCCTGTGCTCAGGGTGAGGGACTTCGACGTATTCCCTCCCATCTTGACTACCTTGACTCGCCATTTAATGTGATCATGGCTGATCAACCTCAATCAGTACACCGTTCCTGCCTTCTCCCCATATCCCCTGTTATCTTTAAGAGCTCTATCTAGCTCTCTCTTGAAAGTATCCAGACAACCGGCCACCACTGCCCTCTGAGGCAGACAATTCCACAGACTCAAAACTCTGTGTGAAAAAGTGTTTCCTCATCTTTGTCCTAAATGGCTTACCCCTTATTCTTAAATGGTGGCCCCTGGTTCTGGACTCCCCCAACATCGGGAACATGTTTCCTGCCTCTAGCGTGTCCAAACCCTTAATAATCGTATATGTTTCAATGAGATAACCTCTCATCCTTCTAAATTCCAGAGTATACAAGCCCAACCGCTCCATTCTCTCAGCATATGACAGTCCCGTCATCCCGGGATTTAACCTTGTGAACCTACGCTGCACTCCCTCAATAGCAAGCATGTCCTTCCTCAAATTTGGAGACCAAAACTGCACACAATAGTCCAGGTGTTGTCTCACTAGGGCCCTGTACAACTGCAGAAGGATCTATATGCTCCTATACTCAACTACTCTTGTTATAAAGGCCAACATGCCATTCGCTTTCTTCAATGCCTGTACCTGCATGCTTACTTTCATTGACTGATGAACAAGGACCCCCAGATCCTGTTGTACTTCCCCTTTTCCCAACTTTACACCATTTAGATAATAATCTGCCTTCCTGTTTTTGCTACCAAAGTGGATAAACTCACATTTATCCACATTAAACGGCATCTGCCTTGCACCTGCCCGCTCACCCAACCTGACCAAGTCACCCTGCATTCTCATAGCATCCGCCTCACAGTTCACACTGCCACCTAGCTTTGTGTCATCTAGCCCACAGTAGTCACTGCCTGCCATTCTGAAAGGGACCTGTTAATCCCTACTCTTTGTTTCCTGTCTGCCAAACAATTTTCTATCCATCAATACACTACCTCCAATACCATGTGCCCTAATTTTGCCCACTAATCTCTTATGTGGGACCTTATCAGATGCTTTCTGAAAGTCCAGGTACACTACATCCACTGGCTCTCCCTTGTCCATTTTCCTAGTTACATCCACAACATTAGTGAAGCATGATTTCCCCTTCGTAAATCCATGCTGACTCAGACCGATCCTGTTACTGCTGCCCAAATGTGTCGCTATTTCATCTTTTATGATTGACCAGCATATTCCCCACCATTGATGTCATGCTAACTGGTCTATAATTCCCTCTTTTCTCTCTCCTGCCTTTCTTAAAAAGTGGGATAACATTAGCTACCCTCCAATCAACAGAAATTGATCCTGAATCTATAGAACATTGGAAAAAGATCACCAATGTGTCCACAATTTCTAGAGCCATTTCCTTAAGTATCCTGGGATGCAGACCATCAGGCCCTGGGGATTTATCAGCCTTCAGTCCCATCAGTCTACAAAACACCATTTCCTGCTAATGTGGATTTCCTTCAGTTCCTCCGTCACCACAGATCCTCTGGGCACTAGAACATCAGGAAGATTGTTTGTGTCCTCCTTAGTAAAGATGGATCAAAAGTACCAGTTCAGCTCATCTGCCATTTCTTTGTTCCCCATAATAAATTCACCCTTTTCAGTCTTCAAGGGTCCAACACTGACCCCCCACACACACTAACCCCCCACACACTAACCCCCCCCCACACACTAACCCCCCCCCACACACTAACCCCCCCACACACTAACCCCCCTCACACACACTAACCCCCCCACACACATACTAACCCCCATCACACACACACTACCTCACCCACACTCTAACCCCCAGCCACACACTAACCCTCCCCCTCACGCACACACTAATCCCCCCCCCCACACACACACTTGCAGCATAGGAGAATGGTGAGTAAGGTGGCAAAAAATAGTAGCGCTATTGTGTACCGTTTTCGCGCAAACCGGAAGAGCACGAGATCCGAGTTTTAGTTATGAACTAGACTAAGTTGGACCCGTTGGGTCCCATGTTCACACGGGAGGGTTGGTTCCCCAACGCTATATTCCACCTCTCCACCAATTCCAATATTGGTGGCCAGTGGGGGGGGGGGGGGGCTCTGGAGAGCTAGTATGGGTGTTGTGGGCTGAAGAGACTGGTTTCCAGAGGGCTAGTATGGAAATTGTGGGCCAAATGGATTCTTCCTAAGGCTGGTGGGCTGGCAGTTGACTCATGGCTATTCCTTGAAATTCCATTTCAAGCAGGGTGCAAGGCCACCAAATTCAAATGCAGTTTCCTACCATTTCAAACAGTGCAGTTTCATACCATTTCAAGCAGGGTGCAAGGCCACCGAATTCAAATGCAGTTTCATACCATTTCATGCAGGGTCCAAGGCCACCACATTCAAATGCAGTTTCATACCATTTCATGCAGAGTGCAAGGCCACCACATTCAAATGCAGTATCATAACATTTCAAGCAAATCACCATAAACCCATACAAAACACCACGTAAACACCACACTCACAGTTCAATAGACATTCAGTGTGTTCAGGTGATTCACAGCTCAGACAGAGTCGTGATCTCTCTCCCTCATCTTGCAGAGACTGAGCCACACCCACACTTCCGTATTTTATAATACCTCTCCCACGGGAAGGGGCGTGGCCTTCATGGCGTGATTGACAGGAGAGTGATTCACAACATTTTTAATACACTAATAACACTTTTATTTTTCATTGATGGGAACAATCCTCTGCACCTGATGAGCGCGGGGGGGGGGGGGGGGGGTGGGGGGGGGGGGGGGGGGTAGACTGAGTAAGATGGCCAAATATCACAGCCATAAGTGGTAGCGTTTTATCTAAAATCAATATACAGTGCAAACAGGAAGTTGTCAAGTTTAGACTTTTAATCATTTGCCATTTCAAACCAACCACCACCACCAACCATTTGCAGTGCTTTATTTCAAACCAACCACCATTTGCAGTGCTTTATTTCAAACCAACCACCACCACCAACCATTTGCAGTGCTTTATTTCAAACCAACCACCATTTGCTGTGCTTTATTTCAAACCACCCACCACCAACCACCATTTGCTGTACTTTATTTCAAACCACATGTGACCCTCTCACTCCCCCATCTTGCAGAGACTGACTGAGGCACTCAATGATCTGGATGAGGGAATTGAAGGCAATATCTCCAAGTTTGCGGATGACACTAAGCTGGGGGGCAGTGTTAGCTGTGAGAAGGATGCTAGGAGACTGCAAGGTGACTTGGATAGGCTGGGTGAGTGGGCAAATGTTTGGCAGATGCAGTATAATGTGGATAAATGTGAGGTTCTCCATTTTGGTGGCAAAAACAGGAAAGCAGACTATTATCTAAATGGTGGCCGACTAGGAAAAGGGGAGATGCAGCGAGACCTGGGTGTCATGGTACACCAGTCATTGAAAGTGGGCATGCAGGTGCAGCAGGCAGTGAAGAAAGCGAATGGTATGTTAGCTTTCATAGCAAAAGGATTTGAGTACAGGAGCAGGGAGGTTCTACTGCAGTTGTACAGGGTCTTGGTGAGACCACACCTGGAGTATTGCGTACAGTTTTGGTCTCCAAATCTGAGGAAGGACATTATTGCCATAGAGGGAGTGCAGAGAAGATTCACCAGACTGATTCCTGGGATGTCAGGACTGTCTTATGAAGAAAGACTGGATAGACTTGGTTTATACTCTCTAGAATTTAGGAGATTGAGAGGGGATCTTATAGAAACTTTCAAAATTCTTAAGGGGTTGGACAGGCTAGATGCAGGAAGATTGCTCCCGATGTTGGGGAAGTCCAGGACAAGGGGTCACAGCTTAAGGATAAGGGGGAAATCCTTTAAAACCGAGATGAGAAGAACTTTTTTCACACAGAGAGTGGTGAATCTCTGGAACTCCCTGCAACAGAGGGTAGTCGAGGCCAGTTCATTGGCTATATTTAAGAGGGAGTTAGATGTGGCCCTTGTGGCTAAGGGGATCAGAGGGTATGGAGAGAAGGCAGGTACGGGATACTGAGTTGGATGATCAGCCATGATCATATTGAATGGCGGTGCAGGCTCGAAGGGCCGAATGGCCTACTCCTGCACCTAATTTCTATGTTTCTATGTTTCTATGTTTCAACACTTCCGGGTTTTATAGTCCCTCCGGAAGGGGCGTGGCCTTCAGGATAGAGAATCTCAACATTTTTTAAACACTAATAATTCTTATTTTTCATCGATGGGAAAAATCCTCTTGTCCTGCACAGCGGAGGGGGACTCTGAGTAAGATGGCCAAAATTCGCAGCCGTAAGTCGCAGCGTTTTTTCTAAAATCAATATACAGAACAGGAAGTGGTCAAGATCAGACTTTTAGTAATATAGATATTTATCGTGGAGGGAATATAGGAATATAAGGCCTCAAATGCAGAAAATCAACAGAGCACTCCATTCCACCCCTCTCTCATCTTCCATACCCCTTTTTGCCTTACAGCTCATGGCATAAAACCGTAGCATAGTGGATAAAAACAGGATGACTAAAGGGGAAGGGAAGGGGGCCTGAAAGAAACTTTGTACCCAATGTTAAAATTCGTCTGAGGCCTTGCGTATACACACACGAACTGTGTGTGTTGTGAACCATGTCTTCCAAGACGCGCACGTATAGTGAAGCATTTCTCAAGTTCGGCTTCACAAGCAGTGTTCACAAATCCGTGGTCAAGCCGCAATGTGTTATCTTTGCCAAGGTTTTGAGCCACGAGAGCATGAAGCCCAGCAAACTGAAGATCCATTTGGAGTCTTGTCACACCGAACTGGCAGGGAAGAGTGTGGACTATTTAAAACGAAAAGAAGCCGCACTCAAGGGTTCCGGCATCGATTCGACGGGTCACTGCTAATCGAAATGAAGCAGCGTTGGAGGCTTCATACCGGAATGCTTATCAAATCGCACAGACGAAGAAAACTCACAGCATCGGTGAGGAGCTTGTCAAGGCATGCCTTCTCGAAGCAGCGAAGTTGGTGCTAGGGGAACAGCAGTCAAACAAGTTCAGGCAGATTTCCCTTTTGAATGACACAGTCGTAAAGTCGAATCTCGGATATGAGTAAATGATATTCTGCTGCAAGTAGTGAGCGCTGTGAAGAGCAGTTCAGTGTACTCACTGCAACTGGACAAGTCAACAGATGTTGCCTCATGTTCCCAACTGTTAGTCTACGTTCGTTACCTCGATGGAGAAGCCATGAAGGAGGAGTACCTGTTCTCGGAGCCATTGGCTACTACCACTCGGGGAGAAGATGGGTTCAGAATGCTGGACGCCTTCCTCATCAAACATGAGCTTAGCTGGGAACGCCTTGTACAAATGGGGCACCTTCCATGGTCGGTTGCAGATCCGGCTTCAAAGACTTCGTGAAGGATGTCGCTCCCCATGTCTCCTTCACCCACTGCATGATACATCGCCATGCTTTAGCAATGAAGACTTCCTCCTGGTCTTCGAGAAATGCTTTCAGATGTGGACCACATCTAAGGGAGCGCAACAAACTCAAGAATCTTCAAAGCGATGTGCGAAGAAATGGGCGCCGATTTCACTGTTCTGATATTCCACACAGAGGTGCGCTGGCTTTCGCGTGGTAAAGTTCTCAATCGTGTGATTCAACTTCGAGATGAAATAACGCTGTTCTTGGAGAGCGGGTGTACCGAGAAGGAGAATCAGCTTCACGAAAAGATGCAGGATGAACTGTTCGTGATGAAGGTTGCTTACTTGGATGACTTATTCGCCGAGGTAAATTCCTTGAACCTGGCACTTCAAGAAAACCTCCCAATGTTGCACACAGCTCGTGACAAAGTGGCAGCGTTCAGGAGGAAGATTCATCTTTACCAGAGAAGAGTCCAGGACGGTGACACGACTATCCCCACTGAGAAGATGACTCTCCTGGATGCTACAACAAATGCTGAATGCCACTTCCACGAGGAGATCTCAACCCACCTTCTGGCAATTAGTGAAGCCATCGAACGTTACTTCCCCGGACTGGACGACCGTTCTCGTGATGAGTGGATCATCCGACGCTTTTCTGTTGAAGACGGTGCCATCAGCGATACTGACGTGGCTGCAAAGGTTGAATTTGACCAAATTCGTGAAGATGCGCAGCTCAAGCGTGATTTAATGGAGCAAGAACTCACCACGTTTTGGCTGAAAGTGAAGGATTGTCCTGTTCTTTCGAAGAGGGCCCTGACCCTATTGGTCCAGTCCCCCTCAACTTATCGCTGTGAAGCTGGATTCTCAGCCATGGTAGCTCTGAAAACAAAGGTACGCAATGGGCTTGTGATCGACGCTGACATGAGGTGCTGCCTGTCGAGCATTCGTCCTCGTTTTGATCGCCTGATGGCTGCGAAGCAATTTTAGCCGTCCCTTTGACTGAGCATTGGCAGACATGTTTTAATAAATCGGGCGGTTATTTTTTCAATTTTTGTTTCGGGGGTCACGGTACTGATCAAGAATGTCTGAGGGGCCAAAAAGGCGAAGTAAGAAATAGACAGACAGAGACCGAGACCGAGACCGAGACAGAGGCAGAGACAGAGACAGAGACAGAGACAGAGACAGAGGCAGAGGCAGAGGCAGAGGCAGAGGCAGAGGCAGAGGCAGAGGCAGAGGCAGAGGCAGAGGCAGAGGCAGAGGCAGAGGCAGAGGCAGAGGCAGAGGCAGAGACAGAGACAGAGACAGAGACAGAGACAGAGACAGAGACAGAGACAGAGACAGAGACAGAGACAGAGACAGAGACAGAGACAGAGACAGAGACAGAGACAGAGACTCTTTTTAGGCCTGGGCAGGTTTTGTTTCCATGCTGTAAGACTATATGACTCTAATAATGATTCACAACACACCTCAGTAGTCAATTGAGGAAAAGGGTCTCTTAAAAAAAGCCCTCAGAGAACCTGAACCTCTTCCTGTTAACTGAATTCAGATTTTCTACAACCAATGCAAAAAGTCACTGAATGCTTAATGGCCTACTCCTGCACCTATTGTCTATTATCTATTATCTAATTCAACAAACTATTATTTGCATGGAAAATGTTAAAATAAGAGTTTTTCCTTTCGACAGGGTCAGCTGTGTTGCAACAAATGTCACCTGGAGGCTTTCCTCCGTCCCTGGTCTTTTACATTTATGCAAACTTGTTGCAGGAGGAACATGCAGCAAGCCGAGTAGGCGTGGAAGATAATGGAAGAATGCTGTCAGCTCAGGTAATGGAGATACTAATGAAAGCTTAAAGATAGCTAAGGAAAGTGAGTCATTGTCTTTACAGCTAACTGTTCTGGCTTTGGGTTGTGCACACCTGGAGCAGGCAAAAGTATGTCACATTGGGAGGAGCCCACAGAAGCTGCCTTGATAAATATTAAAGCACAAAGGTAAGTTGAGAGTAGAGATTCATTTGAGAACTTGATTTGAGGGCCACGTGAGGCCGCTGAAACAATAATCTAGCATGTGATACAGGTTCTGGCTTCAGGTACTGAAGTCATATGTATTGGCAAGGAACAAGCAGAAGTGAGTGAAAAGAAATCTCAATAAGGATAAAAGAGCATAGAAATGGGTGTAGATGGATTAATAGTATTGGTCTATTATTGACGTATACTGAGATATGGTGAAAACTCGCCAACAGTCTGTCTAGTCCCTTTGTTGTTTTTTTAGTATGTGTTAAATGTATGTTTTAGTGTTCTTTAGCTGGTTTATGTTTGGGGGAAACTTTTTTAAATCTTTTACCTCGATGGAGAAATGCGATTTTTTTTCCTCATCATATCTCCGTCCGCACTGCGGTCTAACATCGAGGGGCTGGCGGCTTCTGCTGGAGACTGACTTCCGGAGCTCCAACCGCGGGAGCCTGCAGGACTTAACATTGTGGAGCTCGCGTCCCTGGTTAGAGACCGACTTTGGGAGCTCCAAGCCGCAGGAGCTTCGACCGCCCCAACGCGGGAGCTTTGATCGCTCCGACGCGGGAGCTTCGATCGCCGGCTGCGAAAGCTGTGATCGCCCTGACTGCGGATGGTTCGACTGCCCCGACCGCAGGAGAATAAAGAGGAAGAAGTTTCCATCATAGTGAGGAATGTGGGAAATCCACTGTGGTGGATGTTTATGTTAACTTTTATGCAGTTGTGTGTCTTGTTGCTTTTTTTAGTATGGCTGTATGGTAGATCAAGTTTCAATGTACCTTAATTGGTACACATGACAATAAACAGACCTTTGAACCGTTGTGTGCTATTGAGTCAAATCATGAGTACAATCAAACCATATACAAGTATAAAAGATAGTACACAGAAAAAAAATCAGTGCCTAATATAATGTTACAGTTACAGAGAAAAAACTGTTAAAAAGAAGTGCAATAGTTGAAATGGGATATGTTGGACGATCAGGACTACGCCCTTAGCTTTTGAGAGGACTGTTCACTATTGGGATAACGGAAGGGAAGAAGCTGCTCCTGAATCAGGTGCTTTCAAGCTTTGGTATCGTCTGCCCGATTGGAGAGTGGAGAAGAGGGAATGACTGGAGTGTAAATTGTCCTTGATAATGCTGGCTGCTTTCCTGAAGCAGCACGATGGGGGATGATGGTTTGTTTGAACTAGGCTACATCCGCCAATCTATGTAATTTCTTAGGCAGAGCATTTGCCAAACCAAACTTTGTTCCATCCCAATAAGATCTTTTCTACAGTGCAGACATTGCTGAGAGTTGTTGGAGAAATACTGAACCTCGTTGCCCTTCTGATAAAAGAGACATTGTGGTTTCTTGGCCATAGCTTCAGTGTGGCTGATCGAGGCCAGATTGTTGGTGATATTTACACCTGGGAATTTATAGCTCTCAATCTTTTCCACTTCAGCACCATTGATGCTAACTTGGGCATGTCCTCCACCTTGTAGACGCAAAGAATGGCAGGTGATGGTTAACCAAAATTAGGCACAAAATGCTGGAGTGGGTCAGGTGGCATCTCTGGAGAACATGGATAGGTGATGTTTCTGGTCAGGATCCTTCTTCAGACTGATTGTAGTAGGGGGGAGAAAGTTGGAAGAGAGGTAAGGGTAGGACAAAGCCTGGCAAGTGATAGGTGATGGGAGTCTGAAGAAGGGTCTTCTGAAGAAGACAAGTAAGTGTTAGGAGTCTGAAGAAGGGTCCTGTCACATATTCTTTTTCTCCAGAGATGCTGCCTAATCCACTGAGATACTCCAGCCTTTTGTATCTATCTTCAGTATAAACCAGCATCTGCATTTCCTTTCTACACAAATGATACACGCAGACTGGCGCATAAAGCAATGCACAGCGCAACAGACTTGAAGCGCAAATCAATACACACAGCGCTACAGACTTCCCACGCAAACCAGTACACACAGCGCTACAGACTTAGCGCGTAAAGGTAATACACACAGCGCTGCCACTTTGGCGCCCAAACGTTTAAACACGCTGTTGGCTTAGTGCGTGGGAATTTCAACAAAGCTGTTGGCTGCAGTGCTATGGGTTTTAAATATAGTGCTACTGGCCACAGCTCTATGAATGAATGAATGAGTGAATGAATTTATTGGCCAAGTATTCACATGCAAGGAATTTGCCTTGGTGCACCGCCCGCAAGTGACAACATGACATACAGTGACAGTTAGGAATGACACGTAAAATATTAAACATTAATAATAAAACATTATTGATTAAACATGTGAATAAAATAAAATACCAGAGCAAAAGGAGGCTACAGAGGGGGCTTTCAACATGGCGCTAAGGGCCACAGACTGTTCGGGAAAATTCTCGTATAACAACCACCCGCAGCGTTCATGAATAGTAGGAGTATTGAAAATTTCTATTGTAAAGGCAACAGTGGGTACTGGTAGGAGTGGGTGGATTTGCCCTGAATCTTGATGAACTTTGAAGCTCCTTCAATCGCAGTACATCACTGATCCTCTTCAAACTCATGAGAGCAAGAGCTTTGCTGTTACCCGCGGGCTGTCCACTGCCGGGTACAGTGGCAGGCCTGGCTCGCCACCGTGAAAATGTACCCGGTGGTTTGCTGTCTGCAGGGGAAGCTTGGAAGCCGCTGAGCTCGGCCCCTGCAGACCGGAAAGTCGAGGAGGAGGGAGCCATTGGCGATGACGGATGAGAGGTGTGGGCCGGTAGGAGAGGGACCGGGATACTGCCTCCAGCGCCTTCAAGGTCAGCTGCAGTTGGCGCCACGGGACACAAAGTCGGTCGGGCAAGGACAGGGACAACAGGCCTCCCTCTGGCAACGGAGGAGACCCAGAACAGAAAGATCACCATGGGAATGGGAGATAAAGTTGTTAGCAACTGGGAGACCCAGTAGACCTAGGCGGACCAAGCGCAAGTGATCCATTAGGCCGAGGCAGACCGAAGGCTTGATCTCGCCGCTGCAGAGGAGGCCACATCTATCAGGTGCAGGTTGCTTCCAGTTGAGACCAAAGATCTTAGAGCAGAGCAAGATAGGCCACTCCTGCGAAATACAATGGGCTGACGTGTAGTACGCTACGGAGGGGATCCTGGGCATTTTTCCCCGCCCATTTTAGTAACCGGAGCCTACCTGACCCGACCCGACTCGCAGTGTAATCAATGTTGCGGGGCAACAGTTTGTGTGTGTGATATAGGGTTAGATTCATAATTCTGTCAGTTCATACTTCTTGTCAAGAATAAAATTTGACTCTGGTAATTGTCTTTTTTAATGTTTTTTAAATCATTTCTTTTTAAATGGCTCACAAGGAGTGTTTGAGTTGATTTTGTAGTAACCGGAACCTACCCGACCCGACCCGACCCGCAGGGTAATTGGCATTGCGGGGGAACAGTTTTTTGTGCGTGATATAGGGTTAGATTCATAATTCTGTTAGTTCATAATTCTGTTAATTCTTGTTAAAGAATAAAATGTTTATAAACACACATACATGAATGTGATATAAATGTATATAATTATATCACACACACAATTATATTTCTTCTGATCCAATGATGAACTTTATTTCAGACTAGACAAGGGACATTAAATAAGAAACATTGTAAACCTCCCCGCAACTTCACACACACTAGGCCCTATCCCACCCCTCAACTCTCCCCCCCTCCCCCCACCCCCCGGCACTCCCTCGCCTGCCCCCACACTACAATGTCTCCTCCCCTCCTATGCCCCTCTCCCCGCTGCCCCGGGCCGCACACCCCCTCTCCCCGGGCCGCTCACTCCCTCTCCCGCTGCCCCGGGCCCCACACTCCCTCTCCCGCTGCCCCGGGCCGTACACTCTCTCTCCCGCTGCCCCGGGCCGCACACTCCCTCTCCCCGCTGCCCCGGGCCCAACACTCCCTCTCCCGCTGCCCCGGGCCGCACACTCCCTCTCCCCGCTGCCCCGGGCCCAACACTCCCTCTCCCCGGGCCCTGGGCCCCACACTCCCTCTCCCCGCTGCGGAAACAAAGATCCGATCTTTGGCCGGAAGCAAGATGGCGGAACAAAATGGCGGGAATTGGTTGCTAAAATGGGTCCTATAATCACCCATGAATCTGCCCATGAGCGTACTACGCGTTTGCGTGAGAGTAACCCTTCTTGCTCTGCTCTAAGATCTTTGGTTGAGACAGAGGTTCACATGCACCTCATCTAACCTAATCTACTGCATCTGGTGTTCCAGATGTGGCCTTCTGTACATCAATGAATCCAGCTTAGACTTAGACTTGGCGACCGTTCCACTGAACACTGACTAGGTGACTGTTTCAATGAACATTTGTACTCCACCCACCAAGGCTTGCCGAATCTCCCAGTTGCTAACCACTTTAACTCCTCTTTCTGTCCTGGACCTCCTCCAGAGTGAGGCCACACAAACTGGAGGAACAGCGCCTCATATTCCACTTGTGTAGCTTAAAACCCAACGGTATGAACATTGAATGTTTCAATTTTAGGTAAGCTGTAAGGAACACCCCCACTCCCTTGTGCCCCACCTAGACTCCAACTTCTTTCTTTCCTATACCTTCCCCTGGTTTCAAATCTGCAACTCTTCAAACCTGTCTCACACCTACTGTTCTTATCTCTGGCCTTTATTGCAACCATCTGCTTATCAAAACCTGTGTCGACCTATTACCTGTCATGCTTTGATGTGCCTCTCCACCGACTTTTTTCGGAGATGATCGTATTAGATCATACGAAAGTAAGATTGGAATTCAGTGGACAACTTCCCTGATATGCATCATAAAAGTCTAAGGGAATCTTTAGTCCCAAGCTTCAAATAGACAATAGGTGCAGGAGTAGGCCATTCATCCTCTCGAGCCAGCACCGCCATTCAATGTGATCATGGCTGATCATCCCCAATCAGTACCCAAGGTCCATTGATGCTGAAATTATGCACCAGGACTGCAAATTTGCCTGTGTCACTGCTCAAAGAGAATGAAAGAATTAATTAATAACCTTGGATCAGACAGTGAAGACTGTCATCAGGAATTACAGCTGGATTGTGATCACCTGGGCAAGTAGGTTGCAGAATGGCTAATGACGTTTTAGTGTGCATATGACAAGCAGGAAGCATCTTGAGGGCATAGTAGAGCCCTAGGGAGTTTTGTAGAGCAGATGGATTGAGGAGTACAAATCTATAGTTCCCTGAAAGTGGCATTGAAGATCAATAGGGTGGTGAAGGAGGCTTCTGGCATGCTGACCTTCATCAGTCAGGGAATTGAGAATGGAAGTTAGGATGCTGTGTTACAGTTGTACAACATAATGGTGAGGCTGCAATTGGCGGATTGTGTCTGCTTTGCTCGCCCGGATTTAGGAAGGAGGCCATTAAGATGGAAAGAGTGCAGTGAAGATTTACAAGAATGTTGTCAGAACTTGAGGGCTTCAGCTATGGGGAGAGGATGGTCAGGCTAGGTCTTTATTCCTATGAGAGGGATATGAGCCAGGAGTGGGCAAATGGGACAAGCTTGGATGGGACATCTTGGTTGGTGTGGACGAGTTGACCTGAAGGGCCTGTTTCCATGATGTGTGACTCAATGGCACCAACATAAGATTGAGCGTTACGAGGTTATATTACAGGATAAAATAATAAATGGAAGCTGTGGATTACTTGAGGTCAATTTTATTTTAAATCATATAATTATTTATAAATATATTAATGAACCGATAGAGATAATCATTTGGGTGTGTTCTCTTTGGTATCTTTGGTATCTAATTGCATCTTTCCATAATGCAAGGCCATTTGGTGCATCAAGTTTCTAATTAAAGCAATTCCTTCAATCCAATTTCCCCACTTAAGGTCATAAGGATTAGGAGTAGAATTAGGCCATTCGGCCCATCAAGTCTACTCCACCATTCAATCATGGCTAACTATCTAACCCCATTCTCCTTCCTTCTCCCCATGACATTAAAATTAGAGCACATGGTATTGGGGGTAGGGTGTTGACATGGATAGAAAATTGGTTGGCAGACCGGAAGCAAAAAGTAGGAGTGAACGGGTCCTTTTCAGAATGGCAGGCAGTGGCGAGTGGAGTACCGCAAGGCTCGGTGTTGGGGCCGCAACAGTTTACCATATATATTAATGATTTGGAAGAGGGAATTAGGAGCAACACTAGCAAGTTTGCAGATGGCACAAAGCTGGGTGGCAGTGTGAACTGTGAGGAGGATATTAGGAGGTTGCAGGGTGACCTGGACAGGTTGAGTGAGTGGGCAGATGCGTGGCAGATGCAGTATAATATAGATAAATGTGAGGTTATCCACTTTGGCGGCAAAAACAAGGGGGCAGATTATTATGTCAATGGGGTTAGGTTAGGTAAGGGGGAGGTGCAGCGAGACCTGGGTGTCCTTGTACAGTGGTCACAGAAAGTTGGCGTGCAGGTACAGCAGGCAGTGAAGAAAGCTAATGGAATGTTGGCCTTCATAACAAGAGTATTTCAGTATAGGAGTAAAGAGGTTCTTCTGCATGTTGTATAGGGCTCTGGTGAGACCACATCTGGAGTATTGTGTACAGTTTTGGTCTCCTAATTTGAGGAAGGACATCCTTGTGATTGAGGCAGTGCAGCGTAGGTTCACAAGATTAATCCCTGGGAAGGCGCGGCTGTTATATGAGGAAAGATTGAAAAGACTAGGCTTGTATTCACTGGAGTTTAGAAGGATGAGAGGGTATCTAATAGAAACATACAAATTTATAAAAGGACTGGACAAGCTAGATGCAGGAAAAATGTTCCCAATGTTGGGCGAGTCCAGAACCAGTCTTAAAAATAAAGGGGAGGTCACTTAAGACTGAGGTGAGAAAAAACGTTTTCACCCTGAGTGTTGTGAATTTATGGAATTCCCTGCCACAGAGGGCAGTGGAGGCCCAATCACTGGATGGATTTAAGAGAGAGTTAGAGCTCTAGGGGCTAGTGGAGTCAAGGGATATGGGGAGAAGGCAGGCACGGGTTATTGATAGGGAACGATCAGCCATGATCACAATGAATGGCGGTGCTGGCTATAAAGGGCCGAATGGCCTCCTCCTGCACCTATTTTCTATGTTTCTATGTAACCTCTGACACCTGTACTAATCAAGAATCTATCAATCTCTGCCTTCAAAATATGCACTAACAACCTTCTGTGGCAAAGAATTCCACAGATTCACCAGCCTCTGACTAAAGAAAATCCTCATCTCATTCCTTAAAGAATGTCCTTCAATTCTGAGGCTATGACCTCTAGTCCTAGACTCTCCCACTAGCGAAAACATCCTCTCCACATCCACTCTATCCAAGTCTTTCACTATTCTGTATGTTTCAATTAGGTCCCCCTTCATTCTTCTAAACTCCAGCGAGTACAGGCCCAGTGCCGACAAACGCTCATCATAGGTTAACCTACTCATTCCCGGATCATTCTTGTAAACCTCCTCTGGGCCCTCTCCAGAGCCAACACGTCCTTCCTCAGATATGGTGCCCAAAATTGCTCACAATATTCCAAATGCGGCTTTACCAATTCCTTATAGAGCCTCAACATTACATCCCTGTTTTTGTATACAAGCCCTCTTGAAATAAATGCTAGCTTTGAGTTTGCTTTCTTTACTACTTATTCAACTTGCAGATTAACTTTTTGGGAATCCTGCACGAGCACCCCCAAGTCGCTTTGCACCTCCGATTCCTGGATTCTCACCCTATTTAGAAAATAGTCTACACCTCATTTTCCTTAATCTATTCTCTCTCACATCCACATCAACTCAGTCCCATCCCCTCTATCACGTCTACACGGGGTTATCAGATTGGATCAAAAAGCTCAATGGCAGCCTGAGGATATATCCTCAGATCCTCGTGATCTTAACAAAGCTTTAAAGAGAGATCATTACCCTACACCCACTCTTGAAGAAATAACTCCTTCATTAGCTGGAGCCAAGGTGTTCACCAAGCTGGATGCAAGGAACATGTGGAATCGATTTGGGTAGAGCTACGAAACACTAAGGGGCAGAAAACGCTAGTGGGTGTTGTGTACAGGCAGTAGTAGTGAAGTTGGGGATGGCATCAAACAGGAAATTAGATATGCGTGCAACAAAGGTAAAACAGTTATAATGGGTGACTTCAATCTACATATAGTTTGGGTGAATCAAATTGGCAGGGGTGCTGAGGAAGAGGATTTCTTGGAATGTATGCGGGATAGTTTTCTAAACCAATATGTAGAGGAACCAACGAGAGAGCAGGCTATTCTAGACTGGGTATTGAGTAATGAGAAAGGGTTAGTTAGCAGTCTTGTTGTGTGTGGCCCCTTGGCCAAGAGCGACCATAATATGGTTGAGTTCTTCATTAGGATGGAGAGTGACATTGTTAATTCAGAAACAATGGTTCTGAACTTAAAGAAAGGTAACTTTAAGGTATGAGACGTGAATTGGCCAAGATTGACTGGCTATTAATTCTTAAAGGGTTGACGGTGGATATGCAATGGAAGGCATTTAAAGACTGCATGGATGAACTACAACAATTGTTCATCCCAGTTTGGCAAAAGAATAAATCAGGGAAGGTAGTGCATCCGTGGATAACAAGGGAAATCAGGGATAGTATCAAAGCAAAAGATGAAGCGTACAAATTAGCCAGAAAAAGCAGCCTACCAGAGGACTGGGAGAAATTCAGAGACCAGCAGAGGAGGACAAAGGGCTTAATTAAGAAAGGGAAAATAGATTATGAAAGAAAACTGGCAGGGAACATAAAAACTGACTGCAAAAGTTTTTATAGATATGTGAAGAGAAAGAGATTAGTTAAAAAATGTAGGTCCCTTGCAGTCAGAAACAGGCGAATTGATCATGGGGAACAAGGACAAGGCGGACCAATTGATTAACTAATTTGGTTCCGTCTTCACTAAGGAAGACATGAATAATCTGCCGGAAATGGCAGGGGACCGCGGGTCAAATGAGATGGAGGAACTGAGTGAAATCCAGGTTAGCAGGGAAGTGGTGTTAGGTAAATTGAATGGATTAAAGGCCGATAAATCCCCGGAGCCAGATAGGCTGCATCCCAGAGTACTTAAGGAAGTAGCCCAAGAAATAGTGGATGCATTAGTGATAATTTTTCAAAACTCTTTAGATTCTGGAGTAGTTCCTGAGGATTGGAGGGTAGCTAATGTAACCCCACTTTTTAAAAAGGGAGGGAGAGAGAAAACGGGGAATTACAGACCAGTTAGTCTAACATCGGTAGTGGGGAAACTGCTAGTCAGTTATTAAAGATGGGATAGCAGCACATTTGGAAAGTGGTGAAATCATTGGACAAAGTCAGCATGGATTTACGAAAGGTAAATCATGTCTGGCGAATCTTATAGAATTTTTCAAGGATGTAACTAGTAGAGTGGATAAAGGAGAACCAGTGGATGTGTTATATTTGGACTTTCAGAAGGCTTTCGACAAGGTCCCACAAAAGAGATTAGTATACAAACTTAAAGCACATGGAATTGGGGGTTCAGTATTGATGTGGATAGAGAACTGGCTGGCAAACAGGAAGCAAAGAGTAGGAGTAAACGGGTCCTTTTCAGAATGGCAGGCAGTGACTAGTGGGGTACCACAAGGCTCAGTGCTGGGACCCCAGCTATTTACAATATATATTAATGATTTGGACGAGGGAATTGAATGCAACATCTCCAAGTTTGCGGATGACACGAAGCTGGGGGGCAGTGTTAGCTGTGAGGAGGATGCTAGGAGGCTGCAAGGTGACTTGGTTAGGCTGGGTGAGTGGGCAAATGCATGACAGATGCAGTATAATGTGGATAAATGTGAGGTTATCCACTTTGGTGGCAAAAACAGGAAAGTACACTATTATCTAAATGGTGGCCGATTAGGAAAAGGGGAGATGCAACGAGACCTGGGTGTCATGGTACACCAGTCATTGAAAGTAGGCATGCAGGTGCAGCAGGCAGTGAAGAAAGCGAATGGTATGTTAGCATTCATAGCAAAAGGATTTGAGTATAGGAACAGGGAGGTTTTACTGCAGTTGTACAGGTTCTTGGTGAGACCACACCTGGAGTATTGCGTACAGTTTTGGTCTCCAAATCTGAGGAAAGACATTCTTGCCATAGAGGGAGTACAGAGAAGGTTCACCAGACTGATTCCTGGGATGTCAGGACTTCCATATGAAGAAAGACTGGATAGACTCGGCTTGTACTGCTAGAATTTAGGAGATTGAGGGGGGATCTTATAGAAACTTACAAAATTCTTAAGGGGTTGGACAGGCTAGATGCAGGAAGATTGTTCCCGATGTTGGGGAAGTCCAGGACAAGGGGTCACTGTTTAAGGATAAAGGGGAAATCCTTTAGGACCGAGATGAGAAAAACATTTTTCACACAGAGAGTGGTGAATCTCTGGAACTCTCTGCCACAGAAGGTAGTTGAGGCCAGTTCATTGGCTAGTTTTAAGAGGGAGTTAGATGTGGCCCTTGTGGCTAAAGGGATCAGGGGGTATGATGAGAAGGCAGGTACAGGATACTGAGTTGGATGATCAGCCATGATCATATTGAATGGCGGTGCAGGCTCGAAGGGCCGAATGGCCGAATGGCCTACTCCTGCACCTATTTTTTTTTTTTTAATTTAAATTTCGCCTACAACCAAGGATGGTACCTGAAGTACTCAAAGTTTCCATTCATCAGAAAGATGAAAGACCTGTGGGCATCAACAATGTCTACAGCAGTATGGATCCTGTTTGATGGGCAAGGCATACCTCCCAAGGTGATTTGTGATAATGGGACCCAGTTTGCCTCGCTCTTCATCACCACCTCATCCCCGTACTATCCGAGGGGAGACAAGGTTCATAGAAAGACAGGTCCAAACAGTGAAGAAAATGCTCATCAAATGCCAAGAGACAAAGGAAGATCCCATTCTTGCCTTGTTATCACAGAGTAACACCATTGAGACATGACACGCTGTCACCTGCAGAGCTACTGAATTGCAGAAAGTAATTGGCAACACTGCCAAGCAAAATACATTCGCCACAAAAGCAGGAGGAAGTATGATAACAACTGACTGATACTCAAACTGAAGGAAGTTAGTATTTCAACAGATAAGTTCTTTGTCTGTTGAAATAACATCTCCTTACATGGAGCTTGGAGAAGCAGCAAGTTGAAGCAGAGTGAAGACATTATTGGCTTGAAAGTCCGTGAGAAAGAAGGTGAGTTACAAGGAAAGACAGTTTAAAAAGTGCGCCAAGACCCAGGTTCAGGTAATTTACTAATTAGCCCTAAAGTAGTTAATTAGGTAAGTGCAGCTGTAGCGGAGCAACCTTGTTGGGAACGGCCTTGTTGAGGTGAAGTGTCTTGGTGAGTAAAGTGTGAGTCTTTGGCTCATAGATACATAGAAAATAGGTGCAGGAGTAGGCCATTCGGCCCTTCGAGCCTGCACCGCCATTCAATATGATCATGGCTGATCATCCAACTCAGTATCCCGTACCTGCCTTCTCTCCATACCCCCTGATCCCTTTAGCCACAAGGGCCACATCTAACTCCCTCTTAAATATAGCCAATGAACTGGCCTCAACTACCCTCTGTGGCAGAGAGTTCCAGAGATTCACCACTCTCTGTGTGAAAAAGTTTCTTCTCATCTCGGTCCTAAAGGATTTCCCCCTTATCCTTAAGCTGTGACCCCTTGTCCTGGACTTCCCCAACATCGGGAACAATCTTCCTGCATCTAGCCTGTCCAACCCCATAAGAATTTTGTACGTTTCTATAAGATCCCCTCTCAATCTTCTAAATTCTAGCGAGTATAAGCCAAGTCTATCCAGTCTTTCTTCATATGAAAGTCCTGACATCCCAGGAATCAGTCTGGTGAACCTTCTCTGCACTCCCTCTATGGCTATAATGTCCTTCCTCAGATTTGGAGACCAAAACTGTACGCAATACTCCAGGTGTGGTCTCACCAAGACCCTGTACAACTGCAGTAGAACCTCCCTGCTCCTATACTCAAATCCTTTTGCTATGAAAGCTAACATACCATTCGCTTTTTTCACTGCCTGCTGCACCTGCATGCCTATTTTCAATGACTGGTGTACCATGACACCCAGGTCTCGCTGCATCTCCCCTTTTCCTAATCGGCCACCATTTAGATAATAGTCTGCTTTCCTGTTTTTGCCACCAAAGTGGATAACCTCACATTTATCCACATTATACTGCATCTGCCAAACATTTGCCCACTCACCCAGCCTATCCAAGTCACCTTGCAGTCTCGAGAGTCTTCGGCAAGGAGGCTGAGGCAAGAAGGCTACACTTGATTGAAATTTGTGATTTGTGATTTTTGCCCACTGAAGAAGTGGCAGGCAAGTTGGTACAGTATGTTTCCTGCAGGATGTGGGAAGTCAGGGACATTGCGGAAATTTTGTCCAGGTGCAGCTCCAGAATGAACATGTTGGGGAACTGGAGCAGCAGTTGGATGACCGCAGGGTCATCCGGGAAAAAGAGAATTTCCTGGACAGGACCTACAGTGAGGTTGTCACACCAAGGATACAGGAAGAGCGAAGGCGGGTGACTGTGAGAAAAATGAGTAAACGTGGAGTGCAGGTGGCTGTACCTCAGTGGACGACACAACAAGAATGAGTGGTAGCCAGGGCTGTGATTCCAACCCTGGTGCTGAAGCTCAATGGGAAAGAGTGATGTCAGGCAGAGCCGTAGTGGTGGGAGACTCCATCGTCAGAAGTGTGGACAGGAGATTCTGCGGCAACATGCAAGACTCCAGGATGGTGTGTTGCCTCCCTGGTGCCAGGGTCCAGAATGTCTTGGAGCGGCTCTAGAGTGAGGGGGAGCAGCCAGAGGTTGTTGTGCATGTTGGCATGAATGATATAGGTCGGAAGAGGAAGGAGGTTCTGCAACAAGATTTTATGGAATTGGGCAGAAGACTGAAAAGCAGGACCTGCAGGGTAGTGATCTCAAGATTACTTCCAGTACCTCGTGCTGGTGAAGGTATAAATAGGAAGATAGAGGATATGAAGGTATGGCTGAGGCGTTGGTGCAGGGAGCAAGGATTCGGATTTCTGGATCATTGGGCTCTCTTCCGGGGCAGGGGTGACCATATAAAAGGGTCGGGTTGCACCTAAACTGGAGGGGGACCAACATCCTAGCGGGAAGGTTTGCTAATGCTACACGGGAGGGTTTAAACTAGAATGGCAGGGGGGTGGGATCTCGTGCAGGACAGAGACACAGGAGAGGTGAGAGGTTGGTATGGAGGGTGGTGTGAGAAAAGTAAATGGACAAAACAGGCAAAAAGCCAGAGAGCGAGGAAGGAGGATTGGTTTAAACTGCACATATTTTAATGCAAGGGGCTTCATGGGTTAGGCAGATGAGCTTAGGGCATGGATAGGTACGAGCGACTGGAACATTGTAGCCATGACTGAAACCTGGTTAAGGGAGGGGCAGGACTGGCAGCTCAATGTTTCAGGGTACAGGAGGTTCAGGAGAGAGGGATGAGGAAAAAAGAGGAGGGGGGGTTGCATCGTTGGTTAAGGAGGATGTCACGGCTGTGTTCAGAGGTGACATTACGGACGGTTCGTCTAGTGAGGCTATATGGGTGGAGCTGAGGAACAAGAAAGGGATGATCACCTTGTTGGGGGTGTACTACAAACCCCCGAATAGTCAACGGAAATTAGAAGAGCAAATGTGCCGGGAGATTGCAGACATCTGCCGGTCAAATAAGGCTGTTGTAGTAGGGGATTTCAACTTTCCCAATATAGACTGGGAAAATCATAGCATGAAGGGTTTAGATGGGGTGCAATTCCTCAAAAGTGTTCAGGAGAGTTTTCTTAAACACTTTGTGGAGACCCCCACATGTGAGAGGGCAACGCTGGATCTAGTATTGGGAAATTGGGATGGGCAAGTTAATGAAGTGTGTGTGGAGGAGCCTTTTGGGACCAGTGACCACAGTTCGATTAGGTTTAAGATAGTTATGGATAGGGACGGAAAGGATCCACATGTTAAAACGCACAACTGGGGTAAGGCCAACTTTGAGGGTTTGAGAAAAGGTCTCGCTCAAGTTGACTGAAGCAGGTTATTTGAGGGGAAAGGAACATCGGCCAAATGGAATGTTTTTAAAAGTGTACTGAAGAGAGCTCAGGATGTGTATGTCGCCTTTAGAGTGAAAGGCAAAGCAGGCAGGGCCGGATTTACGTATAAGCTAGACAAGCTTAAGCTTAGGGCCTGGAGATCTAGGGGGACCTCGGCCCGCTCCACCAAGGCATATAAAACTTCGAAATATTCATATTTTCTGAGCCTTGTCCTTTCAACAGTCAGGACTGTTCGAGTCGGTGCGCGGCTGCAAGTTTAGAGCCGGCTCCGACTGTGCCCGACCTGCCTGCTTCAGGGGAGAAGAGGCTCCAGGCTGGGTAAAGGGTGGGTGGGAAAGAGCAGCCACCCACTACGATAGGCGGAATGGTCCTTTCTATAGTTAACCCTGCTCACAGTCTCTGATGGGGCTGGTTTCCCGCCCACCGGGACCTCCCACGCTTTGCCCGCTGACCCTCGCCACTCCACCGCCCTCCAGCAGCCCGCAGCCGTCGCCTTACCTGCAGCCTGGACTCAGCACCGGGCCTGATGTTTCCACGCTGCAGACTCCAACTCCCCTGAGTTTAACTGCGCTGGGTCCTAGTGCTAGTCCCCCCAACCATGGTAACCTCAGTGGCTGTTCCACTGGGTCTTCCCCATTCCCCTCAAACCATGTGACCCCAGCTCTTCCCCACCCACACTACAGTCCTCATACCCCCCCCCCACCCCCTGACCACCCACCAGCCCCCCACCAGACATCGCCTCGGCCCCAGTCCACTCAACTGCCTTCCTCTGGCCCCAACCCCCATCCCTGCCGTGTGTTCACCACCCCCCCTGACCTCCCCCTCTCAGATACCGAACGGTCTGTCCGCAGCAGAGGCCACACCTTTGTCCCCCTCCGTCCTCACCTCAATGAGTTCCGCGCCCGCTGCGATTTGGAGCTCTTCTTCCGAGGGCAGTCTTATGACAATGCTGCCAACATGGCTGGTGGGTACAAGGCCTGCAGCAAAAAAATCCTCGAAAAAAACAAATTTGCAAGATATATTCCATGCGCTGCCCACTCATTAAATTTGGTGGGCTGTTCGGCTGTTGATTGCTGCCTTGATGCAGTGAACTGTTTTGGAATTATCAATGACATTTATACCTTCTTTTCATCCTCCACAAAGATGAGCAGTTCTAAAATCATTTTTGCAACCTCAGTCAAAAGTGCCTAAATATTTGTCAGACACTAGGTGGGAGGCACATGCAAAAGCCACAGAAGCTATTTTGGAAAGTTACAGCGCTATCACTGATGCCCTCAGTCATTTGTACTCTGATGTTAATGTGAAGGGTGATACCAGGCTTCAAGCTAACAATCTTTTGCAGAAAATGGAAGAACTGGAATTTGTGTTTATGCTGCATTTTTGGACCCGTCTGCTAGGTCATTTCCACAAGGTCAACAAAGCCATTCAGAAATCCAAACTGTTATTGATGCCTTTTTAAAGCAGGTGGGAACCTCAGACCTCAGAAGTGACAAGTTGAAAATGTCCGTAAAAACTCCAGCCAGTTGGTCCGCACAGGTTTTTAGAACACGACCGGGTATACCATCAGGTCCAGGTGCTTTTCGAGGGTTCACCCCTCTGAAGGATTTCCTGACGTCGGCCTCTGTGACTGAGACTGAAATACCATCACAGCGAATGGGGGCTCGGGAAGGCACATCAGTATCCTCCCTATCAAAGTGTGCGTAAAACGCATTGAGCTCATCAGAGAGTGATGTTTCGCCGACATTCGAGCTGCCTCCTGATTTCGCCTTGTAGGAGGTGATTACATTCAGGCCCCGCCACAGCTGCCGAACATCTGTCTCATCCTCCAGTTTGGAGCAGAAGTCCCTTTTGGCCTTTTTGATGGCCTTACCAAGATCGTATCTGGACTTCTTGTAGACCACAGTATCATCAGACATGAATGCCCGGTGTCGGGTCTTCAGAAGAGTGCGGATCTCAAAGTTCATCCAAGGTTTCTGATTTGGGAAACACTCGGAAGGTTTTTGTAGGGTGCAGTCCTCCACACATTTCTTTACGAAGTCTGTAACGACTGTGGTGTATTCGTTCAAGTCCGTTGCCGAGTCCCTGAACATTGCCCAGTCTACAGACCCCAAACAGTCCTGGAGTTGTTCCTCTGCCCTCCCCCCCCCCCCCCCCCCCCCCGACCAGCTCTGTACTGTCCTCACTTCTGGGGGTGCGCTCTTCAATTGCTGCCTGTAGGCAGGAAGAAGCAGCACCGCGGTATGGTCTGATTTACCGAAGTGAGGGCGAGGGATAGAATGATAGGCATTCTTGATGGTGGTGTAGCAGTGGTCGAGGGTGTTAGGTCCTCTGGTGCAGCAGGAGACATGTTGGTGGAAGTTGGGGATTGATTTCTTGAGGTTTGCCTTATTGAAGTCCCCAGCAATGGTGGTAAATGCCTCGGGGTAAGACGTCTGGTGTTTGTTTACCACGGCGTGCAGCTCCTCCAGTGCCAGACGGATGTCTGCCTGGGGAGGGATGTAGACCGCGGTCAGGATAACGGAGGTGAATTCCCTTGGAAGGTAGAAGGGGCGGCACTTCACCACCAGATGTTTGAGGTGTGGAGAGCAGGAGTTGGACAGGACTGCCACATCTGAGCACCACGCAGAGTTGACCATGAGGCAGACGCCCCCTCCTCTCCCTTTCCCAGTGTACGGTCCATACGGTGGATGGAGAACCCTTCAGGCTGGACCGCTGAGTCTGGGGTGCTGGGGATGAGCCATGTCTCTGTGAAACAGAACACAGAGCATTCCCTCAGCTCCCTTTGATAAAGCAGCCTTGCCCTTAAGTCCTCCACTTTGTTTTCAAGCGACTGTACGTTGGCCAGTAGGATAGTGGGGAGAGGGGGCCAAAGTCCCCTGCGCTTCATTCTGACCTGAAATCCTGCCCGTCGGCCACGTTTCCAGACACAATGGAGGCTTCCCCTTTATTTCCAGGTACTGTACTTGCTGTACCTGCTGTTTCTGCGAACCTGAGCTGGAACGGGGAGTCCCTCAAAGTCGGCAGCTCCAGCTTCATTGTTCTTGGAAGATCCAGCCCGTCGGCTCTGGAGGTCGTCCCGGAGTTTCCACGTATCGTACCTGTGCTTCTCCGTCGGGTCGGGTGATTTCCAGCGAGCGTGGGAAAGTTCAAAGTCCGGGCTCCCACAGCTGCGGGAGATCGCGAAATCGCAAGAGCCTTCAGGTGCCCAAACAGCTTGTCCGAAACGGCACCGATTTCTGCCATTTCCCTGATCCATGTGAGTCGATGGAAGTTGTAGGTAAACCTTTTATGTTCTGGTGCTTCGCAAAAGTCGCCGCAGGCAGGCGCCATCTTGACCTTGAAGGACCAGGGTAACTGCAGAGCGTGGAAGATGGTGGGAGAAATGGGAGTGCACTGGGGTGCTCAGGAAATAAAGAGGGGGTATTGAATGTGTTACTTGATGTTGGAGAATTAAATGTTCATACCATTGGGCTGTAATCTATCCAAGCAGAATATGAGGCGCTGTTCCTCCAGTAATGGGGAAGGCCCAGGACAGAAATGTGTAGGAAGGAACTGCGGATGCTGGTTTAATCCGTAGAAAGACACAAATACTGCAGTGGGACAGGCAGCATCTCTGGAGAGAAGAAATGGTGAAGTTTCGGGTCGAAACCCTTCTTCAGGTCTCGACCCAAAACTTCACCCATTCCTTCTCTCCAGAGATGCTGCCTGTCCCACTGAGTTACTCCAGCATTTTGTGCCCATCCCAGGACATAAAGGTTGGAATGGGAATGAGAAGAGGTTAAAATGGTTAGCAACCAAGAGATCCAGTCGGCCTTGGCGGATGGAGTGCAATTGTTCACTAAAACAGTCCCCTAGTCTAAGCTTGATTTTCACAATTTATCTGCAGTTTCTTGTGTCTGGTTGTAGGTCTTACTAATGTGATTTACCTTTTCTTAACACTGACAGAATGTTTTAAAATAGATGTTAAACAAAAGTGGCGCTACATTTTTGTTTGCACAATGAGCAAACCGACAAATAGTTAAGTAACCTATCAACAGTAACTAATTGGCAAGAGGCCATCCTCTTGTATTACCAAACCTATATAAAGCTGGAAAATGAGGCATCTCTCTCATTGCTGCCAAGAGGAAGAGGATTCAAGAAATCTTTCCTTACCAGAAGCGGTGAGTTATTTACAGATATTAGCAGGTAAAGAGCAAATAATGATATAGTTAGTACAACGTAAAACGTTAACCATTCACCAACCAAACTAAAACATCCAATTTAGCAGCAACAATTGATTCGTCAGTTGAATTTAAATTTGATTCACTTGCTTCAGTTATCGATTTATTACAGCATTTTCTAAAGCGTCAAATTTTGCATGTATGATCTCAAAATGTTTGGATGCTGTTGCAACAATGGAGTTAATGGAAAAGCTGAAAATCTGAAATTTGAACTTTAGGTATCCAAAACATAAAGTTAAAATCAATGTCTGTTTTAAGAATATGATTAAAAGCCTTTCTTGTGATCAGGAAGAATATAGAATCTTAATTTGAATCTGAACTTTGGGTATCCAGAGAAGTTATTTACTCTCGAGTAAGGGGAACAAATCAAAGAACGTGACACTGCAATTAAATGGAGTGCTGTTGATATCACACCTGGAATATTGTATGCAGACCTTTGTACATAAGATGGAGTATATTTGTAATAGAGGAGGTGAAACAAGAAATTAATTTCTGGAATGGGATGGGAGGGTGTGTGTGGGGGGGGGGGGGTGTTTGGGGATCTGAGTGGTGATGGGGCAAATGGTAGGAAATTGTCAAATGGGGAGACACTAAGCAGACTGAACCTTTACCCTCTGAAAGGTTGCAGTGTAAAATGAATTCATTGAAGCATTCCAAATGTTTAAAGGACTTGACAGAGTGGATGTAAAGATATATCTAAAGCCAAATGGTCACAGTCTCAAAATGAAGGTCGAGCTATTCAGTACGAAGCAGACAAGAAATGTCTTCGCCCAGGTCGTTATAAATTGTTTAACGCTGCAACTTAACAGGGGCAGGAGGCTGAGCTGCTCTGTATAATCAAGGCAGAGGTCGACAAATATTTGGACAGTGCGGGTATCACAGAATAAAGCTTCAGGAAAGCGGTGCCGAGTTAGAATGTCAACCATAAACATATTGAATAGAACAACAGGATCGCGGGACCAAATGCTGTACACCTGCCTCTATTTATTTACTTCTTATGAATTCTCCCAGGTATTTCATGCTTTTATTTTTTTAATCTCCTTCTACATTCCTGTTATTCACCTTTGTTTTCGTTATTGAGCTTCTCAGCCTCGCTGTTGCCTTGCCATGTTTTAAAAAGCATTACTCATTGATAGAATAGTTTCTAGGCAAAACAATCGGCAAGCATGCTTGATAAATTACTGCCTGGTAAAAGCTGCCTTATGTATACAAAGTAGAATTGAAAAGAATCATTGTTTGTGTTAGAAAACAAACTGGAATTGATCGATGGACTTTGTTGCACTATGAACTTATATTTTTTTTATACAGATATTTTTTGTACAGCCCACACGCAGTGGGACAGGTGGCACTGTGGCAACGTTGGTAGTGCTGCTTCACAATGCCAGAGACCCTGGTTCTCTGCACGTTCTCCCTGTTGCCACGTGGGTTTCCCACGGATATTCCAGTTTGCTCCCACATCCCAAAGACGTGCAGGTTTGCAGGTTAATTGACCCCTGTAAATTCCCCTTGGTATATAAGGAAGTAGTTGAGGAAATGGGGTAACATAAAACTAGAGTGATCAATGGTTGGAGTGGACTCGGTGGGCGGAAAAGCCTGTTTCCATGTCCAAGTGGGGCCCAGCACAAATTGGAGGAACAGCACTTGATATTTCACTTGGGCAGCTTACACCCCAGCGGTATGGACATTTTCTCTAACTTCAAGTAACCCTTGCTTTCCCTCTCTCTCCATCCATCTCCCTTCCCAGTTCTCCGATCAGTCTTACTGTCTCCGACTGCATTTTATCTCTGTTTGCTTTGTTGTTGCCTTCTCCCAGCTAACAATGATCTATTCTACATTTTTCTTGATCTCCATTCCCTTTGCCCTGTTTTCACACCTTCACACTTCCTTATCTATCTATCTCCCTCCTCCCGGACATCAGTCTGAAGAAGGGTCTCGACCCGAAACGTCACCCATTCCTTCTCTCCAGAGATGCTGCCTGTCCCACTGAGTTACTCCAGCTTTTTGTGTCTATCTTTGGTTTAAACCAGCATCTGCAGTTCCTTCATACACAGGCCTGTTTCCATACGGTCTCTCTAAAACTAAAACAAAACTAAAACATGGTAATTTTATCATGTGCTTTTAAACAGGTGATACCATCACTGCATTTCAACAATTAAAAACTACTTGGCTATAAGAAATGTGGCTTATAAGCTGTTCCAGCATTCAGTATTACATTACACAATTGTTTGTACACATGGTTTCATTACAGTCTTACTACTTTCTGTTTTACCAGTATTCTGAGAGATTGCATCATTCCCCACCCTCGCCATTTTAAAAACTAACAGGGTTTCTCCCTCTCCTAGCTTCAGTGAAGTTTTCCACCCAAAACATGATGTTACCAGCATTTTCTACTTTTATTTTAAATTTCCAGAGGTGCGGTGCTTTAAATTTCAATTATTAGTGAAGACCAAGTTATGAAAATCTTTACTTAAAAATGATTTGGCAAAAATAGACAGAACTTTGAAAGACCAATCTGGATTTGATGCATTTTCAGTTCAGTATGAATGTGACTCCATGTACATTCAGCTCGATGTGATTGATATAGACTGGGATTGGGATGAGCAGTAGTTTGGGAGCTCTTGCAAAATGTCCTCTGCTGTTCTGTAACAATTCTGTTATCTTTGGGTTTATACACTGCGTGTTGTTTATTTTCATTAACATGCTTATGTTGTAAAGAACTAACTATCAGAACATTAAAACTATTGAAGGTAGACAAAAATGATGGGGAAACTCAGCGGGTGAGGCAGCATCTATGAAGCGAAGGAAATAGGCAACGTTTCGGGTCGAGACCCTTCTTCAGACTGGTGTAACATAGAAAAGTATAGCACAGGAACAGGCTTTTCAGCCCACAATGTCTGTGCCGAACATGATGCCAAGTTAAACTCATCTCCTCTACCTGCATGTGATCCTTATCTCTTCATTCTCTGCATATTCATGTGCCTATGAGAGTTAGATAGAGCTCTAGAGAGTTAGATAGAGCTCTAGGGGCTAGTGGAGTCAAGGGATATGGGGAGAAGGCAGGCACGGGTTATTGATAGGGGACGATCAGCCATGATCACAATGAATGGCGGTGCTGGCTCGAATGGCCGAATGGCCTCCTCCTGCTCCTATTTTCTATGTTTCTATCTAAAACCCTCTTGGAAGCAAAGTTTAACTGTTGCAAAAGAGAGCCAAATGCTATCAACCACTTCTCACGATTATTTCTAATTTTATCCCAGTGAAGTAAGATGGCACAGTTCGATGCAGGTAATGTGGTGATAATGTCCCAGCCTACATCTGCCAGGCAAAACAACTGGGGCACTGGACTGTGCAGCTGTTTCGATGATGTGGGAGTATGTAAGTATGTGCATGGTTTTAGACTGTCCAGCATAGTCCCATTTAAATGTTCCATTTAATCTTCTCTTCTTTAAAACACTTTCCAAGTTGCAAGTGAAACTATACGTCAGTAGTACTTCACTGTATGATGCTTTATGAAGTGTTGAGATCATGAAATGTGTCCTATAATTGTAAAGATGTCCTTTTTGTTTCATTTCTGTAACTTTGGCCATTCCACACCCTGGAGACCCTGAATATTAAACTAGCCCACGGCGGCACATTGTGCAAACAATTCATTGTTCATTGCCCAGATTGTTAAATGTCACCACCAATCTGGTGTTCTCACCGTCACCGCCAATAGCCTGTGGCCAGCAGGATCCCTTTGTTAATGTGGGCATCTCGGCATGTATGATCCAACCCTGCAGCCTTGCTCCGCTGATTGAACAGCATTACTCTGATAAGGAATGATACAGGGGGGGCATTGGCGTTTGTTTTCAGCATTGACTATCTGATGCCCCGTTCACACAACCAGCTCCAAGTGTTGAGTTCTGGTCAGATTCGATAACTGTAAGTCATCAGGTATGAGATGTTAGTACTTCTAATAGAAGAGATGGTTTACCTGGATTTTCAGAAGGCCTTCGTCGATAAGATGCTGCATGTGAGGCTGCTAATGAAAATGTGAGCCCATGGTATCAGATGGAAGATACGAGCAGGTTGGCCGGTTGGCAGAAGGCAAAGAGTGGCAATAAAGGGGGCTTTTTCTGGTTGACTGCCAGTAACTAGCGGAGTTCCGCAGGGGTCTGAGCTGAGGCCGTTACTCTTCACGGTGTACATGATTTGGATGAGGGAATTGAAGGTTTTGTGGCAAAGGTTGCAGATTGTACAAAGATATACGTGGAGGGGCAGGTAGGGTAGGGAAAGCAGGGACTCTGCAGAATGACTTGGACATGTTGGGGGAGTGGGATGAGGTGACAGATGAGGCAAAGTGTGGAGTCATGTATTTTGGTAGTAGAAATAAAGGTGTAGACTATTTTCTAAATGGGGAGAGAATTCAGAACTTAGAGGTGCAAAGGGACCTGGCAATGCTGGTGCAGGATTCCCAAAAAGTTCATTTGCAAGTTGAATTGGTAGTATGGAAGGTGAAAGCAATGCTAATATTTATTTCAAGAGTGCTACAATACAAAAACGGGGATGTAATGCTGAGGCTCTATAAGGTGCTGCTCAGGCTGCATTTGGAATTTTGTGAGCCGGTTTGGGCCCCATATCTGAGGAAGAATAAGCTGGCATTGGAGAAGGTCCAGAGGAGGTTGATTCCAGAAATAATTGATTCCAGGAATAATTGAGTTAACTTATGATGAACATTTGAAGGCACTGGGCCTGTGCTCGCTGGAGTTTAGAAGGATGAGGGGATATCTCATTGAGACTTACCGAATAGTTAAAGGCCTGGATAGAGTGAATGTGGAGAGGATGTTTCCACTAGTGAGGGAGTCTAGGACCAAAGGCCATTTCCTCAGAATAAAATGACGTACCTTTAGAAAAGAGATTAAAATGAATTTCTTCAGGTAGATGGTGGTGAATCTGTGGAATTCATTGCCACAGTTGGCTGCGGAAGCCAAGTCAATGGCTATTTTTAAGGCGAAGATTGACAGATTCTTGATTAGTAAAGGGTAGTCAGGGGTTATGGGGAGAAGGCAGGAGAATGGGGTTGAGAGGGAAAGATAGATCTGCCATGATTGAATGGTGGAGTAGACTTGATGGGCCAAATGGCCTAATTCTGCTCCTAGAACATATGAACTGCTTGCTGCCTGATTATTTCTAGGTTGCTGTGGGATGTTCTGTACAATTTGCCTTGGCTGTCAGATTGCAGGGGACATGAACGAGTGTTGTCTGTGTGGGACTTCCATGGCTATGAGAACCCTCATCAGGACAAAGTACTACATAACTGTAAGTAGATCTGATTTAAAAAAATGAGAACATGAAATAAAATGTCCAGAAACCCATACTTTTTATAGATAAAATGTTTAATATCCTAGAGATTTATTCTATGTAAATATTTATTGGTTCCATAAAATAATTTGGGGATAACTCCAGAGTATTCAATTCCTGTCAAGTCTCCATTATTAACCCCCTAATTCGTTGATCTCTTGTCATGGTTCTTACCTTGGATGCCATCTTCCATCTTGTCAACACAGCAACAATTGTGGAGAATCCAATTATTGTCACTTTGCTCCTGTGCTGTAATCATTAAACTCATTCTCATTTAATCAGCTCCTCCATAAATGGTTCAACCTGCAAATGGTGCAGTTCACCCCGATGGCCTTTCGACACCTTGCTACCGTCAAATGTAGAACACAGGCCCTTTGCCGCACGATATCTGGGCTCAATTTGAGTCCAAATTCAAATAATCCCTTCTGCCTGCATGTGATCCATATCTCTCCATTTGCTGCATATCCACGTGTCTGTCTAAAAGTTGTATTAACACCACTATTATATCTGCTTTCACTATCACCCCTCCCGACACGTTCCACTCTGCAAAATAACTTGCCATGTAAACTCACCTTAAAGCTATGCCCCCGAGCCTTTGACATTTCCACTCTGAGACAAAGATTCTCACTGTCTACGTCATCTTTGCCTTTCATAATTTTCTAAACTTCTATCAGGTCTTGGCATCCGACACTCCAGAGAAAACAATCCAAGTTTGTTCAACCTCTCCTTATAAGTAATACCAGCAGCATCCTAATAAGCTTTCTCCCAAGTCTCCATTTCCTTTCATCAGAAATGCAGGGAATACTCCAAATGTGGCCTAACTAAGATTTTATAAAGCTGCAACATCACTTCCTGACCTTTATAATGCTCTTACTGATGAAGATGAGTATACAATATGCATCCATTCCCACTCCATCTCCATCTCAAGGAGCTGTGGACTTGGACCCCAAGATTCCTCTGTATATCGGTACACATGATTAAAAAACTAAACTCAAACTCAGATTGTAACATCATAGGACTCAACAAATGTTTCATCAATTTTAACACACTAATCAACAGTAATAACATTTCAATATGCTGCTGAGATTATACCCAATGTATTTGCATAAATAATAATAGGCAGCAAAATTACAAGGGATGTCATTAGATAGACAAAAATGCTGGAGAAACTCAGCGGGTGAAGCAGCATCTATTTTCCTTCGCTTCATAGATGATGTCTCACCCGCTGAGTTTCTCCAGCATTTTTGTCTACCTTCGAATTTCCAGCATCTGCACTTCTTTCTTAAGCAATGGGTGTCATTATGCGGATGTTGAAGGTTGTGTAGCAATAAAATGTTATATGGTCATGAAAGAGTGGTGGGTGTCTGGAACGAACTGGTGGAGTTTGAAAGGCTTTTAGATAGGCACGTGAATATGCAGGGAATGGAGGGATAGGGATCACGTGCAGGGATAGGGATTAATTTAATTAGTCCTGTCCTGTATTGTTCTCCATTAATGCTTATGTGTAAAACCTTGTGTTATTGCTCTTTTACAGGGAAGTCTCTGTAACGATTGGCTGGTAAGCATGTGTTGCCTCCCGTGTTCTCTCTGCCAACTTAAAAGGGAACTAAACAGTCATCACTGATATGATCAGTGTTCATCGCACGTACATTGCATTTCATGTGGTAAGTTGAGGCAGTCAGATTCTGCTGTGTAAGAATAGACTAAAGACTTAAGCAGAATGCTTATTCATTTTTACATGTTTTTCTTTCACTTTTTTTCCATAGGGGGTTTTTGAAAAAATATGTATTTTTTAATATCTGGGTGTTGTTGAGGCTAGTGGCACAGTGGTGCCGCTGGCAGAGCTGCTGCCTCACAACACTAGAGACCCGGGTTTGATCATGACCTTGGGTGCCATCTGTGTGGAGTTTGCATGTTCTCCCTGTGACTGAATGGGGTTCCTCCTGGTGCTCTGGTTTCCTCCCATGTCCCAAAGGCTTGGGGGTTTGTGGGTTTAATGGCCTCTCTAAATTGTCCCCGGTGTGTAGTGCATAGATGAGGAAGTGGGATAACATAGAACTGGTGTGAAGGGGTTATTGATGGTCGGTATTGTCTCGCTGGGCCATATGGCCCGTTTCCATTCTTTATCTTTCAATCAATCAATCTATTTCTAATTGTGATGTGGAGATGATGGTGATCCGAAATCAGTATTTTCTAGATTTAATTTGCATTTGTTACCCATCTACACAGAAATCTGAAACTAATTCCCAAAATTGATGATTTATGCTGTTGGTTTTTCATATTAACACCTAATTATCTTTTACAGGGATATCATTGGCAGAACAACTGAAATGACCAGAATGACGATATAAAGAGGATTGATTGATATTGTATGTGTTGAATGTCACTGGCTCCAATTCATGGATTCTTCAGAAGAGAAATGTCTTTAGCAATGTACTGTCTCCCTTTCAGCCTGAAAAACTGGTCTATCTTCATAATGGCATCACTAGAACATGCAAAAATACAATATATGGGCCTCTATTGTGTACTTTTACCATTTTCTGATAGTGCAGTTCTGATATTCGTTAATCTGCTGTATTTTTGCATTTAAATAAAAAAATAGGAGCTTGCAACCTCTTATATTTAATTGATTGAAAGGTATTGCATGGAACAGGCCCTATCAGCCTACCACGTGCACGCTGACCATCGATCGCCCGTTCACACTAGTTCTACGCTATCCCACTTTTGCATCCACTCTCTACACAATAAAAGCAATTTTACAGTGACCTATTAACCTGCAAACCCACATAAAATTTCCGATTTGGGAATGGGAGGAAATCGGAGCACCTGGAGGAAACCCTCGCAGTCACAGGGAGAAGATGTAAACTCCACACAGATAGCATCGAGGTCAGGATCAAGCCCAGGTATCTCTGGCGCTGTGAGGCAGCAGCTCTACCTTAATGCACTTCTGCTCAGTAACCTTTCAATAGTAGGTTATTCTATGCCGACATCAGTAAATAGTTCCCCTCCACCAACACACTCATCCATCCGCCTACCTGGACTTGTTCTCACATTAAACAATACTGCAGATGTTGGTTGATGCTGATGACGGGTCCTGAAGTGAAACATCAAGTATCCATGATCTCTAGAGAAGTTGCGTGTCTGGCTAAGTTGCTCCAGCACTTTGTTTCCTCACATCTAATAACTTCTCCTTCAACTCCACACATTCTCCCCAGATCAAAGATCATGGGCACTCACATTGATGATTCATGGGGAAGAAAGTATAACTACGAGGAATTTCTTCTTTAAGGCTGTTTGTAGCACACGTACAGGTTACTCCCTTGCTCCAGTGGAGGAGCAGAGGAATCAATAAATGTTTGATGTTGTAATATCATGTAAAATGTTAGAGCAAAGGCAAAGATGCAGAAAAGGACATAGTGCTGGAGTAACTCCGCAGGTCAGGCAGCATCTCTGGAAAGCATAGATCGGTGACATTTCGGCTTGGGAACTTTCTTCAGATACCATTAGTCTGAAGAAGGGCCCCGACCCAAAACGTCACCTACTCATGTTCTCCAGAGATGCTGCCTGAGTTACTCTAGCATTTTGTGTCATTTTTGTAAACCAGCATCTGCAGTTCCTTATTTTTACTATAGCAAAAATCCTACTGAACTCTTCAATGTTCCTTTCTGCTGACGAATTCTTGTCCTCACTTTAAACATCCTTGGCAATTCCAGCCTGAAATTGTGCAATGTCTGTAAATCTCTACTTGGACATTTGTACAAGTTGGTTCATCCTCACCGACTGAGTTCTTCGTCCTGGTTCAGTAATGTATCTCACAAGACTTACTGTGGCTGTGACATGGAAATCCTCAGCTACACGTTGCAGTGTGAAAATTAGATTAGTTTGTGTGATGATCCGAAAGGAAAGTGGTTCAATTAATAATATTCAATCAGGTGTGGCACCAAATTCACCCCCTCTTCACAATCTGGAAGCCACAATTGACTCGAGATTGCCAATAGTGTTCAATGGTAAATAAAATAAAGTGTTCCCAGCAGAACTGATGGCATTTCTTCACGCCTAATAAAATTGTTAGTGATCCTTTCTCAATTTGTGTGCAGTATTCTTTGTTTCACATGCATAGGTTGGGATATGGATCACATGCAATCTGAAGAGATAAGTTTATCTTGGCATCATATTTGGCAAGGGACATTGTGCACTATGATCTAAAGAGAAAACAAAGCAAATGATGTTGGCAATTCAAGTGCAGCGTTCATAACATGGCTGATGGCAGTGCCTTGGTCATAATGTGAAGCCTGCATTAGGTTCACATCACATGACAGTGAAACCAGGAGGATATCCGTTGACATTGATCTGTTTCTGTTGTTCATCGGTTCAATATCAATTTCGCTTAAAAATCTGGTGCAAAAGTGTCTGAACCGTCACTGGATCAGGCAAAAATATGGAATAAATATGAATCATTATCGAAAGGGAGCACAGGATTCTTTCATGATAGTTTTAACTCTGTTTTCAATGGGTTTCAGTCATTAGCGTCTACCATCATACTCATATACAACAACACTAACTGTATGTAGGTGTATTTGGACTGTTTCAATAACACACTGAGATGGTGGGAGTACTTCAGAACTTTCTCCAAAACACATAACTCATCGTCAGCATCAGATGAGCTGATTACCAGATCGTCCGTCAGACAGAAAATTATCAATGCCGTCCAATATTTTACCCATGGGATTGGAAGATTTCTGGTGTGGATGCAGAAACTAACTGTAGGGGTGTAGTCCTATATGTGTGCGGTCCTGCTCCCCAGTCTCCTTCAGGGGAGAAGATTGCCAGCTGGGCAAAGGATGTACTCAGAGCCTCCTTGAAAATTTCAAAGTCCCCACTGCATCCTAGAAATCTCTGGCTCACCATCGCTCAGAGTGAAGAAGAAGCATTCAGTGGCATTGAGAACCCAGAGGCCATGTTTTGTGAGAAGTCCCACAAGGCATAAGTGGGGGAAAGAGCCCATTGCCTCTCAAACAGCTTCAGTGGAAGTGTCTACGGTTCCCGCGTAGGCCTCAGCAGTCACCTCAGACCACACAAGGCTGGTCTGGAAGCAAGACATCCTCGTTCATGGACTGCCTAAGATAAAGAGGTTTCTTGCTGTCCGCATCCAGTTTCATGAAAGGCTTGGATCTTGCTAAGTGTTTATTCAGATTGATTAAAATCTGATGCAAATTTTATGCAGAACTGATTAAAACATATTGTTCACCAAAACTTGTTTGCAACTGTGTACATTACTCATGGTTAATTCCAGACGCTGGTTAATTCTCATGCTAATTTGATTTATGAAACCTCTCCCCTGCACCATCATCTTCCTGCTTGTCTGCATCAGTCAAGATTCAAGATTCAAGATAGTTTATTGTCATGTGAACAGTGCAGTGAGCTGTCCAAATGTTGGATGTTCTGCCATTAGCACTGCAACAATTCTTTGATGGAGAAAAGGCTGAACTCCTCATAAAAAGTTGCAGAATGGGTTTTACTGATGATCCTGATGTTTACCACTCTCAAGGGTTGTTGGGGACATAACCAGCCATTCTGCCATCATACTTTTTTATTTCTGTGTTGACTTGTCAATCTTTGGAGACAACCACACTGCACGGTCCAAAGAGAGGTTTTGTGTTTGTAAAAGCAGGTCAATGAGGATTTGCTGTTTGAAGAGTTCCACACATATCTCCATTGTTCTTCAAGGAATAATGAGATTCAATTTTGTCATTTATGAAACACAGAGCAGAGAAGAGTGCAGCACAGGAACGGGCCCTTCAGCCCACAATGTCCATGTTGAACAGAATGGCAAGTTAAACTAATCTCTGCCTGCATATGATTATCCCCCCCATCCCTCCATTTGTTAGTCCTTAGTCATATACCATGAGTTAAGTGGGCTTGCTTAAGATTTGACATCAGGTTTAAACCGTTCGTGTATCAAGACGCCCTCATGTTTGGACAGCAGTATCTTCAACCATAACTCTACTGCATCTGTGTAAATGCTGAACATGTACGCCATTGGTGCTCCAATCCCTTTCCTGTTGGAGATATCAGAAGCGCAGCATCCGCAGAGCCATCTCCATTATCAAGGACCCCTATCATCCATCCCACCACATCTTCTCCATTCTGCCATCTGGGAAGAGGTACAGGAGCATCAGCTGCAAAACCAGCAGGATGCTACACAGCTTCTTCCCACAGGCAATAAAACTGGTTAACGGACTGTGTCCCCTCCCCATACATCATACACCAACACACCTAACCTCGCCCATATTTTGACAGCTAGGCACCTGTCAAAGCAAAGCTACTGTTCGGTCTGAATGTCTGTTTTTAGTTCAATTTTTAAGCCTATTTTAATTTTAAAGCTAGATGTATTTATTCTGTTTTTATTAACTGCACTAACGGGAACTGATTGAGAAACAATTTTTTCGTTTCTTCTGTGTATGTAAGTGCTCAGTTAAAATGACATTAAAGTGAATACTGAATACTGAATACTGTACTCCCAGTTAATATATTCAATTTGAGCAAGTTGCCTCACAGTCCAACGTTCACCATAACTATTGATAACTCTTAGAATATCACTGAAGAGTTTCAACATTGTCATACACCACTGGGTACAATAAGCATTGGATCACTCTGGTTATTGCACCCACCATAAAAGGTGGAGCTCGTTCATAGGCAAAAGCTAGAATGCAGGAAGCAAAGAGGAAAAGAGAATCTCGAAAATCAAGGACTGTGCTACCGCATCCCTATGCCTCTGTCCCCGGCATGGAAAGAACCTATGAGCCCAGATTGGTCTTATTCAGCCATCTCCATACACAAGGCAACATATAAACTAGATGTCACAGTCTTACTGAAGACTGGGAAATGAACAACAATTAGTAACTCAAGAAAGGTTTTATAGGGATATTTGTCAAACATGGGCAAATGGGACTAGCCAGGGCCGGCCTTAGGATGTGCGGGGCCAAATTGGGAAAACATTTCGTTGAAATATATAAATAAATAATTATGATTGAGTCACGTGGCGAGAGTAACATGACAATTCGGGGAGAGTTCCTTTCACAGCGTGTGGGGAGTCTAGCCGGGGCTAAAGTTGCGAGGAGAAAAAGAGCGTTGAGAAGGAGAGGGTGGAGAGGGAGAGGAGAAGGAGAGGGAGAAGAGGAGGAGAGCACCCGGTGGGCGGCGCGACTCACGTCGCAGCGGCCTCTGCAGTCCGTCTGTCTTTTTGTTATTTTTTGTCCCGTTTTAATGTAGTTTTTATTTTTTTTTGATGGGGTATGTGCGTGTGTGTGTGAGGGGGGGGGGAAACTTTTAAGATCTTTCCCCTGCACGGAGAACCCGACCTTTTCCCTGTCGGGTCTCCGTTGTCATTGGGGCTGCAACGTGGAGCGGCCTCCGGCAGGAACGACCTAGGGCTCCAGTCGCAGAGCTGCGGACCTATTCACCATCGTAGAGCTGGCCGAGTTCGGAGCGGGTGGAGCGGTGGTAGCGTGCTGCTGCGACCCGACCCCGGGGTTTCGGAGGCTTACCGCAGGTCCGGTGGAAAGTGACACCGGGAGCACGTGGGTCCCTGGTGGGAGACCGCTTTTCGGGGCTTCCGCAACGGTGACTTCACCCGCCCGAGTCGGGGATCGAGGAGTACCTGGAGCGGGGCCTTACATCATCGCCCGACGCGGCTTCAACGGCTGCGGGACTTTGCTAGACCCGGAGCAGAGCCTTGCATCACCCGGCGCGGCATTAATGGCCGCGGGACAATTGCCATCGCCCGCCGGGGGCTTTGACTCTGACATCGGGAGGGGAATGGGGAGTGCAGGGGAGAGATAAGTTTTTTTGCCTTCCATCACAGCGAGGAGGAGATGCGCTGTGATGGATGTCTGTGTAAATTGGGTTGTGTCTTGGGTCTTTTTTCTTGTGTGTATGACTGCAGAAACAACATTTCATTTGAGCCTCTATGAGGTTCAAGTGACAAATAAATTGTATTGTGTGTATTGTGTATTGTGTGAGAGAGTCGGGGTTTATGCCAGTAACACTCACTCACCGCTGCCGCGGCGCTCCGGGCGCGGAGCCACTGCATTGTGGCCGGGAGAGAAGTAGCTCGCGTGGCTACGAGCGGCCTCCATCACCGGACAGCGGAACCGACTGCCATCTCAGCACCTTGTGCTGGCCCGCTCACCTCTGGCAGCGACTCTGGAGAAAAGATCCTTCTTTAGACTGAACTGAACTCTCGTCGGTGAGAGTATTTGTGATTGTCTGAAGAAGGGTCTTGACCAGAACCGCAACCCTCTCCCCAGAGCCCCTGCCCGTCCCGCTTAGGGCATGGATAGGTACGAGCGACTGGAACATTGTAGCCATGACTGAAACCTGGTTTAGGGAGGGGCAGGACTGGCAGCTCAATGTTTCAGGGTACAGGAGGTTCAGGAGAGAGGGATGAGGAAAAAAGAGGAGGGGGGGTTGCATCGTTGGTTAAGGAGGATGTCACGGCTGTGTTCAGAGGTGACATTACGGACGATTCGTCTAGTGAGGCTATATGGGTGGAGCTGAGGAACAAGAAAGGGATGATCACCTTGTTGGGGGTGTACTACAAACCCCCGAATAGTCAACGGAAATTAGAAGAGCAAATGTGCCGGGAGATTGCAGGCAGCTGCAGGTCAAATAAGACTGTTGTAGTAGGGGATTTCAACTTTCCCAATATAGACTGGGAAAATCATAGCGTGAAGGGTTTAGATGGGGTGCAATTCCTCAAAAGTGTTCAGGAGAGTTTTCTTAAACACTTTGTAGAGACCCCCACATGTGAGAGGGCAACGCTGGATCTAGTATTGGGAAATTGGGATGAAATTGGGATGGGCAAGTTAATGAAGTGTGTGTGGAGGAGCCTTTTGGGACCAGTGACCACAGTTCGATTAGGTTTAAGATAGTTATGGATAGGGACGGAAAGGATCCACATGTTAAAACGCTCAACTGGGGTAAGGCCAACTTTGAGGGTATGAGAAAAGGTCTCGCTCAAGTTGACTGAAGCAGGTTATTTGAGGGCTCAGGATGTGTATGTCCCCTTTAGAGTGAAAGGCAAAGCAGGCAGGGCCGGATTTACATATAAGCTAGACAAGCTTAAGTTTAGGGCCTCGAGATCTAGGGCGACCTCGGCCCGCTCCACCAAGGCGTATAAAACTTTGAAATATCCGTATTTTCTGAGCCTTGTCCTTTCAACAGTCAGGACTGTTCGAGTCGGTGCGCGGCTGCAAGTTTAACAATGTCAGAGCCGGCTCTGACTGTGCCAGACCTGCCTGCTTCAGGGGAGAAGAGATAAGGCTCCAGGCTGGGTAAAGGGTGGGTGGGAAAGAGCAGCCACCCACTACGATAGGCGGAATGGTCCTTTCTATAGTTAACCCTGCTCACAGTCTCTGATGGGGCTGGTTTCCCGCCCACCAGGACCTCCCACGCTTTGCCCGCTGACCCTCGCCACTCCACCGCCCTCCAGCAGCCCGCAGCCATTGCCTTACCTGCAGCCTGGACTCAGCCTGTGGCAGCGCTGTGATACGGCTGCGGCTCGCCTGCAGTCTGTCTGTTTTTACTTTTTTGTGTTGTTTTTTTTGTCTAGTTTAGTAAATTTTTTGGTTATTAGGTGGTGTTATGTGTGTGGGGGGGGGGGGGTGAAACAGGGCTTTCTGTCTCTCCCTTCGGGGGAATGCGACTTTTTTGTCGTATCCCCCTTCTGTTCCCCCGTCTGCGCTGAGGCCTAATGGCGGAGCTGGCGGCCTCCAACCTGCGACCGACCTCGAGGGTCCTGAGGTAGAGCCAGCCAGGATTCACCAACGCGAGGCTGGCCGTCTTCGAGCTGTGGCGACGTCCGGGCAGCGGCACGACTCGGTGCTCCGCTGAGGGCGGATGGCGCGGGGCTGAGACACTCCCATGCGGGCGGCGCGGCTACCGGCTGGAAGGCGCTCCCGTGTGAGCGGCCTGGGTCCCGGCTGGAAGGCGCTCCCGTGGGGCAGCCCGGTGTGGGGCTGAGACGCCGCCGTGTGGGTGCCCTGGCTACCGGCTGGAAGGCGCTCCGGTGAGGGCGGACCGGCTCCCGGCTGGAAGGCGCTCCCGTGGGGGCAGCCCGGTGCGGGGCTGAGACGCTGCCGTGTGGGCGGCCCGGAGAGGGGCGGAGACGGTGCTCCGGCGGCTGAGGCGGCGTTCTGGCGGCGGCGACCTGGATCCGGGGCTCGGCCGCGGGCCAGTGGATGACAATGTCGGGAGCTCGCAGGTCACAGGCTGGTGCCTGTTTTCCGGAGCTCCCGTTGCAACAACTGCGTCCGCTGGACTGGAGGGCGGCAGCTTCGACCACCCCCGGGCCGCGGACCTTGAACCGCGGGACTGATACCATCGCCCGGTGGGGTATCGCCTCGGCGCAGAGGGCGAAGGGGAGGGAAGAGACAGTAACTCTAAGACTTTTGCCTCCATCACAGTGAGGAGGTGTTTGGTGAACTCACTGTGGTGGATGTTAATTTGTGTTTATTGTGTGTTGTTATTATTACATGTATGGCTGCAGGCAACAGCATTTCGTTCAGACCGAAAGGACTGAATGACAATAAAGGAAATCTAATCTATCTAATCTAATGTTCCCCACCCACACTACAGTCCTCATACCCCCCCACCCCACACCCTGACCACCCACCAGCCCCCCACCAGACATCGCCTCGGCCCCAGTCCACGCAACTGCCTTCCTCTGGCCCCAACCCCCATCCCTGCCGTGTGTCCACCACCCCCCCTGACCTCCCCCTCTCAGATACCGAACGGTCTGTCCGCAGCAGAGACCACACCTTTGTCCCCCTCCGTCCTCACCTCAATGAGTTCCGCGCCCGCTGCGATTTGGTGCTCTTCTTCCGAGGGCAGTCTTATGACAATGCTGCCAACATGGCTGGTGGGTACAAGACCTGCAGCAAAAAATCCTCGAAAAAAACAAATTTGCAAGATTTATTCCATGCGCTGCTCAATCATTAAATTTGGTGGGCTGTTCGGCTGTTGATTGCTGCCTTGATGCAGTGAACTGTTTTGGAATTATCAATGACATTTATACCTTCTTTTCATCCTCCACAAAGAGATGGGCAGTTCTAAAATCATTTTTGCAACCTCAGTCAAAAGTGCCTAAATGTTTGTCAGACACTAGGTGGGAGGCACATGCAAAAGCCACAGAAGCTATTTTGGAAAGTTACAGCGCTATCACTGATGCCCTCGGTCATTTGTACTCTGATGTTAATGTGAAGGGTGATACCAGGCTTCAAGCTAACAATCTTTTGCCGAAAATGGAAGAACTGGAATTTGTGTTTATGCTGCATTTTTGGACCCGTCTGCTAGGTCATTTCCACAAGGTCAACAAAGCCATTCAGAAATCCAAACTGTTATTGAGTACTTGTGCAAGTTTGTACAGGATTTTGTAAGCAAAATTAGAGAAGATTTTGATGAGCTTGAGCAACAAGCAAAGGCCATCCTGCCAGATGTTAACTACAGAACTGTCACAGGGAGACAAAGAGTAAGGAAATGGCAAGGAAATGATGGAAGTGCACCTGGTCCTGATGCTTTAGATAAACTCTCTTCAAGAGATAAGTTTAGGATAAAATCCTTTATTCCTATAGTAGATGCCCTTGAAACCAATTTAAAAAGAAGAGGTACTGTATATAGTGAAGTTGCACAACAGTTTTCCTTTCTTGCTAATCTGACCGCATCTAAGCAAGAAATTCAGCAAGGTGTTGAACTGTTGATGGAAACCTACCCAGAAGATGTTGACCTGAAACTTACTGATGAACTTTTGTACTTTCACTCGTACGTGAGACATAGGCATACAGAAGAGAACTCTCTGTCTCATACAGACCTTTATCAAATAATATACAAGGAAACAATTCAGATGACCTTCCCTAATGTGGAAGCAATCTTGCGGCTGTTTCTTAGCTTAATGGTCACCAACTGCTCGGGAGAGAGGTCTTTTTCAAGACTCAAAAGAATTAAAAATGAATTAAGGTCCACAATGTCTCAAGAGAGGTTGTCTGCACTGAGCATTCTGTGCATTGAGAGTGACAAACTTAGACAAACAGATCTTGGTGAACCTCTGGATGATTTTGCTATGAAGAAGGCGAGAAAAAAACATTTTTGCTCTTATTGTATTTATAGTTTCTTTATTTCTTAATATTCCACATTCAATTCAAGAGACACATATTGTCACATTGTACAATGAAATTTGGGGTCACCATCCGACGTCGGAACAGGAGATCTTTCTCAGCGGCTTGGACTTCCGAATCAACCACTTCCTACCGGAGACCGCGGCTTCCGAAGTCCACAGGTTCTGGGCGGAGATTCACGCTGGCGGCCCTCGGGAAAAGGGATCCCAGGGCTCCGCGATGTTGAAATCAGCGCCGCACGAGGCTGGGAGCTCTGCAAACCACAGCTCCATGATGTTGAAGCAGCAGGCCCAACACTACGGAGCTTCAAATGGCGATCCAGGTAAGGCATCGCCCGCTCCGCAATTAATCCAATATGTATTTTAAAACCAACTGTTTAATGACAACATACAGTAGGATCTAAATGTGTCACACTGTCGGGTAGTCATGGTCCTCTAGTCGTGGGGGTGGGGAATTGAGAGGGGGGCTCTCTTCATCTAAATCCGGAACTGAAAGCAGGCAAACGTAAGGAAGCTTGGCTGATGAGGGAAATTGAGACATTAGTTATAAACGAGAAGGATGCATGGGACAGGTATAGGCAGCTGGGATCAAGTGCATCCCTGGAGGAGTTTCAGGAACTAAGGAGCAAACTAAAAAAGGAGATCAGAAGGGCAAAAAGGGACCAGGAGATAGCTCTGGCGGGTAGCATAAAAGACAATCCCAAAAGATTTTATAAAAACATTAGGCGGAAAATGGTAACTAGAGAGAGAGTGGGACCTCTCAGGAATCAAAGCAGTCACCTCTGCGTGGAGCCACAGGAGATGGGCCAGGTCCTCAATGAGTATTTCTCCTCTGTATTTACCGAGGAGAAAGACAGAAGGACGGAGGAAATTGGAGCAGTCACTGGAAGTGTCATGAGAGCAGTCAGGGTTACCGTCGATCAAGTACTGAAGGTACTGTCGTGTTTGTAGGTAGACAAATCTCCGGGGCCTGGTCAGATATATCCGAGGAAATTGTGAGAAACTAGAGAGGAAATTGCGGGAGCCCTGGTTGAAATTTATGAGTCGTCCTTAAATACAGGACAGGTGCCAAAGGATTGGAGGGTGGCAAATGTTGTGCCTCTTTTCAAGAAGGGCTGCAGGGAAAATGCTGAGAACTATAGGCCGGTGAACTTAACATCTGTAGTTGGTAAGTTACTGGAGAGTATTCTGAGGGATAGGATATACAGGCATTTGGATGGGCAAGGGCTGATTAGGGGCAGTCAGCATGGTTTTGTACGTGGGAGGTCGTGTCTCACAAATCTGATTTTTTTTAAAGACGTGAGCAAAAAGGTTGATGAAGGCAGAGCTGCAGATGTTGTGTACATGGACTTTAGTAAGGCGATCGACAAGATGCCGCATGGTAGGCTGCTCTGCAAGATTAAATCTCATGGGATCCAAGGAGGGATAGCTGAATGGATAGCAACGGCTCCATGGAAGGAAGCAGAGGGTGATGGTGGAAGGTTGCTTCTCAGAATGGAGGCCTGTGTCCAGTGGTGTGCCACAGGGTTCGGTGCTGGACCCGTTACTGTTTGTCATCTGTTTTGGGACGTCGAACAAGGGCAGGACCTACACAGTAAATGGTAGTGTTGCAGAGCAGAGGATCTCGGAGTGCAGGTGCATGGTTCCATGAAGGTCGAGTCGCAGGTAGATAAGGTTCTAAAAGGCTTTTGGCACTTTGGCCTTCATCAGTCAGAGTATTGAGTATAGAAGTTGGGAGGTCATGTTGCAGTTGTATAAGACGTTGGTGAGACCACATTTAGAATATTGTGCTCAGTTCTGGGCACCATGTTATAGGAAAGATATTGTCAAGCTTAAAACGGTTCAGAAAAGATTTATGAGGATGTTGCCAGAACTAGAGGGTGTGAGCTACAGGGAGAGGTTGAGTAGGCTGGGTCTCTATTCCATGGAGAGTAGGAGGATGAGGGGAGATCTTATAGAGGTGTACAAAGTCATGAGAGGAATAGATCAAGTAGATGCATAGTCTTTTACCCAGAGTGGGGGAATCAAGGACCAGAGGACACAGGTTCAAGGTGGTGGAAAGGATTTAATAGGAATCCGAGGGGTAACGTCTTCACACAGTGGGTGTATGGAACAAGCTGCCAGAGGAGGTAGTTGAGGCTGGGACTATCCCATCGTTTAAGAAACAGTTGAATAGGTACATGGATAGAACAGGTTTGGAGGGTTATTGACCAAGTGTAGGCAAGTGGGACCAGGGTAGCTGGGACATTGTTGGCCAGTGTGGGTAAGTTTGGCCAAAGGGCCTGTTTCCACACTGTATTAATCTACGACTCTATCTATGACTCTGACATTGCCAGAACTGCTGAGAGGACAGCATGTTCATGCTCACCTGCAAAAGCTGTGGGAAGAGCTGAGATTCCCAGATCATCCATCGTTGAGACGGAGATTGGGACGTAGTTAAGAAGAAACAGGGGACACATCTGGACAGCACGTGACCTGGCGAACCAGAAAAGTTTGCCATCAATACCATCAACACCCACTACAGCCACATCGACCACGTGGACAACATCAACACCAAGACAAATGAGTTAAAAGTCGAAGAACACAGCTGGCATAAATACCAAATCTACAAGAACCAGAAAGAACAAACAGTAAAAACACCAGACAGATACTGTGATCCAGATTACAAGTAACGGCGGGCAAACAGAACAAAACAATATACAGAATTGAATGAACAGAACTGTTATGTCTTACAACTGTTATGTCTTACACTGATTGTTATAAATGTAAACATTTTTTTTTGATGGGATGATGTTATCTTGTTACAATTCATACTGGCTTGTAACAAGCAAATTGAGTACATGATGTACTTAAGTCATATGATCTATAATAGTGCGAACAGTTGTAGAATGAGAAGCCCGTAGAACCCTGAATTACAAAGAACCTTTGTTCTTTGTCTTGAAGATAGACATCAAGGCAACACAAAAGATAACATCTTGGTCTGAAGTTATTGAGGGGAACAGACCATCTAGATTCAGATAAATCAGATCTGGACAAAAATCGGATCTCCTGAAGCACATACAATGCTCCAGTTAGATACATATAATGCTCCAGCTTGATATAATTCAATTCTTGATTCAAACTCATTTGTTTATTTCAGATTTGAAACCAGTATTTTCTAGATTTAATTTGCATTCGTTACCCATCAGCACAGAAATCTGAAATTATTTCCCAACATTGATGATTTATGCTGTTGGTTTTTCATATTAATACCTAAATATCTTTTACAGGGATATTGGCAGAACAACTGAAATGACCAGAATGATGATATAAAAAGGATTGATTGATATTGTATGTGTTGAATGTCACTGTCTCCAATTCATGGATTCTTCAGAAGAGAAATGTCTTTAGCAATGTACTGTCTCCCTTTCAGCCTGAAAAACTGAAGTAATCATCTTCATAATGGCATCACTAGAATACGCAAAAATACAATATATGGATCTCTATTGTGTACTTTCACCATTTTCTGATATTTGCTAATCTGCTGTATTTTTGCATTTAAGTAAAAAAATAAGAGCTTGCAACCTCTTATATTTAATTGATTGAAAGGTGTTGCATGGAACAGGCCCTTCAGCCTACCACGTGCACGCTGACCATCGATCGCCCGTTCACACTAGTTCTACGCTATCCCATTTTTACATCCACTCTCTATACAATAAAAGCAATTTTACAGTGAGCAATTAACCTGCAAACCCACATAAAATTTCCGATTTGGGAATGGGAGATGGCTGTCCAAAGGAAAGGAAATATTCAACATTCAAGAGAGTTTATCGTCATGTGTCCCTGATAGGACAATGAAATTCTTGCTTTGCTTCAGCACAACAGAACATAGTAGGCATGACTACAGAACAGATTAGTGTGTCCATATAACATTATATAAATATATACACACATGATTAAATAAACTGATAAAGTGCAAATAACAGATAATGGGCTATTAATGTTCAGAGGTTTATCCGAGCCAAGTTTAATAGCCTGATGGCTGTGGGAAGTAGCTATTCCTGAACCTGGTTGTTGCAGTCTTCAGGCTCCTGTACCTTCTACCTGAAAGTAGCGGGGAGAAGAGTGTGTGGCCAGGATGGTGTGGGTCCTTGATGATACTGTCAGCCTTTTTGAGGCAGCGACTACGATAGATTCCCTCGATGGAAGGGAGGTCAGAGCCGATGATGGACTGGGCAGTGTTTACTACTTTTTGTAGTCTTCAGAGATCTTCAGAGATGTGCAAGCCCAGGAATTTGAAGCTCTTGACCCTTTCAACCATCGACCTGTTGATATATACGGGACTGTGGGAACCCATCCTACTCTTTCCAAAGTCCACAATCAGTTCCTTGGTTTTGCTGGTGTTGAGGGTTAGGTTATTGTGCTGGCACCATTTGGTCAGTCGGTCGATCTCTCTTCTATACTCTGACTCGTCCCCATCAGTGATACGTCCCACAACAGTGGTGTCGTCAGCGAACCTGATGATGGAGTTCGCACAATGACCGGCTATGCAGTCATGCGTATAGAGTGAGTACAGCAGGGGGCTGAGCACGTAGCCTTGAGGTGCTCCCGTGCTGATTGTTATCGAGGCTGACACATTTCCACCAATACGAACAGACAGAGGAAGTCGAGGATCCAATTGCAGAGGGATGCGCAGATACCCAGTTCTGCGAGTTTGGTAACCAGCTTAGAGGGGATCATTGTATTAAATGCCAAGCTTTAATCAATGAATAACAGCCTGACATATGAGTTTTTGTTGTCCAAGTGGTCCAGAGCGGAGTGGAGGGCCAGCGAGATCGCATCCACCGTTGATCTGTTGTGGCAGTAAGCGAACTGCAGTGGGTCCAGGTTTTTGTCGAGGTAGGAGTTGATTTGCTCCATGATCAACCTCTCAAAGCACTTCATCACCACAGGCGTTAGTGCCACTGGTCGATAGTCATTGAGGCACGTCACCTTACTCTTCTTGGGCACTGGTATAATTGATGCCTTTTTAAAGCAGGTGGGAACCTCAGACCTCAGACATGAGAGGTTGAAAATGTCCGTAAAAACTCCAACCAGTTGTTCCGCACAGGTTTTTAGAACACGACCGGGTATACCATCAGGTCCAGGTGCTTTTCGAGGGTTCACCCCTCTGAAGGATTTCCTGACGTCGGCCTCTGTGACTGAGTCTGAAATACCATCACAGCGAATGGGGGCTCGGGAAGGCACATCAGTATCCTCCCGATCAAAGCGTGCGTAAAACGCATTGAGCTCATCAGAGAGTGATGTTTCGCCGACATTCGAGCTGCCTCCTGATTTCGCCTTGTAGGAGGTGGTAGATGACATGTGCATGTACCATTAACATAGTGACCTCACCACTACTAACCACTCCCCACATCACAAGTATAATTACAACCTTCCCACCCATTGATCTCTCTCTCTAGTTCCGGTGACAGACCACGAACAGCTAGGGCAGCAACGTATGTGTATCATGAATAAACAGTAGCAAAGACACAGTGTGTTATGAAAATCTTTACATGGTGTCAGAATCGTACCTTTGCGCCTCCCGTTTGTCGGGTTTTCTTTACTTTTGACCCAGTTCCCTATCCTGTGTGTTTTTTTTGTATCTCCCGTGCCATGGCTACTTCTTGCCGCAAGCCCGATATGCTTGTCTTCGACTTAGACATTGCCCATCGGTGGGGTGTCTTTAGACGTGACTTCCAACACTACGTCACGATCGCCCATCCTGCTGCCACCCCTGCGACACAGGCTTCTCTGCTTCTCAACCTGGCTGGTCCCTCGTGCCCTCTGTTCTACAGCCCGCTGCCGTCCAGGAGCGCATTGCCCTCAAGCAAGAAATCCAAAAGCGCTCCCACGACAAGTCCTGCCGTCCCCTCCCGCGTCTGTTCCCTGGCCAAGTCGTCCGGATGCAGTCCCCCTCCGGTCACTCCAGGCTTGCCATCATCGTCGGTACTGATGGTTCGCCGCGGTCCTATCTAGTCGACCATGACGGTACCATTTACCGCCGGTCCCGCCAACATCTGCGGCTTGTCAACGAGCCCCCACCACCGCCTGCCGACCCCTTTGCCCCCCCGCTGACTGCCACGTTGCCTGCCACTCCATGCATGCCTCGGTCCCTGCCTTCTCAGCTCTATCAGCCCCGCTCTCCAACAGCCAGTCCTCCCTCGCCTGCCCGTCTTCCCACTGCTGCGCCTGCATCCCCTCCTCCGTCTCCGTCTTCTCCTTCTCCTCCCGGGTCCCCGGTTCGCTCACCCGCACCTGCTCCTGCTCTTCCTGCAGAGGGGGGAGATGGCGAGCTGCGTACCCGGTCCAGGCAGGTGGACAAGCCGCCTGTCCGTTATGGTGATTTTGCTTAACTGTTTGCTTACCTGCTCGTAGCGTATGAGACGTGGGCGCCCTGTCACTACTGTATTGCTTTTCATTTGCAAGGGGAAGGATGTAGATGACATGTGCATGTACCTTTAACATAGTGACCTCACCACTACTAACCACTCCCCACATCACAAGTATAATAACAACCTTCCCACCCATTGATCTCTCTCTCTAGTTCCGGTGACAGACCACGAACAGCTAGGGCAGCAACGTATGTGTATCATGAATAAACAGTAGTAAAGGCACAGTGTGTTATGACTCCTCTTTACAGAGGTGATTACATTCAGGCCCCACCACAGCTGCCGAACATCTGTCTCATCCTCCAGTTTGGAGCAGAAGTCCTTTTTGGCCTTTTTGATGGCCTTACCAAGATCGTATCTGGACTTCTTGTAGACCACTGTATCATCAGACATGAATGCCCGGTGTCGGGTCTTCAGAAGAGTGCGGATCTCAAAGTTCATCCAAGGTTTCTGATTTGGGAAACACTCGGAAGGTTTTTGTAGGGATGCAGTCCTCCAAACATTTCTTTACGAAGTCTGTAACGACTGTGGTGTATTCGTTCAAGTCCGTTGCCTGAACATTGCCCAGTCTACAGACTCCAAACAGTCCTGGAGTTGTTCCTCTGCCCCCTCCCCCACCCCCCCACCCCCCCCCCCCCCCCCCCCACCCCCCCCACCCCCCCCGCTTCTTCAATTCTCACTTCTGGGGGTGCGCTCTTCAATTGCTGCCTGTAGGCAGGAAGAAGCAGCACCGTGGTATGGTCTGATTTACCGAAGTGAGGGCGAGGGATAAAACGATAGGCATTCTTGATGGTGGTGTAGCAGTGGTCGAGGGTGTTAGGTCCTCTGGTGCAGCAGGAGACATGTTGGTGGAAGTTGGGGATTGATTTCTTGAGGTTTGCCTTATTGAAGTCCCCAGCAATGGTGGTAAATGCCTCGGGGTAAGACGTCTGGTGTTTGTTGACCACGGCGTGCAGCTCCTCCAGTGCCAGACGGACGTCGGCCTGGGGTGGGATGTAGACCGCGGTCAGGATAACGGAGGTGAATTCCCTTGGAAGGTAGAAGGGGCGGCACTTCACCACCAGATGTTTGAGGTGTGGAGAGCAAGAGTTGGACAGGACTGTGAGATATATTGTTTGTGCTCACAATCACTACTCAGAGACTAAATCGTGGAAACAAGAAATGCTTTATTTGCGAGTCTGCAGAATCGGGTGCCTCTCCAAGTTGAGACACCCCGAGCAAAGGAAAAACGTCTATTTTTATACAATTCAGTATACAGTCTTTATTGATCGGACGCCTCCCCTTCTGACCCCTTCCAATCAGGGTACCGAGGTTCACAATCTTCCAACCCTCCCCTCCGTGCGTCATCAATCATTCCCTCTCCTCCCACATCATACATCGCATGTACATTTAAATTAGGTTCTTTGTCATGAGGGGCGTAAAGTTAATATTCATTTAACTTATTAAGCATGCGCAGTATCTGTTGGCCTAACCTACTTAATTGCCTTTGACCTAAAGAATAGCTTCTGTGTCATGAGGGGCTTCTGTGTCATGAGGAGCTTCTGTGTTGTCAGCTACATTCCTTACCTCATCTTGTTATTCTACATTCCTTACCTCATCTTGTTATTCTACATTCTTTTTATCTCTTTTTCCTCTGGGTCCTCTCTCGGCCTCATTATCATTATATTCTGGACGCCCCCTTTCTCCCCCATGGGGACTACAACTGCCTGCATTTGGCTTATACTTCTAGTTATAAGAACCCTGAGACATGGTATACAACAGGGGATAATGATCAATGCAGCTAATGCCCATAAAATCACCAGTCCCACCGCTTTCCACCAGGCTCCTCCTAAGATGTAATGCCACCATCCTGCTCCCATGATTGTGTTCCATCTCTGTATCGGGACATGTGCTATTTTTCTGATTCCTTCTGATATATCCATACTGCTTGCCCGTTGTCATCTATGTTTAGGCAGCAATTAGAGAGGTTGAATTTTCCGCATACTCCTCCCTCTTCGGCTAGTAAGTAGTCTAAGGCCAAACGGTTTTGGTATATCGCTGTTCTCATCTGTGTCTGCTGCTTTGCCAACATCTCTAGTGCAGATGCAGTCTGGTTAGTAATTACTTCCAGCACTGCCTGTAGTCTTATGATCCGATTTAACATATACACTGGGGTCCGGTAGCCCCAGGATCCGCCCTGTGCCCAAGTGGCTGGTCCATAATATGAGATGATTCTTGCAGGTGGCCACTCATCATTTTCCTATTTTCCGATGTCCATTCCTCTCTTCGTTCGGTGTAGATCGTCAAAGATGGGTGTTCCTAGCGACCGCCCCTCCTCAGTGGTCAACAAAAAAAACCCTGGTTGTACCAGTCCAATTAAACAAGTCCCACTCCATTTTTCTGGCAATACCGAGTATGCCTTGTGTCCGCGTATCCATTGCAGTCCTTCAGGGGCCGGTCCACTAGAGGTAACATTGTCCCATATGCCCTGCAACACTGGGATTCCCTGGTAAGGGTTGTTCCCGGTGCAATTCCATAATCCAGTCGATTCGCTTCCATCAGTCTTCATCCAGATAGTACAGTTTCCTTCATCCTTTACAGTGGGATACCATTGAGGTTCCTCTGGCCACCACACTTGGGATTGATTTGGCCACTGGGTGATGATGCGCTGGCAGGGTCTGCTGCCTACTAGGATGGCATCCTTTGCCCAGGGCCTGGCGATACACTCAGTTCCAACCGGTGTGTGTATCAGGACCCATTCCTGGGGACTTCGATCTCTTCCCACCGTCAAATTCCACTTTATCAGGTCCCATACCTCAATGATAGACCCTCTCCATGGCCAGCGTGAGCTCATCATCGGTCCTCCACAAACCCAACAGTTAGTCACATTCAGGGTTCTGGCTATCCGGAGGGCCAAGTCCACAAACAGGTTTCTCCCCACTTCCGGGATCTCAATCTGCTGCTTTATTTCATCATACATAGTCTGGTGCAGTTGAGGCTGGGAAGGTGGGGGAGGTTTGTTGACTACTGCTTCTGCTAACTTCCCTATCACTACCTCCTTAATTTTGTCTAATGTTTCCTCCCTGGCTCGGGAAGGGATGCCTAACTGTCCTCTCTTGGTCATGCAGACCCATTTCTCCCCTTTTGGGCAGGTAATGTGCCCAAAACTTCCTACATGTCCCTTATTTTCTACTACATAATACCCCCTCCCCCCGTCCTGACAAACAGCTCTAGTCCTTAGGTCGTAGCAATCATCACTTACATGGGAATGATAGGTAAATGATTTGGTTGTTCGCCCTCCATATCTGATAGGATGGTAGCACTTATCACAGTTATTAACACTTCTTATAATGGTTACATACATAGTTAGTAATACTACAACTGCTTCTTTCATGCTGTTAGTTTCATACACTTATTTCTTACTGAAAGTTAATGCCAGGGGCTTATTCCCTGGTTTTACCGTCCACTGATCGTCTTTCTCAGGAACTGACGGCGGGTCAACGGGTCCTTTAACCCGGGTCGCATGTGTCCACCCTTTTTCTTTTGTTCGTACTGCTGTCTCCGTTGTCAGCAATGCCAGGTATGGGCCAGTCCACCGGGGCTGCAGTTTCTCCTCCTTCCAACTTTTAATCAGTACCCAGTCACCGGCCTTTATAGCGTGTATTGGAAAGTCGAGTGGTGGACTTTGTGCCAACAGTCCTTTTATTTTTAATTCTGCAAGGGAACGAGACACTGCCAGTAAATAGTTCCTCAGGAACACATCGCTGCCTTCGAAGGTCGGCGTGCCCTCTACCTTTCCAAGATAGGGCAGCCCAAACAACATTTCGTAGGGAGACACCGCAATATCTTTACGGGGTGCCGTTCGTATTCTTAATAATGCAATTGGTAAACATTTAGTCCAGGGTAGTCTGGTTTCCTCCATTAACTTAGTTATCTGTGTTTTAAGGGTTGCATTCATCCTTTCCACTCGCCCAGAACTCTGGGGGTGCCAGGGTGTATGCAATTTCCAATTTATTCCCAAGGTACTGCAAACCAACAGGTGAACCTTAGAGGCAAAATGTGTTCCTCGGTCGGAATCTATGGATTCGATGACCCCGTATCGGGGAATGATTTGTTCTAATAATATCCAGGTTACTGCCTGAGCGGTGGCATTTATCGTGGGAAATGCTTCCACCCACCTGGTGAAATGGTCTACAACTACTAGGAGGTACTTCCACCTTGGTATTCTTGGAAGTTCTGTAAAATCTACCTGTATTCTCTGGAAGGGTCTTATAGCCAATTGTTGTCCTCCACCAGGGACAGCTCTCATTACCTTCTTGTTAACCCTCTGACATAACACACAACCGGAGACTGTCTGCTTAGCCAAAGTATAGATACCTCGGCAAGCGTAGGTCCGTAGTAGTGTGTCACACAGGGCCTGCGCTCCCCAATGTGACTGGGTGTGCAGTTGTGTCATCTAATCCCGAGTTAATCCTTTGGTTAACATTTGTTTCCCATCCGGCGTCCACCACTTCCCGTCAGTGGAACGCCGAGCCCCTAACTCATTCATTTTATCCTCCTCCTCCTGTGAGAATACAGGTATCTTTCCTACTCCTTCCCTTAATGGTATTAAAGACAACATCCTCACTGTTCCTTCTGTCGCTGCCTTTTTGGCGGCTCCGTCTGCCGCTTCATTTCCCCTTGCTTCTAATGAGTTCCCCTTTTGGTGTCCCGCCACATGGACCACCGCTATCCTTTCTGGCAAATGTAATGCTTCCAGCGCCTTCTCAATTAATTGCTCATGTGCCAACTGCTTTCCTCTTGCTGTAATCATCCCCCTTTCTTTCCATATTCTCCCAAACGTGTGCACTACTCCAAATGCATATTTGGAGTCGGTGTACACCGTTCCTTCCTTCCCCTCCAACAATTCTAACGCCCGTATTAAGGCATACAATTCACATGACTGAGCCGACCAACTACCTGGCAACCTGCCCGCCTCCACTCCTTCAAATCCTTCTCCTCCTATTATGGCATACCCACTATATCTTTTTCCATTTATACAGCGGGAAGAACCGTCTATAAACGACCTTTCTCCCTCTACCAGAGGCTGCTCCTCCAAATCCTCCCTGCTCTTGGTCTGTAGTTCTATAACTTCGCTACAGTAGTGTTCTGGTCTCTGCCCTTCCTGCTCGTCGTCCGCCGAGTATAAAAACTGGGAAGGGTTTAAATTCTTATCGGTCAGAATGGTCAAATCGTCTTTTTCCATAAGTATCACTTCGTACTTTAGGATCCTGGAGTCAGTCAACCACCGGTTGGACTTCTGAGTTAGTATTGTCCGGACCGTGTGGGGAGTAGATACTACCAGGTCACCTCCAAATGTCAATTTTCTACTTTCTTCCACTAATATTGCTGTTGCTGCGACCGCTTGAATACATACAGGCCACCCTCGTGATACCGGATCCAAGAGTTTAGAAAGGAATGCGACTGGCTGTCGCTTCCCTCCTCTCTTTTGTGTCAGTACCCCCAACGCAATTCCATTCTCCGCATTAACAAAGAGATGGAATGGTTGATCGATGGACGGGAGCGTCAGTACCGGTGCGGTGATCAAGCTATTCTTTATTTCTCCAAATCTCTGTTCGTCCTCAGAATCCCATTGTACTTTATCAGTCTCCTCACACAATTTATCATACAAGAACTTGACTTGTCGGGTGTAATTGTCTATCCATAATCTACAGTATCCAATTAACCCGAGAAACTTCCTGATTTCTTTTTTGTTCCTTGACATCGGCAGCCCGGTGATCCCAGCTATTCTTTCGGGGTTTATTCTCCTTTTCCCGTCACTAATCAGGTGTCCTAGATATTTAACCTCCTGTTCTACAAATTGTAGTTTATTTTTGGACACTCTCAATCCATTTTCCCCTAAAAAGTTTAAGAGGGTTATGGTTGCATCCCTTACTGGCTCTTCTTCTGCGCCTGAGAGTAACAAATCATCTACATACTGCAATAATTGTGTCCCATAGGTCCTGGGAACATCCTCTAATACTTGTTGTAATATTTGCCCGAACAGGTTCGGGGATTCAGTAAATCCCTGAGGGAGCACAGTCCATCGATACTGTTGCTTCATCAGTGTGTTTGGGTTTTCCCACTTGAATGCAAAGAGGTCTCTACTTTCCTCAGCCAGGGGGCAGCTCCAAAAGGCGTCTTTCAGATCTACCACACTGAACCACCTATGGTTAGGGGGTATACGTCCCATTATGGTATAAGGATTTGGGACTACCGGGTGTCGAGCCCTAACTACCCTATTCAATTCTCTTAGGTCCTGGACCAGTCGGAACGTTCCGTCAGTCTTTCTTACGTGTTGTAGGGGGACATACAACTCTCCAATACTCCATCCTTCAGTAAGTTTTCTATAATTGGCTGCAGCCCTTTCCTTCCTTCCATTGAAATTGGATACTGTCTTACTTGTACTACTTCACTTCCTTCTCACAAGGCTATCCTCAGAGGTGGCATTCTTAGCCCTCCCCTATTTCCCTCTCTTGCCCACACCTGTGAGACTATTCTTTCTTCATCTTCGGTCGTCAATTTATATAGTTGTATTATAATCTGTCCACCTACGGGAGCTGTGCCCATTCCTAATTGAATTTGTAAGTCCCTTCCCATCAGATTTATTCCTGCCTGGGGCACCAGGATTAAGTCTTCCATGGCCTCTCGATTTTCATATCTTACCATTACTCCTTCTATCTCGGGAGCTGTCATTACCTTTCCCCCTACTCCAGAGATTTTGACTTGCTTTTCCCCTAATCCCATTCCCTCCGGTATCCTGGTTACACTTGATCTTTCCGCCCCTGAGTCCACCATAAATACCGTGTCTTCTCCTTGGGGACCTAATTTTAAGTTTACCAAGGGTTCCCGTGTACGTCCTACACACCCCAAGGAGGGGAACCCCTGACCCCCCTATTCCTCCATCAGTGTGTACGATTGTACTTCATGCCTTATCTTTGGACATTCTCTTTTAAAGTGTCCTTCTTTGTGACAATGATAACACCGGGATGGCCCTGTGCGCCATCCCCCTGATCCTTGTTCTTTATTTCCCGGGGGACCCCAACCTTGGTCCCTCCATTCACCCCTTCCTTTTTCTCTTCTTTGAAAGTTTGGGGTCCCTGGTTCTCGCCCCCCCTCACGGGAGGAGCAGATGCCCTGACCAGGGGGGTTCTTTGGGTTGGGTTCCAACGCCACTTATTTCTCAATCCGACAACTCTTCGGATGTCTCAATAAGCCAGACGCACACCTCACACCCCCCCCCCCCCCCCCCCCCCCCCCCCTCGCCCCATCCGTGCAACATCCGCCCCAATGGAATATCAGGCGGAATGTGCGGCTCTTCACCAGTTTGAGCCTTTTTCCCCGGGCCCTTACTTTGCCCGTTCCGGTTACCCATCCCTGTCAGACCTTTTCCCGTCCAACAGAACCCAATCGCCCGAGTAATACTTAATAGTCAATATTCTTACCCGAGTCCTGTGCACAGGAATTGCTCGATTGATTGATCCCTTTCACCGGATTCCCTCTTGTTTCCAGAGTCTCTTGTCCGAATATCACTCGCTCAAACCGCTGACGGCAAGCAAGGAGATCAGAGACTGCTGAAATCAGCAGGGTGCACCTTCCCTTCCTTTCGTGCCTCCGTCAAGCGGCCGGAGTGGCGATCTCGGACGAGCCCCCAACTTGTGAGATATATTGTTTGTGCTCACAATCACTACTCAGAGACTAAATCGTGGAAACAAGAAATGCTTTATTTGCGAGTCTGCAGAATCGGGTGCCTCTCCAAGTTGAGACACCCCGAGCAAAGGAAAAACGTCTATTTTTATACAATTCAGTATACAGTCTTTATTGATCGGACGCCTCCCCTTCTGACCCCTTCCAATCAGGGTACCGAGGTTCACAATCTTCCAACCCTCCCCTCCGTGCGTCATCAATCATTCCCTCTCCTCCCACATCATACATCGCATGTACATTTAAATTAGGTTCTTTGTCATGAGGGGCGTAAAGTTAATATTCATTTAACTTATTAAGCATGCGCAGTATCTGTTGGCCTAACCTACTTAATTGCCTTTGACCTAAAGAATAGCTTCTGTGTTGTCAGCTACATTCCTTACCTCATCTTGTTATTCTACAATGTTATCAACAGCTCTGAAGGTCTGACTGTTTGTTCGAATCACAAGGTTGGTGATTCCAACTTCTCGGCCCATCACAAGGTCGGTGACTTCAATCACTCGGACCCTCGCAATGATGGTGGTTTAATCATCTTATCCCTCACAGGACTGCCACATCTGAGCACCACGCAGAGTTGACCATGAGGCAGACGCCCCCTCCTCTCACTTTCCCAGTGTACGATCCATACGGTGGATGGAGAACCCTTCAGGCTGGACCGCTGAGTCTGGGGAGCTGGGGATGAGCCATGTCTTTGTGAAACAGAACACAGAGCATTCCCTCAGCTCCCTTTGATAAAGCAGCCTTGCCCTTAAGTCCTCCACTTTGTTTTCAAGCGACTGTACGTTGGCCAGTAGGATAGTGGGGAGAGAGGGCCAAAGTCCCCTGCGCTTCAGTCTGACCTGAAGTCCTGCCCATCGGCCACGTTTCCAGACACAATGGAGGCTTCCCCTTTGTTTCCAGGTACTGTACTTGCTGTACCTGCTGTTTCTGCGAACTTGAGCTGGAACGGGGAGTCCCTCAAAGTCGGCAGCTCCAGCTTCATTGTTCTTGGAAGATCCAGGCCGTCGGCTCTGGAGGTCGTCCCGGAGTTTCCACGTACCGTACCTGTGTTTCACCGTCGGGTCAGGTGATTTCCAGCGAGCGTGGGAAAGTTCAAAGTCCGGGGCTCCCACAGCTGCGGGAGATCGCGAAATCGCAAGAGCCCAAACAGCGTGTCCGAAACGGCACCGATTTCTGCAATTTCCCTGATCCATGTGAGTCGATGGAAGTTGTAGGTAAACCTTTTATGTTCTGGTGCTTCGCAAAAGTCGCCGCAGGCAGGCGCCATCTTGACCTTGAAGGACCAGGGTAACTGCAGAGCGTGGAAGATGGTGGGAGAAATGGGAGTGCACTGGGGTGCTCAGGAAATAAAGAGGGGGTATTGAATGTGTTACTTGATGTTGGAGAATTAAATGTTCATACCATTGGGCTGTAATCTATCCAAGCAGAATATGAGGCGCTGTTCCTCCAGTAATGGGGAAGGCCCAGGACAGAAATGTGTAGGAAGGAACTGCGGATGCTGGTTTAATCCGCAGAAAGACACAAATACTGCAGTGGGACAGGCAGCATCTCTGGAGAGAAGAAATGGGTGAAACTTCACCCATTCCTTCTCTCCAGAGATGCTGCCTGTCCCACTGAGTTACTCCAGCATTTTGTGCCCATCCCAGGACATAAAGGTTGGTATGGGAATGAGAAGAGGTTAAAATGGTTAGCAACCAAGAGATCCAGTCGGCCTTGGTGGATGGAGTGCAATTGTTCACTAAAACAGTCCCCTAGTCTAAGCTTGATTTTGACAATTTATCTGCAGTTTCTTGTGTCTGGTTGTAGGTCTTACTAATGTGATTTACCTTTTCTTAACACTGACAGAATGTTTTAAAATAGATGTTAAACAAGTGGCGCTACATTTTTGTTTGCACAATGAGCAAATCGACAAATAGTTAAGTAACCTATCAACAGTAACTAATTGGCAAGAGGCCATCCTCTTGTATTACCAAACCTATATAAAGCTGGAAAATGAGGCATCTCTCTCATTGCTGTCAAGAGGAAGAGGATTCAAGAAATCTTTCCTTACCAGAAGCGGTGAGTTATTTATAGATATTAGCAGGTAAAGAGCAAATAATGATATAGTTAGTACAACGTAAAACGTTAACCATTCACCAACCAAACTAAAGCATCCAATTTAGCAGCAACAATTGATTCGTCAGTTGAATTTGAATTTGATTCACTTGCTTCAGTTATCGATTTATTACAGCATTTTCTAAAGCGTCAAATTTTGCATGTATGATCTCAAAATGTTTGGATGCTGTTGCAACAATGGAGTTAATGGAAAAGCTGAAAATCTGAAATTTGAACTTTAGGTATCCAAAAGATAAAGTTAAAATCAATGTCTGTATGTGGTATATAAGGAAGTAGTTGAGGAAATGGGGTAACAGAAAACTAGAGTGATCAATGGTTGGAGTGGACTCGGTGGGCGGAAAAGCCTGTTTCCATGTCCAAGTGGGGCCCAGCACAAATTGGAGGAACAGCACTTGATATTTCACTTGGGCAGCTTACACCCCAGCGGTATGGACATTGACTTCTCTAACTTCAAGTAACCCTTGCTTTCCCTCTCTCTCCATCCCTCTCCCTTCCCAGTTCTCCGACCAGTCTTACTGTCTCCGACTGCATTTTATCTCTGTTTGCTTTGTTGTTGCCTTCTCCCAGCTAACAATGATCTATTCTACATTTTTCTTGATCTCCATTCCCTTTGCCCTGTTTTCACACCTTCACACTTCCTTATCTATCTATCTCCCTCCCCCCTGACATCAGTCTGAAGAAGGGTCTCGACCCGAAACGTCACCCATTCCTTCTCTCCAGAGATGCTGCCTGTCCCGCTGAGTTACTCCAGCTTTTTGTGTCTACCTTTGGTTTAAACCAGCATCTGCAGTTCCTTCATACACAGGCCTGTTTCCATACGGTCTCTCTAAAACTAAAACTAAACTAAAACATGGTCATTTTATCATGTGCTTTTAAACAGGTGATACCATCACTGCATTTCAACAATTAAAAACTACTTGGCTATAAGAAATGTGGCTTATAAGCTGTTCCAGCATTCAGTATTACATTACACAATTGTTTGTACACATGGTTTCATTACAGTCTTACTACTTTCTGTCTTACCAGTATTCTGAGAGATTGCATCATTCCCCACCCTCGCCATTTTAAAAACTAACGGGGTTTCTCCCTCTCCTAGCTTCAGTGAAGTTTTCCACCCAAAACATGATGTTACCAGCATTTTCTACTTTTATTTTAAATTTCCAGAGGTGCGGTGCTTTAAATTTCAATTATTAGTGAAGACCAAGTTATGAAAATCTTTACTTAAAAATGATTTGGCAAAAATAGATAGAACTTTGAAAGACCAATCTGGATTTGATGCATTTTCAGTTCAGTATGAATGTGACTCCATGTACATTCAGCTCGATGTGATTGTTATAGACTGGGATTGGGATGAACAGTAGTTTGGGAGCTCTTGAAAAATGTCCTCTCCTGTTCTGTAACAATTCTGTTATCTTTGGGGTTATACACTGCGTGTTGTTTATTTTCATTAACATGCTTATGTTGTAAAGAACTAACTATCAGAACATTGAAACTATTGAAGGTAGACAAAAATGCTGGGGAAACTCAGCGGGTGAGGCAGCATCTATGAAGCGAAGGAAATAGGCAACGTTTCGGGTCGAGACCCTTCTTCAGACTGGTGTAACATAGAAAAGTATAGCACAGGAACAGGCTTTTCAGCCACAATGTCTGTGCCGAACATGATGCCAAGTTAAACTCATCTCCTCTACCTGCATGTGATCCTTATCTCTTCATTCTCTGCATATTCATGTGCCTATGAGAGTTAGATAGAGCTCTAGAGAGTTAGATAGAGCTCTAGGGGCTAGTGGAGTCAAGGGATATGGGGAGAAGGCAGGCACGGGTTATTGATAGGGGACGATCAGCCATGATCACAATGAATGGCTCGAATGGCCGAATGGCCGAATGGCCTCCTCCTGCTCCTATTTTCTATGTTTCTATCTAAAACCATCTTGGAAGCAAAGTTTAACTGTTGCAAAAGAGAGCCAAATGCTATCAACCACTTCTCACGATTATTTCTAATTTTATCCCAGTGAAGTAAGATGGCACAGTTCAATGCAGGTAATGTGGTGATAATGTCCCAGCCTACCTCTGCCAGGCAAAACAACTGGGGCACTGGACTGTTCAGCTGTTTCGATGATATGGGAATATGTAAGTATGTGCATGGTTTTAGACTGTCCAGCAAAGTCCCATTTAAATGTTCCCTTTAAACTTCTCTTCTTTAAAACACTTTCCAAGTTGCAAGTGAAACTATACTTCAGTAGTACTTCACTGTATGGTGCTTTATGAAGTGTTGAGATCATGAAATGTGTCCCATAATTTTAAAGATGTCCTTTTTGTTTCATTGCCGTAACTTTGGCCATTCCACACCCTGGAGACCCTGAATATTAAACTAGCCCACGGCGACACATTGTGCAAACAATTCATTGTTCATTGCCCAGATTGTTAAATGTCACCACCAATCTGGTGTTCTCACCATCACCACCAATAGCCTGTGGCCAGCAGGATCCCTTTGTTAATGTGGGCATCTCGGCATGTATGATCTAACCCTGCAGCCTTGCTCCGCTGAGTGAACAGCATTACTCTGATAAGGAATGATACAGGGGGGGCATTGGTGTTTGTTTTCAGCATTGACTATCTGATGCCCCGTTCACACAACCAGCTCTAAGTGTTGAGTTCTGGTCAGATTCGATAACTGTAAGTCATCAGGTATGAGATGTTAGTACTTCTAATAGAAGAGATGGTTTACCTGGATTTTCAGAAGGCCTTCGTCGATAAGATGCCGCATGTGAGGCTGCTAACGAAAATGTGAGCCCATGGTATCAGATGGAAGATACGAGCAGGTTGGCCGGTTGGCAGAAGGCAAAGAGTGGCAATAAAGGGGGCTTTTTCTGGTTGACTGCCAGTAACTAGCGGTTCCGCAGGGGTCTGAGCTGAGGCCGTTACTCTTCACGGTGTACATGATTTGGATGAGGGAATTGAAGGCTTTGTGGCAAAGTTTGCAGATTGTACAAAGATATACGTGGAGGGGCAGGTAGTGTAGGGAAAGCAGGGACTCTGCAGAAGGACTTGGACAGGTTGGGGGAGTGGGCTGAGAAGTGACAGATGAGGCAAAGTGTGGAGTCATGTATTTTGGTAGTAGAAATAAAGGTGTAGACTATTTTCTAAATGGGGAGAGAATTCAGAACTTAGAGGTGCAAAGGGACTTGGCAATGCTGGTGCAGGATTCCCAAAAAGTTCATTTGCAAGTTGAATTGGTAGTAAGGAAGGTGAAAGCAATGCTAATATTTATTTCAAGAGTGCTACAATACAAAAACGGGGATGTAATGCTGAGGCTCTATAAGGTGCTGCTCAGGCTGCATTTGGAATTTTGTGAGCCAGTTTGGGCCCCATATCTGAGGAAGAATAAGCTGGCATTGGAGAAGGTCCAGAGGAGGTTGATTCCAGAAATAATTGATTCCAGGAATAATTGGGTTAACTTATGATGAACATTTGAAGGCACTGGGCCTGTGCTCGCTGGAGTTTAGAAGGATGAGGGGATATCTCATTGAGACTTACCGAATAGTGAAAGGCCTGGATAGAGTGAATGTGGAGAGGATGTTTCCACTAGTGAGGGAGTCTAGGACCAAAGGCCATTTCCTCAGAATAAAAGGACGTACCTTTAGAAAGGAGATTAAAATGAATTTCTTCAGGTAGATGGTGGTGAATCTGTGGAATTCATTGTCACAGATGGCTGCGGAAGCCAAGTCAATGGCTATTTTTAAGGCGAAGATTGACAGATTCTTGATTAGTAAAGGGTAATCAGGGGTTATGGGGAGAAGGCAGGAGAATGGGGTTGAGAGGGAAAGATAGATCTGCCATGATTGAATGGTGGAGTAGACTTGATGGGCCAAATGGCCTAATTCTGCTCCTAGAACATATGAACTGCTTGCTGCCTCTGATTATTTCTAGGTTGCTGTGGGACGTTCTGTACAATTTGCCTTGGCTGTCAGATTGCAGAGGACATGAACGAGTGTTGTCTCTGTGGGGTTTCCATGGCTATGAGAACCCTCATCAGGACAAAGTACTCCATAACTGTAAGTAGATCTGATTTTTAAAAATGAGAACATGAAATAAAATGTCCAGAAACCCATACTTTTTATAGATAAAATGTTTAATATCCTAGAGATTTATTCTATGTAAATATTTATTGGTTCCATAAAATAATTTGGGGATAACTCCAGAGTATTCAATTCCTGTCAAGTCTCCATTATTAACCCCCTAATTCGTTGAGCTCTTGTCATGATTCTTACCTTGGATGCCATCTTCCATCTTGTCAACACAGCAACAATTGTGGAGAATCCAATTATTGTCACTTTGCTCCTGTGCTGTAATCATTAAACTCATTCTCATTTAATCAGCTCCTCCATAAATGGTTCAACCTGCAAATGGTGCAGTTCACCCCGATGTCCTTTCGACACCTTGCTACCGTCAAATGTAGAACACAGGCCCTTTGCCGCACGATATCTGGGCTCAATTTGAGTCCAAATTCAAATAATCCCTTCTGCCTGCATGTGATCCATATCTCTCCATTTGCTGCATATCCACGTGTCTGTCTAAAAGTTGTATTAACACCACTATTATATCTGCTTTCACTATTACCCCTCCCGACACGTTCCACTCTGCAAAATAACTTGCCATGTAAACTCACCTTAAAGCTATGCCCCCGAGCCTTTGACATTTCCACTCTGAGACAAAGATTCTCACTGTCTACGTCATCTTTGCCTTTCATAATTTTCTAAACTTCTATCAGGTCTCGGCATCTGACACTCCAGAGAAAACAATCCAAGTTTGTTCAACCTCTCCTTATAAGTAATACCAGCAGCATCCTAATAAGCTTTCTCCCAAGTCTCCATTTCCTTTCATCAGAAATGCAGGGAATACTCCAAATGTGGCCTAACTAAGATTTTATAAAGCTGCAACATCACTTCCTGACCTTTATAATGCTCTTACTGATGAAGATGAGTATACAATATGCATCCATTCCCACTCCATCTCCATCTCAAGGAGCTGTGGACTTGGACCCCAAGATTCCTCTGTATATCGGTACACATGATTAAAAAACTAAACTCAAACTCAGATTGTAACATCATAGGACTCAACAAATGTTTCATCAATTTTAACACACTAATCAACAGTAATAAAATTTCAATATGCTGCTGAGATTATACCCAATGTATTTGCATAAATAATAATAGGCAGCAAAATTACAAGGGATGTCATTAGATAGACAAAAATGCTGGAGAAACTCAGCGGGTGAACCAGCATCTATTTTCCATCGCTTCATAGATGATGTCTCACCCGCTGAGTTTCTCCAGCATTTTTGTCTACCTTCGAATTTCCAGCATCTGCAGTTCTTTCTTAAGCAATGGGTGTCATTATGCAGATGTTGAAGGTTGTGTAGCAATAAAATGTTATATGGTCATGAAAGAGTAGTGGGTGTCTGGAACGAACTGGTGGAGTTTGAAAGGCTTTTAGATAGGCACGTGAATATGCAGGGAATGGAGGGATAGGGATCACGTGCAGGCAGAAGGGATTAATTTAATTAGTCCTGTCCTGTATTGTTCTCCATTAATGCTTATGTGCAAAACCTTGTGTTATTGCTCTTTTACAGGGAAGTCTCTGTAACGATTGGCTGGTAAGCATGTGTTGCCTCCCGTGTTCTCTCTGCCAACTTAAAAGGGAACTAAACAGTCATCACTGATATGATCAGTGTTCATCGTACGTACATTGCATTTCATGTGGTAAGTTGAGGAAGTCAGATTCTTCTGTGTAAGAATAGACTAAAGACTTAAGCAGAATGCTTATTCATTTTTACATGTTTTTCTTTCACTTTTTTTCCATAGGGGGTTTTTGAAAAAATATGTATTTTTTAATATCTGGGTGTTGTTGAGGCTAATGGCACAGTGGTGCCGCTGGCAGAGCTGCTGCCTCACAACACTAGAGACCCGGGTTTGATCCTGACCTCGGGTGACAACTGTGTGGAGTTTGCATGTTCTCCCTGTGACTGAATGGGGTTCCTCCTGGTGCTCTGGTTTCCTCCCATGTCCCAAAGGCTTGGGGGTTTGTGGGTTTAATGGCCTCTCTAAATTGTCCCCGGTGTGTAGTGCATAGACGAGGAAGTGGGATAACATAGAACTGGTGTGAAGGGGTTATTGATGGTCGGTATTGTCTCGCTGGGCCATATGGCCCGTTTCCATTCTTTATCTTTCAATCAATCAATCTATTTCTAATTGTGATGTGGAGATGATGGTGATCCGAAATCAGTATTTTCTAGATTTAATTTGCATTTGTTACCCATCTACACAGAAATCTGAAACTAATTCCCAAAATTGATGATTTATGCTGTTGGTTTTTCATATTAACACCTAATTATCTTTTACAGGGATATCATTGGCAGAACAACTGAAATGACCAGAATGACGATATAAAGAGGATTGATTGATATTGTATGTGTTGAATGTCACTGGCTCCAATTCATGGATTCTTCAGAAGAGAAATGTCTTTAGCAATGTACTGTCTCCCTTTCAGCCTGAAAAACTGAAGTCATTATCTTCATAATGGCATCACTAGAATATGCAAAATACCATTTTCTGATAGTGCAGTTCTGATATTCGTTAATCTGCTGTATTTTTGCATTTAAATAAAAAATAGGAGCTTGCAACCTCTTATATTTAATTGATTGAAAGGTATTGCATGGAACAGGCCCTATCAGCCTACCACGTGCACGCTGCCCATCGATCACCCGTTCACACTAGTTCTATGCTATCCCACTTTTGCATCCACTCTCTACACAATAAAAGCAATTTTACAGTGACCTATTAACCTGCAAACCCACATAAAATTTCCGATTTGGGAATGGGAGGAAATCGGAGCACCTGGAGGAAACCCTCGCAGTCACAGGGAGAAGATGTAAACTCCACACAGATAGCATCGAGGTCAGGATCAAGCCCAGGTATCTCTGGCGCTGTGAGGCAGCAGCTCTACCTTAATGCACTTCTGCTCAGTAACCTTTCAATAGTAGGTTATTCTATGCCGACATCAGAAATAGTTCCCCTCCACCAACACACTCATCCATCCGCCTACCTGGACTTGTTCTCACATTAAACAATACTGCAGATGTTGGTTGATGCTGATGACGGGTCCTGAAGTGAAACATCAAGTATCCATGATCTCTAGAGAAGTTGCGTGTCTGGCTAAGTTGCTCCAGCACTTTGTTTCCTCACATCTAATAACTTCTCCTTCAACTCCACACGTTCTCCCCAGATCAAAGATGATGGGCACTCACATTGATGATTCATGGGGAAGAAAGTATAACTACGAGGAATTTCTTCTTTAAGGCTGTTTGTAGCACACGCACAGGTTACTCCCTTGCTCCAGTGGAGGAGCAGAGGAATCAATAAATGTTTGATGTTGTAATGTCATGTAAAATGTTAGAGCAAAGGCAAAGATGCAGAAAAGGACACAGTGCTGGAGTAACTCCGCAGGTCAGGCAGCATCTCTGGAAAGCATAGATCGGTGACATTTCGGCTTGGGAACTTTCTTCAGATACCATTAGTCTGAAGAAGGGCCCCGACCCAAAACTTCACCTACTCATGTTCTCCAGAGATGCTGCCTGAGTTACTCTAGCATTTTGTGTCATTTTTGTAAACCAGCATCTGCAGTTCCTTATTTTTACTATAGCAAAAATCCTACTGAACTCTTCAATGTTCCTTTCTGCTGACGAATTCTTGTCCTCACTTTAAACATCCTTGGCAATTCCAGCCTGAAATTGTGCAATGTCTGTAAATCTCTATTTGGACATTTGTACAAGTTGGTTCATCCTCACAGACTGAGTTCTTCGTCCTGGTTCAGTAATGTATCTCACAAGACTTACTGTGGCTGTGACATGGAAATCCTCAGCTACACGTTGCAGTGTGAAAATTAGATTAGTTTGTGTGATGATCCGAAAGGAAAGTGGTTCAATTAATAATATTCAATCAGCTGTGGCACCAAATTCACCCCCTCTTCACAATCTGGAAGCCACAATTGACTCGAGATTGCAAATAGTGTTCAATGGTAAATTAAACAAAGTGTTCCCAGCAGAACTGATGGCATTTCTTCACGCCTAATAAAATTGTTAGTGATCCTTTCTCAATTTGTGTGCAGTATTCTTTGTTTCACATGCATAGGTTGGGATATGGATCACATGCAATCTGAAGAGATAAGTTTATCTTGGCATCATATTTGGCAAGGGACATTGTGCACTATGATCTAAAGAGAAAACAAAGCAAATGATGTTGGCAATTCAAGTGCAGCGTTCATAACATGGCTGATGGCAGTGCCTTGGTCATAATGTGAAGCCTGCATTAGGTTCACATCACATGACAGTGAAACCAGGAGGATATCCGTTGACATTGATCTGTTTCTGTTGTTCATCGGTTCAATATCAATTTCGCTTAAAAATCTGGTGCAAAAGTGTCTGAACCGTCACTGGATCAGGCAAAAATATGGAATAAATATGAATCATTATCGGAAGGGAGCAGAGGATTCTTTCATGATAGTTTAAACTCCGTTTTCAATGGGTTTCAGTCATTAGCGTCTACCATCATACTCATATACAACAACACTAACTGTATGTAGGTGTATTTGGACTGTTTCAATAACACACTGAGATGGTGGGAGTACTTCAGAACTTTCTCCAAAACACATAACTCATCGTCAGCATCAGATGAGCTGATTACCAGATCGTCCGTCAGACAGAAAATTATCAATGCCGTCCAATATTTTACGCATGGGATTGGAAGATTTCTGGTGTGGATGCAGAAACTAATTGTAGGGGTGTAGTCCTATATGGGTGCGGTCCTGCTCCCCAGGCTCCTTCAGGGGAGAAGATTGCCAGCTGGGCAAAGGATGTACTCAGAGCCTCCTTGAAAATTTCAAAGTCCCCACTGCATCCTAGAAATCTCTGGCTCACCATCGCTCAGAGTGAAGAAGAAGCATTCAGTGGCATTGAGAAGCCAGAGGCCATGTTTTGTGAGAACTCCCACAAGGCATAAGTGGGGGAAAGAGCCCATTGCCTCTCAAACAGCTTCAGTGGAAGTGTCTACGGTTCCCGCGTAGGCCTCAGCAGTCACCTCAGACCACACAAGGCTGGTCTGGAAGCAAGACATCCTTGTTCATGAAGGTGTGCCTAAGATAAAGAGGTTTCTTGCTGTCCGCATCCAGTTTCATGAAAGGCTTGGATCTTGCTAAGTGTTTATTCAGATTGATTAAAATCTGATGCAAATTTTATGCAGAACTGATTAAAACATATTGTTCACCAAAACTTGTTTGCAACTGTGTACATTACTCATGGTTAATTCCAGACGCTGGTTAATTCTCATGCTAATTTGATTTATGAAACCTCTCCCCTGCACTATCATCTTCCTGCTTGTCTGCATCAGTCAAGATTCAAGATTCAAGATAGTTTATTGTCATGTGAACAGTGCAGTGAGCTGTCCAAATGTTGGATGTTCTGCCATTAGCACTGCAACAATTCTTTGATGGAGAAAAGGCTGAACTCCTCATAAAAAGTTGCAGAATGGGTTTTACTGATGATCCTGATGTTTACCACTCTCAATGGTTGTTGGGGACATAACCAGCCATTCTGCCATCATACTTTTTTATTTCTGTGTTGACTTGTCAATCTTTGGAGACAACCACACTGCAAGGTCCAAAGAGAGGTTTTGTGTTTGTAAAAGCAGGTCAATGAGGATTTGCTGTTTGAAGAGTTCCACACATATCTCCATTGTTCTTCAAGGAATAATGAGATTCAATTTTGTCATTTATGAAACACAGAGCAGAGAAGAGTGCAGCACAGGAACGGGCCCTTCAGCCCACAATGTCCATGTTGAACAGAATGGCAAGTTAAACTAATCTCTGCCTGCATATGATTATCCCCCCCATCCCTCCATTTGTTAGTCCTTAGTCATATACCATGAGTTAAGTGGGCTTGCTTAAGATTTGACATCAGGTTTAAACCGTTCGTGTATCAAGACGCCCTCATGTTTGGACAGCAGTATCTTCAATCATAACTCTACTGCATCTGTGTAAATGCTGAACATGTACGCCATTGGTGCTCCAATCCCTTTCCTGTTGGAGATATCAGAAGCGCAGCATCCGCAGAGCCATCTCCATTATCAAGGACCCCTATCATCCATCCCACCACATCTTCTCCATTCTGCCATCTGGGAAGAGGTACAGGAGCATCAGCTGCAAAACCAGCAGGATGCTACACAGCTTCTTCCCACAGGCAATAAAACTGGTTAACGGACTGTGTCCCCTCCCCATACATCATACACCAACACACCTAACCTCGCCCATATTTTGACAGCTAGACACCTGTCAAAGCAAAGCTACTGTTCGGTCTGAATGTCTGTTTTTAGTTCAATTTTTAAGCCTATTTTAATTTTAAAGCTAGATGTATTTATTCTGTTTTTATTAACTGCACTAACGGGAACTGATTGAGAAACAATTTTTTTGTTTCTTCTGTGTATGTAAGTACTCAGTTAAAATGACATTAAAGTGAATACTGAATACTGAATACTGTACTCCCAGTTAATATATTCAATTTGAGCAAGTTGCCTCACAGAGTCCAACGTTCACCATAACTATTGATAACTCTTAGAATATCACTGAAGAGTTTCAACATTGTCATACACCACTGGGTACAATAAGCATTGGATCACTCTGGTTATTGCACCCACCATAAAAGGTGGAGCTCGTTCATAGGCAAAAGCTAGAATGCAGGAAGCAAAGAGGAAAAGAGAATCTCGAAAATCAAGGACTGTGCTACCGCATCCCTATGCCTCTGTCCCCTGCATGGAAAAAACCTATGAGCCCAGATTGGTCTTATTCAGCAATCTCCATACACAAGGCAACATATAAACTAGATGTCACAGTCTTACTGAAGACTGGGAAATGAACAACAATTAGTAACTCAAGAAAGGTTTTAGAGGGATATTTGTCAAACATGGGCAAATGGGACTAGCCAGGGCCGGCCTTAGGATGTGCGGGGCCCAATTGGGAAAACATTTCGTAGAAATATATAAATAAATAATTATGATTGAGTCACGTGTCGTGAGTAACATGACAATTCGGGGGAGAGTTCCTTTCACAGCGTGTGGGGCGTCTAGCCGGGGCTAAAGTTGCGAGGAGAAAAAGAGCGTTGAGAAGGAGAGGGTGGAGAGGGAGAGGAGAAGGAGAGGGAGAGGAGAAGGAGAGCACCCGGTGGGCGGCTCGACTCACGTCGCAGCGGCCTCTGCAGTCCGTCTGTCTTTTTGTTATTTTTTGTCCCGTTTTAATGTAGTTTTTATTTTTTTTTGATGGGGTATGTGCGTGGTGTGGGGGGGGGGGCGGGGGGGGGGGGGGAACTTTTAAAATCTTTCCCCTGCACGGAGAACCCGACCTTTTCCCTGTCGGGTCTCCGTTGTCATTGGGGCTGCAACGTGGAGCGGCCTCCGGCAGGAACGACCTAGGGCTCCAGTCGCGGAGCTGCGGACCTATTCACCATCGTAGAGCTGGTCGAGTTCGGAGCGGGTGGAGCGGTGGTAGCGCGCTGCTGCGACCCGACCCCGGGGATTCGGAGGCTTACCGCAGGTCCGGTGGAAAGTGACACCGGGAGCCCGTGGGTCCCTGGTGGGAGACCGCTTTTCGGGGCTTCCGCAACGGTGACTTCACCCGCCCGAGTCGGGGATCGAGGAGTACCTGGAGCGGGGCCTTACATCATCGCCCGACGCGGCTTCAACGGCTGCGGGACTTTGCTAGACCCGGAGCAGAGCCTTGCATCACCCGGCGCGGCATTAATGGCCACGGGACAATTGCCATCGCCCGCCGGGGACTTTGACTCTGACATCGGGAGGGGAATGGGGAGTGCAGGGGAGAGATATGTTTTTTTGCCTTCCATCACAGCGAGGAGGAGATGCGCTGTGATGGATGTCTGTGTAAATTGGGTTGTGTCTTGGGTCTTTTTTTCTTGTGTGTATGACTGCAGAAACAACATTTCATTTGAGCATCTATGAGGTTCAAGTGACAAATAAATTGTATTGTGTGTATTGTGTATTGTGTGAGAGAGTCGGGGTTTATGCCAGTAACACTCACTCACCGCTGCCGAGGCGCTCCGGGCGCGGAGCCACCGCATTGTGGCCGGGGAGAGAAGTAGCTCGCGTGGCTATGAGCGGCCTCCATCACCGGACAGCGGAACCGACTGCCATCTCAGCACCTTCTGCTGGCCCGCTCACCTCTGGCAGCGACTCTGGAGAAAAGACCCTTCTTTAGACTGAACTGAACTCTCGTCGGTGAGAGTATTTGTGATTGTCTGAAGAAGGGTCTCGACCAGAACCGCAACCCTCTCCCCAGAGCCCCTGCCCGTCCCGCTTAGGGCATGGATAGGTACGAGCGACTGGAACATTGTAGCCATGACTGAAACCTGGTTTAGGGAGGGGCAGGACTGGCAGCTCAATGTTTCAGGGTACAGGAGGTTCAGGAGAGAGGGATGAGGAAAAAAGAGGAGGGGGGGTTGCATCGTTGGTTAAGGAGGATGTCACGGCTGTGTTCAGAGGTGACATTACGGACGATTCGTCTAGTGAGGCTCTATGGGTGGAGCTGAGGAACAAGAAAGGGATGATCACCTTGTTGGGGGTGTACTACAAACCCCCGAATAGTCAACGGAAATTAGAAGAGCAAATGTGCCGGGAGATTGCAGGCAGCTGCAGGTCAAATAAGGCTGTTGTAGTAGGGGATTTCAACTTTCCCAATATACACTGGGAAAATCATAGCGTGAAGGGTTTAGATGGGGTGCAATTCCTCAAAAGTGTTCAGGAGAGTTTTCTTAAACACTTTGTAGAGACCCCCACATGTGAGAGGGCAACGCTGGATCTAGTATTGGGAAATTGGGATGGACAAGTTAATGAAGTGTGTGTGGAGGAGCCTTTTGGGACCAGTGACCACAGTTCGATTAGGTTTAAGATAGTTATGGATAGGGACGGAAAGGATCCACATGTTAAAACGCTCAACTGGGGTAAGGCCAACTTTGAGGGTATGAGAAAAGGTCTCGCTCAAGTTGACTGAAGCAGGTTATTTGAGGGCTCAGGATGTGTATGTCCCCTTTAGAGTGAAAGGCAAAGCAGGCATGGCCGGATTTACATATAAGCTAGACAAGCTTAAGTTTAGGGCCTCGAGATCTAGGGCGACCTCGGCCCGCTCCACCAAGGCGTATAAAACTTTGAAATATCCGTATTTTCTGAGCCTTGTCCTTTCAACAGTCAGGACTGTTCGAGTCGGTGCGCGGCTGCAAGTTTAGAGCCGGCTCCGACTGTGCCCGACCTGCCTGCTTCAGGGGAAAAGAGATAAGGCTCCAGGCTGGGTAAAGGGTGGGTGGGAAAGAGCAGCCACCCACTACGATAGGCGGAATGGTCCTTTCTATAGTTAACCCGATGACCCTCGCCACTCCACCGCCCTCCAGCAGCCCGCAGCCGTCGCCTTACCTGCAGCCTGGACTCAGCACCGGGCCTGTGGCAGCGCTGTGATACGGCTGCGGCTCGCCTGCAGTCTGTCTGTTTTTACTTTTTTGTGTTGTTTTTTTTGTCTAGTTTAGTAAATTTTTTGGTTATTAGGTGGTGTTATGTGTGTGGGGGGGGGGGTGAAACAGGGCTTTCTGTCTCTCCCTTCGGGGGAATGCGACTTTTTTGTCGTATCCCCCTTCTGTTCCCCCGTCTGCGCTGAGGCCTAATGGCGGAGCTGGCGGCCTCCAACCTGCGACCGACCTCGAGGGTCCTGAGGTAGAGCCAGCCAGGACTCACCAACGCGAGGCTGGCCGTCTTCGAGCTGTGGCGACGTCCGGGCAGCGGCACGACTCGGCGCTCCGCTGAGGGCGGATGGCGCGGGGCTGAGACACTCCCGTGCGGGCGGCGCGGCTACCGGCTGGAAGGCGCTCCGGTGAGGGCGGACCGGCTCCCGGCTGGAAGGCGCTCCCATGGGGGCAGCCCGGTGCGGGGCTGAGACGCTGCCGTGTGGGCGGCCCGGTGAGGGGCGGAGACGGTGCTCCGGCGGCTGAGGCGGCGTTCTGGCGGCGGCGACCTGGATCCGGGGCTCGGCCGCGGGCCAGTGGATGACAATGTCGGGAGCTCGCAGGTCACAGACTGGTGCCTGTTTTCCGGAGCTCCCGTTGCAACAACTGCGTCCGCTGGACTGGAGGGCGGCAGCTTCGACCACCCCCGGGCCGCGGAGCTTGAACCGCGGGACTGATACCATCGCCCGGTGGGGTATCGCCTCGGCGCAGAGGGAGAAGAGGAGGGAAGAGACAGTAACTCTAAGACTTTTGCCTCCATCACAGTGAGGAGGTGTTTGGTGAACTCACTGTGGTGGATGTTAATTTGTGTTTATTATGTGTTGTTATTATTACATGTATGGCTGCAGGCAACAGCATTTCGTTCAGACCGAAAGGTCTGAATGACAATAAAGGAAATCTAATCTATCTAATCTAATGTTCCCCACCCACACTACAGTCCTCATACCCCCCCCACCCCACCCCCTGACCACCCACCAGCCCCCCACCAGACATCGCCTCGGCCCCAGTCCACTCAACTGCCTTCCTCTGGCCCCAACCCCCATCCCTGCCGTGTGTTCACCAACCCCCCTGACTTCCCCCTCTCAGATACCGAACGGTCTGTCCGCAGCAGAGGCCACACCTTTGTCCCCCTCCGTCCTCACCTCAATGAATTCCGCGCCCGCTGCGATTTGGAGCTCTTCTTCCGAGGGCAGTCTTATGACAATGCTGCCAACATGGCTGGTGGGTACAAGACCTGCAGCAAAAAATCCTCGAAAAAAACAAATTTGCAAGATTTATTCCATGCGCTGCTCAATCATTAAATTTGGTGGGCTGTTCGGCTGTTGATTGCTGCCTTGATGCAGTGAACTGTTTTGGAATTATCAATGACATTTATACCTTCTTTTCATCCTCCACAAAGAGATGGGCAGTTCTAAAATCATTTTTGCAACCTCAGTCAAAAGTGCCTAAATATTTGTCAGACACTAGGTGGGAGGCACATGCAAAAGCCACAGAAGCTATTTTGGAAAGTTACAGCGCTATCACAGATGCCCTCAGTCATTTGTACTCTGATGTTAATGTGAAGGGTGATACCAGGCTTCAAGCTAACAATCTTTTGCAGAAAATGGAAGAACTGGAATTTGTGTTTATGCTGCATTTTTGGACCCGTCTGCTAGGTCATTTCCACAAGGTCAACAAAGCCATTCAGAAATCCAAACTGTTATTGAGTACTTGTGCAAGTTTGTACAGGATTTTGTAAGCAAAATTAGAGAAGATTTTGATGAGCTTGAGCAACAAGCAAAGGCCATCCTGCCAGATGTTAACTACAGAACTGTCACAGGGAGACAAAGAGTAAGGAAATGGCAAGGAAATGATGGAAGTGCACCTGGTCCTGATGCTTTAGATAAACTCTCTTCAAGAGATAAGTTTAGGATAAAATCCTTTATTCCTATAGTAGATGCCCTTGAAACCAATTAAAAAAGAAGAGGTACTGTATATAGTGAAGTTGCACAACAGTTTTCCTTTCTTGCTAATCTGACCGCATCTAAGCAAGAAATTCAGCAAGGTGTTGAACTGTTGATGGAAACCTACCCAGAAGATGTTGACCTGAAACTTACTGATGAACTTTTGCACTTTCACTCGTACGTGAGACATAGGCATACAGAAGAGAACTCTCTGTCTCATACAGACCTTTATCAAATAATATACAAGGAAACAATTCAGATGACCGTCCCTAATGTGGAAGCAATCTTGCGGCTGTTTCTTAGCTTAATGGTCAACAACTGCTCGGGAGAGAGGTCTTTTTCAAGACTCAAAAGAATTAAAAATGAATTAAGGTCCACAATGTCTCAAGAGAGGTTGTCTGCACTGAGCATTCTGTGCATTGAGAGTGACAAACTTAGACAAACAGATCTTGGTGAACTTCTGGATGATTTTGCTATGAAGAAGGCGAGAAAAAAACATTTTTGCTCTTATTGTATTTATAGTTTCTTTATTTCTTAATATTCCACATTCAATTCAAGAGACACTTATTGTCACATTGTACAATGAAATTTGGGGTCACCATCCGACGTCGGAACAGGAGATCTTTCTCAGCGGCTTGGACTTCCGAATCAGCCACTTCCTACCGGAGACCGCGGCTTCCGAAGTCCACAGGTTCTGGGCGGAGATTCACGCTGGCGGCCCTCGGGAAAAGGGATCCCAGGGCTCCGCGATGTTGAAATCAGCGCCGCCCGAGGCTGAGAGCTCCGCAAGCCACAGCTCCATGATGTTGCAGCAGCAGGCCCAACACTACGGAGCTTCAAATGGCGATCCAGGTAAGGCATCGCCCACTCCGCAATTAATCCAATATGTATTTTAAAACCAACTGTTTAATGACAACATACAGTAGGATCTAAATGTCGGGTAGTCATGGTCCTCTAGTCGTGGGGGTGGGGAATTGAGAGGGGGGCTCTCTTCATCTAAATCCGGAACTGAAAGCAGGCAAACGTAAGGAAGCTTGGCTGATGAGGGAAATTGAGACATTAGTTATAAACGAGAAGGATGCATGGGACAAGTATAGGCAGCTGGGATCAAGTGCATCCCTGGAGGAGTTTCAGGAACTAAGGAGCAAACTAAAAAAGGAGATCAGAAGGGCAAAAAGGGACCAGGAGAAAGCTCCGGCGGGTAGCATAAAAGACAATCCCAAAAGATTTTATAAAAACACTAGACCAAGTGCAGACCCGTTGGGTCTGTTCCCCCAACGTGCGGTTGTGGGGGGGGAGACGGCATGCAGCATCACACACTAACTACCCCCCCCCCCCTCCCGCACTCACGCTAATAGAAGGGAGGAGGGTGGAGAGAGAGAGGGGGGGGGAGGAGAGTGGGGGGGGAGAGGGTGTGTGGAGGGGAGGGGGGTTTAGGGGAGGGACGGTGGGGGAGGGGATGGAGGGGGGAGGAGAGGGGGGGTTGGAGGAGAGGGGGGGAGGAGAGGGGGGAGAGGAGAGGGGGGGAGGAGAGGGAGCGGGGAGAGGAGAGGGAGGGGGAGAGGAGATGGAGGGGGAAGAGGAGAGGGTGGGGGGAGAGGAGAGGGGGGGAGAGGAGAGGGAGGGGGGAGAGGAGATGGAGGGGGGGGAGGAGAGGGGGGGAGAGGAAATGGAGGAGGGGGGAGAGGAGAGGGGGGGAGAGGAGATGGAGGAGGGGGGGAGAGGAGATGGAGGAGGGGGGGAGAGGAGATGGAGGGGGGGGGAGATGAGATGTAGGGGGGGGAGAGGAGATGGAGGGGGGAGGAGAGGAGGGGGGGGGGGGGAGAGGAGAGGGAGGGGGGGGGGGAGAGAGAGAGTGCCTTTTTACTTCAACCCAAACCCAAACAACTATTTGCAGGCAGTGCTTTTTTACCTCTAACCACATTTTCATTTTCAAACCAAATTAAGGGTACTCACAGTGCTGTAGACATTTGTCAGTGTCATTCAAAGCTCTGATTGAGGCACACCACTTGCAGAGACTGATTGAGGCACACCACTTCCAGGTTTTATAGTCCCTCTCCCTCCCTCCAGCAGGGGCA